>NC_080543.1:19862667-20172719 GCF_028640845.1 Ahaetulla prasina
AGCCTTTACCTTTTTTCCCATTTGTCCTTGGCAACCTAGGTTGGTAGTGGATACATTCAGGTTTTTATTGCAACCATAAGATTGCTTTTCAAATGTATTTGTATTGAATACGTACTCTTAATTTCCAAAGATTGTTGTGTACCTTCATTTAAGTAAAAGGTGATGTCTCTTTCAAGTCAGTTCTTGATTCTACTTCTGTGACTACACAGACACGTCTAATTTATTTATTAATCATGTTTGTATAACCTCCCATCTCACAAAAGCAACTTTGGGCAGTGTGAACAATCAAATAAAACACCAGATATAAAAATATAAAAATCTATATTACAATATAAATATTGTAAAACTGAATTTATAGACCCTAGGCAAAGAAGATAAAAATAATTTTTTTAGCAATGGAGTCATCTGAACATGTCTTCTTCCGTCTATGTAATTGGCTCGATAGCACCTAGAAGTATTTTCTTTCAGGATGTTTATGCTTCCTATCACTGGGATTTCTTACTTGTCTTCCATCCATGTATTAATCTGGCCTCACACTGTAGATTTAGATAGAATTATCCAGGTACTGTCATCTGCTGAGACTTTTCAACGATACATATCGCATAAAACTTGTATCTGTGTGCGTGCTTTCAAGTTACACTTGACTTTTAGTGACTGCCTAGACAGTTTTCCTTGCAAAATTTCATAAGTAGTTTGCGAGTTGAGGGTGTTAAAAATATTATTATTAATATATTTTTTTTTATTTTAAAAATGAGGCCTTGAAGTATTTCCTAAAAATGTAGGCAAAAAACCCGTAAATAATTGAAAAAAGATTGATCAATTAAGCAATACTACAAAATGGAACAAAGGCCACATTTGAGCTTAAAGCCACACTGGGTACCCCAAAACACTGGAGTAGATGCCATAGAAATCATCTTTAGGAGAACGTATCATTGATGAGGATCAAGCTTGTCAAGCCTCTCAAAGGGGCTGCGATAGGAGGAGGTGGACTCATGCGGGATAGTCTTTCAATCAAGCTCATGTTGGCTGGCATATTCTCAAGAGTTGAAGTCCAGATATCTTAAAGTTGTTGAGGTTGAGAAATACTGGTATGGGAGGTAGTCCTTCTGATATTTGTCATGATGATTTTAGTCTTGACTTTAGCCTGTTTTACTATGGGAAATGGACTATATTTGGACACAATCAGGGAAGAGTACTTCTCCAGGGAAGGAGCAAATGAACTGCTAAATATCATATTTGAGTTGTTCGTTGATGATTTGTCAAAAAACCTCTGGGTTGTTATTGTTGTTTGCTCTTTTTTCCCCAGGTAATTATTCTTTTCTTTCATCTCTTCTTCTTCACACACTTTACTTGTGAGACTGTAAAATTTATCTGCAAATAAACAAAGGTCAGACACTAAAAATACATCCTTCAGGAAGAAGTAGGGTAGGACTCAATGGCATTGCCTTATGTGGAGGGGCATAACTACTTGGCTTAAGCATGCCATTATTTCCTAAGATTCTTAAATGACAACATCAGTTAAAATAAGATCTTCAGCATTTAAAAAAGAAATACATATTACTGTTTTATTTTTGAAACTGCATAGTTTCCCTTTTTGGGCCCACTGTCTATGCTTAGTCAGGACAAGTTTGACTAAATGCCAGAAGTTTCTTTTATTATTATTTTGTGGTTGGTCTTTTAATCTGTTCCAGGTGGAAGGGAAGGGAAGGAAGGAAGGAAGGGAAAGGAAGGAAGGAAGGGTTATTTAGCTAAAGAGAGCAAGAAAAGAACAAAACCAAATACAAGGGCTTCCCTGAACTCATGGCAAGTGTGAGACAGGCTGTTTTTCAACAGCGGAAGAAAGCTTCCTTGAAAATGAGCATTTTGCTTATGATAAATGTATTGCAGATTTCTGTGCCAAGGAAATTGTTCCCCTTACAATTTCAGTTACATGAGTGCAAAAAAGGTCAAAATTAATTGCTTGTATACTGATTTTTCCCCCTTGGTGAACTTGTACAGAAAAGGGTGGAGTATGCCTACATTGCCTGTCCCCTCTGTTAGAATTGCTTGGAGTGATAAAAGAGGCATCATGAAATATTGCAGTGGAAGAATTAAATATTAGAAATATTTCTCTCACCCCACCCCATCCTGAGGGAAGAGAATTTTGGGATTTAGCGATTTAGAAATTGCTGGACTTGTCGACAGTAATAGCACTTAGACTTACATACCGCTTCACAGTATTTTACAGCCCTCTCTAAGCGGTTTGCAGAGTCAGCATATTGCCCCCAACAATCTGGGTCCTCATTTTACTGACCTTGGAAGGATGGAAGGCAGAATCAACCATGAGCCTGTCAGGATCGAACTGTTGGTTGTGAGTCATGAGTTAGTTAGCCTGCAATACTGCTTTCTAACCACTGCGCCGCCTCGGCTCTTGATGATGTTGAACATGAAGATAGTGCTTTAGATAGAAGTTATAGATCTCTAGATATATTGGATAGGAAAGGTTGCTTCATCTCCCAAAAGCATTATTTGTTTGACTGCCCTGTATATCTTGCTTCCCCCTCCTTCTTAAAAAGTGGTTGCTTACAATTCTGTGTTGAAAGTAGAAGATTCGGAAGTTACGAAAACTTTAAAATCTGTTTGACAGGAATAAATAATTATTTATTTATTATTGTTTATAATAATTATAATAATAATTTACATATAGTAACGTGCTAAAAGTAATCCCTGGGGAACCCTTGGTTTAAGAACTAAGGAAGAAGTTAACCATCATAGTAAACAGAATTAAAGGACCGGGATCTATACTGCAGAAATCTTGCAACACAAGATTCAGAATGTAATTAAAATAAGCAGCTATAATAGATATCCTATTTTCAAGCACTCTGGAAATCAAATGCATTGAGTTTTGGTCATCACAGAGTATTTCTTCCTCACCAGTTAATGAAGTAAAAAAACCTATCTGCTTTTCCTTACATTAGTTTTGGAGAACTCAAATATTGGTAATGAAATGCAGCATCTTGCTTGCATTTTCCATTCAGTTCAGCTTTTATGGGAAAGTTTCCAATTGACCCACTGTGGCTCTTGACAGGCAGATAGAGAACTTCAAGCAAGTTTTTTTGTCCAGAGTTTTCCGGATAGCATAGCATTAATAGAAAGGCGAAGGCATAGCTTTGGAGGACGGAGGAAGTGGGAGTAGCAGAAGTAGAAGGAAATGGAGGAGGAGGTAAGCAGGTGTTAGCAAGCAATGTAAGTATATGTTTTGGTGAGTAAAATATGCAGGAGTATGCACACAAGTTCTCACTTGTATATCCCTTTTCCTGAAGACCTAAACTGGCGTCCAGTGAGCCTTTGGGAGCAAAAAATTTTTTAAAAATACAGCTATTCCTGTTTTAGTGCTTGACAATTGTCTTCCTGCTGACACTGTCTTCATAGAGACAATGATCAGGGTTTTAGTCTAGGTCAGGAGTCTGCAACCTTACACTCAAAAGAGGCATTTGGACCCGTTTCCCACAGAAAAGAAAACACTGGGAGCCACAAAACCCTTCCTGTGCCTGACTATTTGTTGAGCGGCCACAAAACTAGCATATGTAGTTGAATTGAACGTTCTGTTTTCTTCTGAAACGTCTTTTCTTGGATTTATCCATGGTTGGCCTACCAGGGGTTGAAAAGCTCAATAAATTGCATGCCAGCAGATGTCACACATTGGTGGTTGTGAAACATATTTTGAGTGATGGGGCTGCAGCAGAAGGGTAAAAGGAGCCACATGTGGCTCCAGAGCCGCAGGTTGCTGACCCCTGGTCTAGGTCTAGGACTTGATCAAACTTCTTTCACAACATTACTCAAACAAATTCAAAATAGGAGAAATGGAAAGGATAATGCTTTTGGTAATGTGTGTAAAGGGCCATATTCTCAAGTAAATAAGTGTCAGGTTTTAATTGGGAGCCACTCAGATTTCAATCTAAGATGGGCAGCTATGTACATTTTTAAAATAAAACAAATAAAGAAACAACCATCATATTTTCAAAGCTACATTTTGGATTTGTAAAACTTTTCTAAAACTTTGATAGCTTTGAGAAGAGAGGATGAACTATTACCCTTGTTAAATGACCTCATTTCTCTCTAGGGATGCAGAGAAGATTCTTTCCCATCATGACCATTGACTCACAATCTTCTCAGCATCTCTCTATAGCCGGGGTCTCCAAACTTCGCAACTTTAAGACTTGTGGACTTCAATTCCCAGAATTCCTCAGCCAGCAAATCTGGCTGCTCTATAGACTGGAGAAGGAATAGATGTTCTGTCCTTTTTGTATTGGACAAATGCAAAATGGCATGAGTGCCCCTTGCTTGTTATTTTCTCTAAATTATGGCTTAGAAAACTAGATAACTAGAACGAGATGGGTTACCATCTGTTCTTTTTTCAGTCAGTAATTATTCAGTTGCATACTTTGTTATGACATCTGAATCGCAAAACAAGTGTACACTTCTGTACCAAGAATTGAATGCATAATTAGAAGTGTATTTTCCTCTATTTTATTTAAAAAAATATATTCCTGAAAAGGTTTGGGATCATATTTTAAGAATACTGAGAATTTTTAAAAATCAGTTACTTACACTTTATAACTTGATTGAACCATTTTATACATCATAAATAATATATATATATGCTGTGCAGGTTAGTAACGTAAGACATGTTAGGATTTGTTAAGTTTTCAAGTAATGTAAACTGAGTCCTTGGCCTTAACGGTGTAGAGATTCTGAAATCATGAGCATCTCTAATAAAATCTCAGGATCTGAAGAAAAATCGACCCATGCCATGAAGGGTTTCACTGGTGGTAACCAATATATTAAATTGCACCCAAAAGCAAAACAATAGCCAATGTAGCTTGCAGAACATTGTTGTAACATGGGCCTAGGGGTCCCAAGAACTCCCACACCACTCCATCCTGCACTAATTGTAGTTTCCAAATACTCTTTCAAGGGTAGCCCCATGTAGAGTGCATTGCGATAGTCCAGATGTGGGCTTGAATGACTGAATGCAGGAACTCCCAATCCAAGAAAGGATGCAACTGGCATACAGCATAGAGTTGTGCAAAGGTTCTTTTAACCCAGACTGCCACCCGCTCTTTGAGCAGAAGTCGCCGGTCCCAGGAGAATCCCAAGTTGCGCACCAGGTCTTGAGGTAGTGCAACCCAATCCAGAATTAGAGATGGTAAACTCCTGGATCTCAAAGCTCCATGTACCGAAAGCCACTTGGTCTTGCCAGAGTTTAGTCAAAGGCTGTTGTGCTGATCCTGACCCTCATAGCTTCCAGCCGCTGCAAAAAGGCAACAACAGCATCACTTGGCTCACCATAGAAAGTTCAGTACCATCCGCATACTGATAATACTTCAGCCTATGGTGATGTATGACTTCACCCAGTGGCTTCATATAGAAGCTAAAGAGGAGTAGAGAAGTGAGTACCAGTACCAAGTCCTGCGGATCTCTCACTCCCTATCAGCACCACTTGGGACCAGCCTTGAAGAAAGGAGCCAGACCACCACAAAACTGCACTGCCCAACTTCAAACAGTGAGACAAAAAGGATACCAGGGTCAATGGCATGGAAGGCTGCTGAGAGAGTAAGGATGTTGGTACCACCCCAATCCCACTCTCACCTGAGATCATCAGCAAATGCAACCAAATGTTTCTGTCATGTAACCAGGCCAGAATCCTGACTGGAAGGGGTCCAGAAAACCTGTTTTGTCCAGGGCCCTCTTCAAACAACCACCTTCTCTACCACCATCCCTAAAAATGGAAAGTTGGAAACTGGACAAAAATTGTCCAGGCAGGTTGTGGGGGTCACAAAATGTTTTTTTTTAGAAGGGGACAAACCAGATCCAGGAATGTCCCATCCTGCAGTGAGGAATTAATTACTTCCTGAAGCCACCTGGTGGTCACCATCCTAGAAGCTGTTACCAACCAGGAGGGATAAAGATCTAACTGACGGTTTAGATGACAGCATTGGGGACCCTGCCCATTTCCATCAAGTCCAGCAGGGTCAAATTGTTTCCACGTAACTAGGTAAGACCTTTCCCCAGACATTTCACATAGACCATCACATATGAGTTCTGACTGGGAACAAATCTGAGTGATTTTGTCCATCAGGTATGGAGGAAAGTCGTCCGTGCAACCATGAAGATAATCATTCGAATCCTGAACAGAGCCTCTAGGAGATACTCTGGGTGCAATAAGGGGCAGAGAAATGATGATGTTTCACCGCTCATAACTGCCACAAGATGGGCCTTAATGGCAGCTCTGAGTCATGTCCAATCAGAGTCCTCCCTCATCTTCCTCCAGGGGCGCTCTAGGTGTCTCTTAACCCTTTTCAAAAAACCCAACACCTCCATGAAACTGTTACTGGAAAGTCAAATACATTATATTGTTTTCTCACTGAAGGCTAACAGGAAACCAGTTTTTAATTCACTTATGCAAGTAGAGATACTCTCATATAGAAGTAAGTTCTGCCTATTTTTGCTTTGTGACTAACATGAAGAAATACCTTGTTTTTCCTTGCTGTAGGTGTACAGTATATGGTCATAAATACTTAAGAAAATGTATTGAAACCAGTATCCCTCCCTCCATCTATATGGACATGGGAATCCTGGAGAATATCTCATTGAGTATCTAAAGCCATCATAGTCTTCCATTTTTCTTTTGAGACTTGTGCCTTTTAAGTTTGCCCATAATGTGTAAAATGTGAATGTTCAAATAAAGAGCCTTTTCAGTCCTTTATTTTTAAATAGATGTAGCATTAAATCCTACCTACAACTTAACCATAGTGTAAAGCCCTTTGAACATAGTTGGATTTACTTGTTTATGATTTGGTTCTTTGTATTTACTGAGTATCGCTAGTTAAGAGTTTCCAGGGTTTTGGTCTTCAGATTTATTTTAAAAAGAAAAAAGAAATACTGCACAGTTGCCTTTTACACAGAATGAGTAGGGTATGTATAATAAACTGGATTTTGATAATTTCAGAAGGATAACTGGATAATGTACTGCATTAGAGCAGCAAGAAGGTGACTAGACAACATTCTTTCCTAAAATTATCCTTGTTAAAAGGCATGGTGGTTTCATGGAACTAAGATAGGTAAACAGTACATTACTAACTTGTTCCCTTCACGTCTTCCAAATCCCTTTTTCCTCCTAAATCCTGTGAAACAATGACTTGTTTTCTTCTTGTCTGCCTGTGAGGTCTTTGGTACGTGTGGGTGTAGAACCCCATATTTAAATACTTCTCTGCTGCCCAAGAAAAGAAAGAGCAGGAAACAGATAAATCCAAAGTCTAGTAGATAAAGGACTGCATATTTACTTTTTCCCTTTCCTTAATTTAGGCACCATTTAAAAACAGGTTACAGTATGTTTTGAGCCACTAAAGAGGCATTCAAGGTATACAACAAAAAGAATCCCCGATGGGAGACAAATGCACAGTTGAAACTTAATTTATATAGTTTTTCTAGACTCTTACATTCGCTCCTTCCCTCTTCAACAGAATTATTCTGTCCTGTTAATAATGTTTTAAAGTAATGTTAATAATCTCTTTAAAATACATTATTTTTCTATCTCACTCATGGATTGAAAGTTGTCACTGCCCAAAGATATTTGTCAACGTTTTTTAAAAAAATGTTTGTTTTCACTTTGTTTGTTTGTTTATTGCCTTTTCTATTAAAGGCAAGACAGTCCTTGAAGTCTCCTATTATATAGAATGCAGAGGCTGAGTTGTACTTTTGTGCCTTTATTTCTCTTTATCAGACATGTTATTAAGAGACACTGTGCTCATAAATGTTAATCATTGTATATCTTCGACCTGGCTTAGAATCAGTCGAGAGATTGAAAAAATGTTTGGTTCTTATTGTCACATGCCTACAAAAAAAGCCTCATTTTGATTTACAGCCCAGTAGAACTGGTTGAGTTGTCTGTTTACAACAGAAATGGAAGCAGGCACATTTTTCTACATGAGCCTATATTAAGAGTATTTTATTTCTGTGACCTAGGAGAAATCCAGCTGACTAAAACATGTAATTGGAATACAGCTGTTTTGCCCAACTGCTTGGATAATTTAAATAGATTTTGAGAAGTCTGGCTATAAACCAAGTTTGTGGAGTCTCTGACCTGTTTTTTCCCCCCCCTTTTCAGTTGCTATTTTTAATTCAGTTTTATTCTTCCTTTCATTAAGCCATATTCTGCTTGAAATAATATTGAAAATAATAAGGGTATCACTAAATATTAATCACATAATGTCTGCATATATTATGGCCGTGTTCTGAGGACTTCCTTGGATACAGAAACTAAATTTTGTACATATATACTGATACTATAATTTCAATTTTAAACTGTCTGCAGGATTTATCTTTGTGCAGTATTGGCAATCTCTTTGAAATTCCGAGAGAGACAGAGAGAGAGAGAGACAGTCAGACAGACAGACAGACCCATCTGGATGGCCTTTATTAGAAGTATTAACAAGACAAATTTTCCTTTCCCATCTCATCTAGATTTTCCTCTGCAGCCTGTGAGATTTTTTAACATTATTATCCCTTCAGATTTAAACTTACGATGTGTGTTGGTGAACTCAAAACATAAATTTGCCTTTTTTCCATCTCATGTTAGCATTATTGATCTGTTAAATTTACAGGTAGTCCTTGATTTTATGACCACATATTGAGCCCAAAATTTCCGTTGCTAAGTGAGACATTTGTTAAGTGAGTTTTGCCCCATTTTACAACCTTTCGTGCCCCAGTTGTTAAGTGAATCACTGCAGTTGTTAAGTTAGTAACACAGTAGTAAGGAAACCTGGTTTTCCCATTGTCAGGTTTCAAAAAGTATTTGACTCCAGGACACTGCAACGCTCATAAATAGGAATCAGTTGTCCAGCACCTGAATTTTGACCACATGACCATGGGGATGCTGCAATGGTTATAAATGTGAAAATGGTCACAAGTCACTTTTTTTCCAGTGCTGTTGTACTTTGAATGGTCATTAAACAAACCTTTGTAACTCGAGGACTACCTGTGTTTGCCACTCATCTCACTGTGGGGCTACTCTAGTGTTAAAAGTAGTAAACAAGATATATTTATACTTGCAAATGGGAATTCTCACTCTATTTCCTTTCTGACTTCTCACTTCCTGTTCTCAATGTCCTTTAATGTGAGGAAACTATTATATTTGGCCCTAATTCTTCCTTTATTAAATCCATTAAGGCAGCCGCCCCCTACCATTTGGGTACTAGGGACTGGTTGCATAGAGAGATTTTTCTGTGCATCCCATGATTGGGACTTTGCTTGTTTGCCCAGCCCAGTTTCTGGCATGCTGCAGGCTGGTGCTGATTCACAGCCCGGGGAGCTGGGGGTGGGGGGGTTTGGTTTCCTCTGCATTAAGGCATGTATATTCCAAAACATTAGGATTTTGGGGGATAAGACTGCTTTACAGTACCTGCTCTTTTGTTTGCTTCTACAGCTATGAACCAGAGAATCAGCCAAAGCGCACCAGTGAAACAGCCACCGCCGTTGACCCCCCAAAGTCCTCCCGGCGGAGTCCTGGGAGGTGGCACTTCCAATCAACAGCAACAGATAAGACTGCAGCAGCTGCAGATGGAAAAAGAAAGGTTGCGACTGAAGCATCAAGAACTGCTTCGGCAGGTGAGGCCACAGGTTAGAAAACACCCAACTTCAACTATAATACGGTAACTTGTTGCTTATGCATGAGTGGCGTTGTGCTTTTCAGCACTGCAATTGTGGCAAGAAATCAGTAGATAGAGGGAGTCGCAAATCGTATAACTTGCCCCAGCAAGCGACAAATCAGATTCTTTGATACCTTTCGAAATATTTCTTTGTGACAGTTTGTGGTGCTGGGCTGTTTCTGGCATGGTGCTCTTTTCATTGCTGATAACTCTGCTTCCTGGACAACTTGCTGAGTAGCTCTGCAACTGTATTAATGCTCTGCATGGTCAGAGCTCATCTGACTGAATTTTCCAGCTTTCATGATGGATGGCATGTGTGAATTGGATCTGGTCTTGCTGTGTTTGTGAAGAGTATTGAAACTTCGGCCTTTCTGTAAAAAAAAAACCCCAAAAAACCCAAAGCTGTTCCTTGTTTTTAAGGACGTGGCGCATTGTTCCATTTTCCGTCAGTAGTCACCAGGGGATTTTGGAAGTTGACAAGCAAGGCCTAAGGATATTGGCCCTGTTAATCTGTCTCCAGCATCTAGAACTTAAATATAAAAATATTTAGCTCTTTAGGTATCGTAATTTAAAAGTCCTTGAAGAATCCATGCTCCCCATATACCTAAACTTTTTTTAAAAAGTCATCTAAGCCTGTTTCTGTTCAACAGATCTTGTGGAAGTGAATTCCATAAAATAATGAATTTTAGGAAACTTATCATCATAGTACTTTACTGAGCCCTCTTCCATGGATGTGGATTCTTGCAGAATGCACATGTCAATGTGCTGATTACATAGTTCATTATGACTGTGTGCTTCATAAGAGAGAAAGTGAAAGGGGGGGGAATTCATCCATGTTAGGTAATGTTTATGTGGTTGCAGTAACATTAGTAACTCTTAAAACGGATTAACCCAGGTCTTTTACTTCAGTTTAAATTTCCTTCTTTTAAACCAAAATACTTTTCTTAAACGCTTAAATGTAAGCTGATTTATTGCTTTTGCTTTTTTATTTTTTGGTAACCCTGGAGGCATGAGCCCAAAGAAACCATAAAGCTTACTTTCTAAAACCTTTGCTCTGAGTCATTGCTTACTGTCCTAGATCTTTTGCTAATGATTGATTAGCTCCTTCTCTCCAGTGCTTTGCATCATGTTTTGTGAGGATTGTGGAGCATTGCAGATTCCCTAACTGCTTTTGGAGAATCTTTTTAAAACCTCTTTTTCCTTGCTTTTTGGGTGGTGGTTCTTGCATCAGGCAGTATTTTCCTATTTGGAGATCACTTCTTCAGGCTTTTGCCTTCATCATTCCTTGCTTTTTCTGCCCTTGTTCTAGAGGCAGTTAGACTTTATACTAAAATAACATTTAAAGGAATAAATACTCTATTTAAACTGGATCGTTATGCGACGTCTCCTTTTTAAAAAATAAAATAAAAATCATGACTTGCCTCTGGACAAGTTAAAAATAACAGCTTCCTAAGCTGAATTTTCTGAACTTTGCCTATAACTGCTTTGCTATTAATATCAAACAAATTCAAATGCCGCCAAGCCAGCATGCTTTTAGAAAAGGCTTCTAATTTGGGATTTCTTTTCGTCAATATCTTCTCAAGAAGATAACTAACTTCAAGCCAGGCAGTGTCCAGACTACTTCTTTTTGTCCCATGTATGTTTAAACAAAACATGTTCATGTGCTCTGTAAGCACTCCTAAGCGTCTTATTCCATTATGCAGCAAACTTTGCCATCTCTTAACTACTTTATCGTCTGTGGCTGCTTTAGGAACTTCTCTCTTGAGAACATTAAGAAGATGATGAGTAAAGTCAAGGTAGCCTAGCCATCCCTGTCGTAAGACACAAAAAAGTAATGTTGACCCGTCTTATTTCTTTTACTCTTAGGCGTTGCGGAATATCAATCCCAGCACAGCAAATGCTCCAAAACGTCAGGTAGGCTCATAACAAATGTTTCAGCAAAATAAGAAACATTTTCTTTTGACTTAGATCAGCTGTGCAAGGTGCTTGGGTTTCATTTGTATTTTAATACCCCGACATGCCTAAAAAGCAGCTATGTGCATCTCATAAGCTCGCTTTTGGTATGTTTAAGAAATAATTGGTGGTTTTATAACGGATACCTTCACTTGCTCTGCCTCCCCACTCCTCCAACACATATATCCACAAACAACTTCAAGATGGTATGGTCATATTTGTCATTGCTGGTTTCAGGGATCGAAAGAAGGTGCTTAGTTTTCTAATTCTCTGTTAGATTTGTGTAACCTTGAATTTCTAAAGCATGTAAATTGGCCTATAAAGCGAAGACTCTGTTTCAGCTTCAAGGAGCTAAGTTGCCTCAACTGTTGTTGTTGTTTTAAACTTGGCAGTCAATCTTACAAATGTTCCTTCTGTAGAAAATGGGCCTAAAATTGAATATATCAAGTCTGCTGAATGTTTTAAAAAGATTTTAAAATTATGTTAACTGCCAATTCTCATTTTCAGATCTGCTGTGCAAATAAATATGTCATATTTAAATATTACCTCAGAGAAATCTTGTAATGGCCACCCTGTGATAACAGTGTTTCAAATTTTGCCAGTTGAGGAGCTGGATAATAACACTGAATCTTATACTGGGCTATATTAGGAACGGACCTCTGTATGGAAGAATTTTGCTACAATATTTTGTTGGAAACTGTTTTTGGGTAAGGAAAATAGTGGCATACAATTTCATTCCATCTGTCACATTTCTGGGAGAGTCTCACATTTTTATCTTTTCAGAAGCCTTCAGTAATATCATTATGATTTATCAAAGGTCAATTGATTTCAGTTATAGCCAAGGCAAAATTAAAACCTGGTTACCTTGGTTGAAAATAAGTACTTATTCCTGGTATTGGATTAGGTTTTGCATTTATCATATTATTCCTGTGCCCTGTGTTTAGAAGCTGGCAGAATTAATGCAATGGTGCTATTTTAATTTTTACAGACATCCCAGTAACCAACTTCGTTTTAATTAGTGTATGGATTGTACTGTTTTTTATTTATTTATTTATTTTTGTTTACATTTATATCCCGCCCTTCTCCGAAGACTCAGGGCGGCTTACAGTGTATAAGGCACTTTTTTTTTTTGTTTATTAGAGATGTTTCATTTTTCTGCATGCCATACACAAGTTGAAATAGCTAAATAATGTGCATTTTAAACAGGGTGGATAAAAATTAATTATTATTTTTTAAAAAAATTAAAAATGGATTTTTTAAAATTTAAATTGGTTTTTTTATTTTTATCAAATTTATTTTAATAAATTGCTTTTGGAGTAAAAATCTAAAAATACTTTTCTATTTAAGACATTAATAATTCAGTTTATTCAGCATGAAATGGAGCTTTGTTATGTAGCATGAGGCTGTATATTGTGCAATAATGGGACCTTCGGTGAGTCAACAGCAGGTCAGAGGAAGAGCTGCTGCGGGACGGAGATGACATTTGATCTTTTAAAATTATGATTTAAATCAAGTTGATTTAAATCAAGCCTTTTTACTAGTGATTTAAATCGTGATTTAAGTCAACTTGATTTAAATCAAATCCACCCTAATTTTAATATATGACTTTGATGTAAAGCTTATTCAAAAATCATATTTAAAATGTCTTATTAGTGGTTCTTCATTAAATTCAATGAAGTATTTAGTAGGATATCAAAAGATTCTGGATCATATAAAAATTCTGGATCCTACACAGCTTCTATATTAATATCTTGGATGAAAATCAGGGAAGAATAGCAAATCTGCAGATGCCAAAAATTGGGTGGGATAGTTAATAGCTTAGAACAGAGGTTCTCGTAGTAGTGTTTTGCCCATGAGTGAAACCAAAGATTTCCATAAAGATAGCAGGTAGCCAAAAATAAATGTTAATTACCTATTTTTAAAAAATACATTTATTTACTACATGTTATACGCCCACTTAGTCCTGCAAGGATCAAAGTAGCTTACATCAGTAGTCACACAGTGAGACTATGCAATATTAAAATAGTAACAATCATTACCAACAAGATGGAAAAGTAGCAGCCTGAGGAACAGCAACAACATGCAACCTATAGGAAGCTTTCCCCTCATCACTGATCTGTACCAGGGTTCTTTGGAAAAACCAGATTGTAAGAGGTTTCTCAAAAAAGAGGTAAGGTGTGAGCCAACCTAATCTATTTCAGATCTTAAACTATACATTGCAGTGATTTTCAAGGTACCCACTAAGATTTGCACAAGCAGAGCCCAGAATCCAGGGCAAGCTTCGAAAGCTATAGGCAAATCAAGGGTTGTATCAAAATCTACTGCCAATTGCCTAGATCAGAGGTGTCAAATTCAAGGCTCGGGGGCTTGCAGGGTGCTTAGATTTGGCCCGCAGGGCTGCCCTGGAAACAGCAAAGGATCGGCCCATGGTGCCTCTACCAGCAAAAATGGAGCTCCGGATCCCATTTTCACTGGCAGAGCGCTCGGACCACCACAGCACCCTCGACACAAGTGATGTTGAGCTGGCCATGCCCTCCCCCCCGGCCCCACAAAGTCAAGCACAACCGTGATTCAGCCCTCAATGAAATCGAGTTTGACACCCCTGGCCTAGACCAAAGTAATCAGATTTTGAAAACTGTAACCCCTTTACCCTTAACTTGCTTGCAACCTTCCCAGATGGTTCAAAGCCGTTGTTTTAAAACCCTGCTCTAAAATACAAGTTTTAAGTCTATAAGTTAGACTTTTTATTTCTATCTCAATAAGTTGAAAAAAACTTCAGAAGTGGAACTAGTTATCTAGAAGATGTGTTGAAAAAGAGACTAGACACAGCCATCCATCAGGGACACTTTAATTTGGATTTCCGAATTGAACAGTACATAAATTACTGCTTCCTATTCTAGAATTCCTAATAATAAATAATTGAATAAAATGTCTAAACAGATTCAGCAGAAAGGTGTTAGAATCATGCAGTGGCTTCAGCAACTCAGTTATAGAGAAAGAAAATGTGGTTAACTTAAAGTCTTAAGAATACAACTTGACAATTTTTAATAAATATTTTTTGAAGAAGTCGGAAAGAAGAATGAATGGAAATAATGTACCGTCTTGATAGATACAGGCTTATAAACCTGGAAGATTATTTAAAATTGTAGTCTGAAATGACCACAGAGAGTACAGTCTGCAAAGGATGCTACCTTATTAGTTGGTGTAATAATATATAGCTCAGGTGAGGCCTTTCTGGATATGGCAGTTATATTAAATAACTGATTTGCCTTGATCTTAAACTGATTGTTTGAAATACTGAGACAGTTGCAGATAAATAACCGGTTAGTGGAAATATCTAGGGATCAGTATGATAGATGTCTTTGCAATGTTCTTAAATTTATTTTTAAATACCATTTGGGGAAAACAGTGCTAATTTGCACTGTTCTCCTGAGACCAACAAATTAAGCCCAATTTATATGTAGTTAAAACCGTTGTACTCGAATTATTTCATGCATCAAAGACCTAAACCCCTTTTTATTAAACTCATGTTCACAACTCTATGTGTGTTGTGAACAGTGAGACTGTGTGCTCTCTCAAGATTTCAGTGTAAGACTGAGCTCTTCTCCTGATTATTGGGACCTCATCTGTGTTGAATTTCCTGGCAAAATGTGTATTAATGTTTTTAATAAAAGTGCGTATGATCACAAGTCTGTTTGTGATGTTCCATCTTCTCCAGTGTGGCTCAACCGTTTGCCAGACCTCAAAAGCACATACTACTAATTCCACATTGCAGTGCTATGTGTTGACTGTGGGAGGACTAATGAAAGGGATTGCTTGAATACTAAGTATTGTATCTGAATATGGAAGAGTTGGTTATAGAAGCACTACAGTAGGCCATACAGAATTCTGATTTATACAGACTTAAAAAAATAAAACAAGGTATGAAAAAACTCCTGTTGTAGCTTCATGCAAGATGATTGGTCCAATTAAATAGCTACAATGGTGAAACTAAGTCCTGGCATAGATATTATTGATGTTTCATGTTATTTCAAAATCAGTGTGAATAGGACAAATGTCGGACTCAGGAAATGCTGTAATGTGATTAGGAGATTGCATCTGCCTGATCTTGTCTGATTTCAAAAAGCTAACTGAATTACATTTACTTAGTAATTGGATGTAGGATCAAGAAACTGCAGGATTATAGGTAAGACTCTGGAACTGAGATTATCTCAGAAAATGGCTTTGGTAAACCCATTCCGTATTGCTGCCAAGAAAAATACATGGCCCATCAAATCACCAATGATGGAGTTTGACTTGGATATTTTATATTTTTTTTACCTAATTAAAATACAGCCTTCAAACATTTGCTCATAAATGTTACTGACTCTCAAGCAAAAGAATGAACAATAAACTAGGTAATCTTAATTGTTACTATGTTTACGTGCTTGAACCATTGGTTACTTTTGTTCATAATTTCTAATTCTGGATAAACTTCTGGAAGTTTAAGGTAGGATTCTTGACTATTTACAGTATCTGTCCGTATTTATTTAAATATGTAATATCAAATTGGTAGAAGCCAGCAGAGTCTTGGATTCCAGAGGAGTACAATCTTAATCTGAAATTATTTTTTTCATTTTGTGTTCTTTCTTTTTTGCTATCCAAAATATGAAGCTGGATTACATAAACTTCTGTTATAGGGCAAGATTCCTTTATGGTTATTCATAACATTGTGAGTGCATACTTTTTAGTATATTAGAAGCAATAATCTGACCGCTTCAGCATATAATCTAATGAAAAGTTCTGAGAGCTCACTTCAGCAATGAAACCATTGTAGAGAAAGTTGGTTTGGACAATATGGCAGCAATTAACTTCTTTCTAATTATTACTGGGAGTTGCTTACTTGCAGAAATACTCATGTTTCCCTGGAAATAATACTGGGTTAATTTTTGCTCCAAAATAAACTCCAAATTGGAGTTTATTTTCCGGTTAGGTCTTGTTTTCGGGGAAATACAGTACTACATGCATCAGTCTGGTTGACAGTCTTAACTGGGGCTTATTTTGGGGGTAAGACTTATGAGCATCCTAAAAAATCATGCTAGGGTTTATTTTCCAGTTGTGTGTTATTTGGGGGAAACAGGGGTAGTAATATCAAGGCTGCAGATTCATGTGAGATCACAGGTTCTTTTTATTAAAAATAACTTAGATTAATGATTCAAAGCAGTAGTTGATAACTAAAAGCTCATCTAAGAGAAAAAAACTTGCCGCAGAATGCCTTAAAGCTGCATAAATTGAACAGCCATTTGAAGATTGCAGTCCTGTGTATCCTTTTGATTCTAGTACATAAGCCTGTTTTTTGTCACTGTTGCTTTCCTCAATTCCACCCTTAATCATTTTTACCATGTTCATATACAATCAGATCCTGAAATTCAACTCTGTCTACGTGACACTGTTTGGTCACTTTCAGGGCTTCTGGAACACCAAGACTAGATTGGTGTCAATGTCTAGAAAAGCCTCTAAAAATAAAAGGGCCAACAGCCTAATAGATTTATTTTGGCTTGAATCTAAATATTCTTTAGCCTGTGGAAACTATGAGTCTTCTGTAGTTCTGCTTAAAGTCATTTGAAAGATTCCATTCTTATTTGGGGACTATACTCACTTGCTTCTGATTGGTAATATTAACATCTACATTGAAATAAAAAAAATGGAAATTATAAAAATGGAAACATAGCCATTGTAGTTTAGAACTAGAAGTGTGGATTTGTTTTTTTTATTATTCAGTAGACATAGCCACCAACTTACCAAGCAACTAACAATGTCAAAAAGAAAAAAAAAACAGTAATAAGCCAACAAATCAGTAGAATGCACAATAATTCACAGAAAAACATTGAAACATTCTGGCAGCTCACATAATATCCTAGCTCAGGGCTGAGGAAAGAGCCAGGACTTCAGGTACCGAGAAAAAGTGTTGCACCATAATAATTATGTTTTCAGTTTTAATTTGGATTCCTTATCCGTAATTATTACAGGTAGTCCTTGACTTACAACGATTCATTTAGTGACCATTCAAAGTTACAACATCACTGAAAAAAGTGGCATGACTGCTTTTTTACACTTACGACTGTTGTAGCATCCCCGTGGTCACGCGATTTGCATTCAGATGCTTGACAACTGATTCACATGACAGTTGCAATGTCCCAGGGTGATGTGATTTCTTTTGTGACCTGAGTAGCAAAGTCAATGGGAAAACCAGATTCACTTAGCAACTGTGTTCCTAAGTTAAGAACTGCAGTGATGCACTTAACAAATGTGGCAGGAAAAGTCGTAAAATGGAGCAAACTCACTTAACAAATTTCTCAGAACATAAATTTTTAACAACATAAATTTTGGGCTCAATTGTGGTTGTAAATTGAGGACTACCTGTACTAGCTCTTAACCTCTTTTTTAAAAAAGCTACTTTTAATTTATGGAGATTTCTCTTTTGCAAATACTCCTTTTTTTCCACATAGAACTTTATTTTAATCTGCAACTTTTTTATATTCCAGAAAATACATCCCAAATAAATAATGTTGTGCCAGTACAATGATGATGTTATTGTCCATGGTATCAGAATCTGAACTCCCATGACATATTTTACGTTTATGGAAACTAATACATTACTAGCATATACTTAATAGATATCATTTTTTATTTCCAATCTTGAATATCTCAGTTTGATAGAGTTAGTAAGTAAATAGTGAAAAAACAAGCAGTATCAGAAATTTGTCACATTAATAGCTCTACTAGATCAGGGGTATTATAAATTTTGCATTATGTGCAACAATAATGTAAAGATAACAGAAGTTATTGTCTGCATTTATACATTGCACTAAGCCATTCTGAGGTTACTTTGTTTTTGACCAAGAACATTGTGTAAATGTAGACACTAAGGTATATAAAGCATGATTTGTAACTTAGCATGTTATTTGAAACCAACCAGAAAGTTTCTATTCAGCAAACTGTACTATATTGAAAAAGAACACTGGAACACTACGAATCAAAATCTTTTTGTAGGATATTGTGAAGAAGGAAGTATTAACTTCTGAAGTCACTCTGACAACTTTAGTGGAATGAAAAAATTACTTAAATTAAAAGCATACATATGGGGGAACCTATATTAGAAGGCTTAATGGCATTTACAAGCAAATAAATGAATATGGGGTATGATCTATAAACAATTGTCACAAACACATATAAATTATTTAATAATTAAATTATTAATAGATGGATTTGGAATTATATTTGTACTCCACAACTGATACTACACCGCTCTCCAGCATAACCTTATTGCAGTATTTGTCACTGCCAAATATTTGCTGATTTAATAACTAATCTTTTTTGAAATCTTTGGATTTGATCCTATAAAACATCACTATAAAATACAAAATTTTCACACTTCAAGAACAAAATGTTAAAAGAATGTTATTACATATTTCAAGATTAACAAAAAAAAAAAAAAAAAGAATTTCTGACTCTCAAAAAATAGCATTTAAAGTGTAATTGGACAGTATTCAAAAGACTAAATTCATCTTTACAGTAGCTCCTGTATGGATTTGATAGATTATTTTAACTTGATTTATAAAGTCAAGTGTTAAAAATTATGTACAACGAAGTGTTAAATCTTAATTTTCTTAATGCCAATTAGAAATGTTTGACTTTGTTTTTGTTTTTTTAAGTAATAGGGAAATAATAATTTCCAGGCAGAATTTTTTCCAGACTTCGTATTCAAACATTAACTAAAACCTGAATCCTTTTAGTATCCTTTTGATTTATGAATTAAAAGATCAAGTTTCAAAGCCTTGTGTTAGATTATATACTATATGTTAATTCCGTGATTAAGAAATCATATTACAGTGCTTTTTTTATTCATCTGCCTTTAAAACAGAACGGTCCGCGTGTTTTGTTTCTATCCAGGGTTATCTTTTATTCTACAAACATTAATTTCACGAGGATCTTGTTGAACATAGTGGGCAATTATGAATTACTTTTCCTTCTTGGTATTGTGTAAGTTAAAAGCCATGTTAATGTTTATTAAGAATGAAGGTGAGTAATATTTGAGGAGCCATTGAAGGATGGTGTCTCACTATCCCCATTAAACCTGTTGGTGCATGTCCCCATTTCTAAAGTTGCTGACACTACCGGGTAACTTCCTATGTTTCTGGTGGCAGAACTTTGGCAAACTTTCAAGGCCCTTCCCATCGTTCAAACTGGCCCTTCCCGTCTCTTAAACTAGCAAAGCAAATCCCTTTTTAACTTCAGAAGAATTTGAAATATCTCTTGTGTCATTCCCATTCACATTGTCTTTGACTTGCCCATCCCTCTTGTTATGTCTCAGGTTCTTTCCCTGCCTCGATTTATTTATTTATTTTCTCCAGCTCCACCATTTAAGTTGTTTCTCAAATTACTTGTCACTGTACCATGATATAAGGAGTGTGTATGTACAAAAAAGGAATCCAGATGGTAAGAAAGTGAGGTAAATGGATGAGAGTTGAGTAATAACACAATGAGTTCTGATCAAAGACTTACTTAGTTCATCCTTCTGTTCTCACACCTGCCAACCAGATGCCTCTTGGGAAATTTAGAAGTAGGAGATGAGTTCTTTACATTAGAACTTTCCCACTTACTGTATTTTTCTCACTATAAGACGCACCTGACCATGAGACACACCTAGTTTTAGAGGAGGAAAAAAAGAAAAAAAAATCAGACAGAGCCTTAGAGGACCATAGATAGGTGTCCTCTCACAAGCCAGCTTTGCCTATTGACTCCTGCATTGTGGAAAGGAGACAGAAGAGGCAGGCAATGACAAAGATAGAAGAGGTGGGGTTCAGCACTGTAAAAGGACCCCGACGCCCGATAGAAGGCCCAGCTGCTATTCATCAAAAGACCAGTATCGTTTCCCCCCACTTTTGGGTGGGGGGCGTGTATCTTATGGAGTGAATTTCCCCAACAGCTGATATTCAGGGGCATACCTATGTGACTGATGTTGGAGGTAGCCTATAAAATGCCATGAGTACCTTAGCAATTACTGATGACTGGTAAGAGACTTGTCCTAACTTTTGAAATCACGTAGCTTAGCACCAAACAAATAGTGTCTTCCTCCAGTGTTGCAGTTGAGCATTGAACCTTGAATGTGAGTTATGAATACAGTCATTTCTTAATTGGCAGGAATTGGCTCTCCGTAGTCAGCTTCCCAGTATGGAACAAGATGGCACCCAGAATCGAGTATCCTCTCCCGGAATGTCTCAAGAACTCAGAACAATGACCACAAATAGCTCAGATCCCTTTCTTAACAGGTTAGTGGCAGTAGCTACCAGTGGTTTCATTTCACCAAAGCTAATGATTTTTCAAATTCTGTTTGGTTTCTGTAATCCTCTGTTTGAGACTTTGGTCTGTTCCAAGAACCACAACTGTAAAAGGATCTTTTCTTACAGGGCAAATCCAGTTCATTTTTGCATTTCCCCCTCCCTCCCAAAAGCTGAAGATTAAGATCTGTGGAAGTCAATTGTTCAGACTTGTAGGAAAGATTTGTCTTCAAAGTCCTGATGTGTTCTCCCAGGCACAAATCAATTGGTGCACAGCGACTCAGAAAACCTTTTCAAAAGCTAGTACTGAACTTGCTGTGGGGCTCTCTTAAAGGAGTTTGCAGTATTCCTGGTTTTAATTTTATTCTTTACAGCACTGACACACAGGAAATGGTGATAGGATTTAGCATATCATATTTCAAGGCAAGCAGGATGTTTTTTTCTGGTGTTAATTTATGCAGCCTCTAGTTACTAGTTAACAGGGTCCTGTGTTTTAATGCTTCTAAATATTGAATAGTTAAGGTTACTAGTTAACAGGGTCCTGTGTTTTAATGCTTCTAAATATTGAATAGTTAAGGTTAAAAATGGGACATCGATACACACAAACAACTGAAAAGAAATGATGGCCATTGTTGGTTACTTGGATATTGTTTCATTCAAGGACTGGAGACTTATTTTTCAAACATAAGTCAACCAACAGAAGAAAATTACTGCTTTTTAATAAAATTTGCCATTTCTGAAGGGCATTCCTCCTTGCCCTACTATCATATAAATAGTATTTTCAGAATTTTCTCAATGACAGTCCTACAAAATTCTAAATACAAGGATAGGGACTACCATAGCTAAATTCTGAATATATTTGGAGCCCTTGTGAATGCTATATGTCTTTGTATGTTATAGTTCAAATGTCAGCCATTATGGAACAAGTGCATTTTTAAAATACAGGCAGACCTCTAATTACAACCACAAATGAGCCCAAAATTTTTTTTTGCTAAGCGAGACATTTGTTAAGTGTATTTTACCCCATTTTACAACCTTTCTTGCAGTTATTTAATAGCAATAGGAATAGCACTTAGACTTATATACAGTGCTTTACAGCCCTCTAAGCAGTTACAGAGTCAGCCTATTGCCCCCAACAATCTGGGTACACATTTTAATGACCTTGGAAGGATGGAAGGCTGAATCAACCTTGAGCCTGGTGAGATTTGAACTGCCAAATTGCAGGCAGCCGGCAGCCAGCAGAAGCAGCTTGCAGTACTGCATTCTAACCACTGCACCACAGCAACTCAACTTGCTTGTCACGTGAATCTGGCTTCCCCATAGACCTTGCTTGTCAGAAGGTCACAAAAGGGGATCACGTGATCCCAGGACACTGCAACCATCATAAGTATGAACCAGTTGCTAAGCATCTGAATTTTGATCATGTGATTACGGGGATCCTGCAGCGGTTGCAAGTGTGAAACAGAGTCATAAGTCACGTTTTCAGTGCTGTTGTAACTTTGAACCATCACTAAAGGAACTGCAGTGGGGCAGTCAGTAGCATAATAGTATGTAAACTAAATTGCAGTTTATTTATCCAAATTTGATACTGCTTCAGTCAGCTGACTCAAAACAGGTTACAGACAGCAAATACAAATTAGAAACATATTTAGATTAGAATTCTCAAGAACACATGAGCAAATTAGAAGGCATTGCCAACTTTTTCAAAGAAATGTTGCCCTGACGGAACTCTGTCATTAGTAACTCCTGTGAATTTATTATTATTATTATTTTATTGAGAGTCACACAGACTTACTTACCATTTTAGAAGATTGCAGCATCATAGCATTCGAGAAGTTATGTGGTGGCAGCAAAGATTAGTCAAGGTTGTGGACGAAATTTATTGTGCTGGGAATAGATGCCACATGCTGTACTGTATGTTGCATTGTGGGAATTGAAGACCTGCAGAATTCTCTTTCACAGACTTGTTTTAATGTGATTTTACGAGGAGAACATCATTCAACCCTGACTGCGAAAATGAACCCTTGTGATGATAAATGCTGGCTGTTCTTTCCATCAGTAACTTAAATTAACATAACATTTCCCTTGCAGTGGCACATACCACTCCAGAGATGAGAGCACAGACAGTGGCCTCAGCATGAGCAGCTACAGTGTTCCTAGAACTCCGGATGACTTCCTTAATAGTGTTGATGAAATGGATACAGGTGAGGGTCATTTCCTTCCAGTTCTTCTTGTACCTTGTTTAACTAGCAGTAAGATGGAGTGGAGGGGGGGTGGTTGCAGTAGAATAGATACTAGTGAGACAGTGGAATTGTTAGGAGACAGAAAGTTACACTTGACATTAGAGAACAAGGAATTCAACTATACGTCTCACAGCGTTCTGTCCGAATCTTATTGTTTGTAAATGGGGGATTTCTAGTGATTTTGACAACAATATTATGTCTTCTTCAATTATGCACTCAAATACGAATCTGAAAAGTTCATGATGATGATGATGTCTTTAGTTTAAAATGGTCCGGATATTTTTGAGCTGCAAATCTGAACCATTTCCTAATTTACTGTTGCAGAAGTTCTGCAGCCTGGCCCCGTGGTTTCAGTTTTTAAAGTTCCATGTTTCCCTTCAGATTGATAACAAGCACCATTAAAAATTATTCTGACTGCAATCATGCAGTTTATAGCGTTGTTTGTTTAATCCTTTTATATTATTTATAAAATATTTTTTATTTTTTTTATTTTTAACCTTAATCTTGAAAATACTTCCAGGATGTCCTACAAGATCAGCCATAAGACAATTCCTGTTTTACCTAAACAACATCATGCTAAAAAGAAAAGGATGGGGCGGGGGGGGGGAGCAGGGGTTTTAAATTGATAACCCTCCTTTTTAAGGCAGATGGACCTTTTATTGTGGTCTTCTGGAAGTTTCAGAAGAGAAACCTGGCTTTGATTTTCTCTTCCTTGAACAACAGTTGTTGCAAGTTACCTCAGACTGGATTGGCAGTTGTTCTTGCTATCAATTGATGCCTTCCTTTCTTCAAAAGAGTTCTAGTAGGGGGTCTCCATGATTTAAGACAGTGGTAGTCAACCTGGTCCCTACCAACCACTAGTGGGCGTTCCAACTTTCATGGTGGGCGGTAGTGGTTTTGTCCGATACTGAAGCACTTTCCTTTTTTTAAAAATTTAATTGACTTTTTAAAAAAAATTCATAGCATTATTTAAAAACATTTTCATTAGGTTTCCTGTGACAATTTAAATTTCTGAAAATATACTATTTGTATCACCCATGCATAAGTTTAGTGAAACTAAATGGCGCGATAGTGTGACCACAAGCAAAAGAGCCTCATCCCAGAATAGCTCGCGCATCTCCCCCCACACCCCCCAGCTGTAACAGAAAAGCAGAGCTGGTAGCTGGCGCCCCCCCCAAACCTAATCCACGATGCGCGAGAGGCATGCACAGACGACGATACATGGCGCATTACTGTGGAACCGGTGGGCGGTTAGAAAATTTTACTACTAACAGAGATACAAAAGTGGGCGGTAGGTATAAAAAGGTTGACTACCCCTGATATAAGATGTTGTGCTGATGCTCCATAGCAGGGGTCTCCAACCTTGGCAACTTTATGACTTGTGGACTTCAACTCCCAGAATACTTCAGCCAGCATCCGCTGGCTGAGGAACTCTGGGAGTTGAAGTCCACAAGTCTTAAATTTGCAAAGGTTGGAGCCCCTTGCTCCATAGAGTGGGGATGGCTTCAAATGACCAGTATTAAGAGCCACTTAAATATATGTGCTTAATGCCCTGCTTTGCATTCATTGTGACACCTAGGTGACACTATCAACCAAAGCTCCATCCCCTCCCATCAGAACCGTTTTCCAGACTACCTTGAAGCCATTCCGGGGACTAATGTGGACCTTGGAACACTGGAAGGCGATGCAATGAATATAGAAGGAGAGGAACTGATGCCAAGCCTACAAGAAGCTTTGAGCTCCGATATCCTTAATGACATGGAATCTGTGCTGGCAGCCACCAAGCTAGATAAAGAAAGCTTTCTTACCTGGTTATAGGGGCCTCAGGGAGATGGAATTTGAAATCTTTGAAGGATCTAAGGAGATAAGACATGTACCTTTGTTGAAAACGGTATCATAAAGGCATCTTGGCTTATGATCAGAGAGGAAAACATTTTACTGAACAAAATACTTCAGATTTTGTTGATCCAATGTTTTGTTCTTTTTTTTTTTGTCCAATCGCTGCTGTTATATCGCTGACCTCTTTCACATTGACTCTGAAGAATTCTGTTGTTGTTTTTTTTCTGTTGCAACTACTGTTCAGCATGGTGGTAATGGACAGGGAGAGGTTGGGAAAGTTGGGGGAGAGAGAGAGAGGGAGAGAAAGAAAGAAAGAGACGGAGACAGCTGTATTTCTGGGTTATGTCTACCATTCCTTTTGCCCTGCTTTCTGTTTGCTTGTCCTTTCTTTGACTAAGGATGTTGGGGAGCTTCAGTTTTTGTGTGTTGGCAAAAAACAAAATAACCCTTAACTGGCCCAGCAAGCCAAAAATGACGTATCTGATAGGGTGTAGGATTTGGGGGGAGGGAGTGCATACCAATTTACAAATAAAGCATAAAATGTTTTATTGTTGGGCACAAATCATCAGACATTTTAGAGTTGGATACAGTTCTTCATGCTGCTTGATCTATATTGAACAAAATAGACATATGCCAAGGACGGCTGTTGGATTGTGCCCACTGGCAGCTTCTTAATTTCCTCAGTTAGTTTGCTCACATTTTACAACATCATAAAGAATCCCGTTTATACAAAAACATGGGTCGTGATTGTTGCCTCTTTAGCTTGTTTTCCAGATTTTAGATCTATTTTTAATTATAGCAGTAGATTAGAAAAGGAACTTTTTCTGGTTCTGTTGTATGTATTTGTTGTTTCTGTTTTAATATTTTTAAATAGTGAAATCTAAATTTCCTGACCACCTAGTCTTATTTAAGTCTGAATGGGTTTTTTTTTAATACTAAGCTAGTATAGCCAGTTAATATCAGTAGTTCTATGTTTTACTTACAGCTTTTAAAAAGATAATCTTGAATGTATTCATTAGATTAAAGAGCCATTAGCTTAAGTTTCACCCCTGTATCCAGAATTCAAGGAAACTTCCTCTTCTTGCAGAATTCTTTACCTAAATGTACTTATGCCGACATTAGTCTCACATATTCTGGAAGGAGTTTTTAAAGTTTTTAACATTTAAAATAAATTTAAGAATGGCCAACTGTCTGGCTTTTAGCCTGAGCTTTGAGCACAGTAAACCTTACCCTGAGTTTTTAATCAAAGGACAGTTTTTGTCATTGTTCAGAGAGCTTTTTAATTTTGATGAAATTGTTGCCTTGAGAATCAAGTGTCCCCATTGAAAAGAAAATGATGCTTTCCTGTACATAGTTTCATGATACTGTCTGCACTGTCAGGTGAGTTTACAATATTAGCAATGGGAACACAAAAGTTAAACTATATTAAAAGCATACTGAAAAATAGGTCCATTGTACACTTAGAAGACTGTAAAGATATGTGATAGATAGCAAAACGAGCATGTAGTTGGCCATGTATTTTAGTTGTAGTGATTAGCACTGAAGTCAAAGAGTGAGTATATATCTATAACTTTACTTTTAGCAGGAATGGATTATTCTCAAAGTTGTCTGTAGCAATCGTGATATTCTGAAGAGTATTTTAAATGAACAAAATGCCCATGTTGAAATATAAGCTATGATGCCTTTTTCTTTTTCCTTTAAATGCATTGGCACAGATAAGTGCCTTGTAGGTCTGTCAACATTCCCATTCATCTGTTGCCTTTATTGCAAGATTTTATAATATTAACCATCAAGAAAAGTTTAAACCTGAAATTCAGTATATAATTTTCACACTAGGACTGGGGTGTCAAACTCAGGGCCCGGGGGCCGAATCCGCCCTGCGGGGTGCTTAGATCTAGCCCGCGGTGCCTCTGCCAGCAAAAACAGACCTTGGGAGCCCTTTTTCTCTGGCACAGTGCTTAAGCCGCCACAGGCGCCCCCAATACGAGTGACATTGAGTTGGCCATGCCCACCCCGGCCCCCTGAAGTCAAACACAATCCTGGTGTGGCCCGCAATGAAATCATGTTTGACACCCCTGGATTAGGACACGCTTTAATAAAAACAAAATTGGACGGAGTCCAGTTCTTTGCTGAAGTTGGTAAAAGTTATTTCCATTTGATGTCTTGTGAAGCAGGAAATGGCCTCTCCCTTGGGCACCACCTATTCACCCTCCAAATCTGCTCTAAAGAGATTGGCTCTTTTGGGAAAGATTTTGTGGGTACATGGAAGAGAAGTCAAGAAGTGTAATGCTGGGTTTCAGCCATGTGTCCCTTTTTAGTTGACATGAGAATGAAGTTAAACAGTTGCAGCCTTTAAGTTTTGTGTATGCCAATAAGCCACAGCTTAATAAATTATTTTTCTTCTGCGATGCCATATCAACCTCCAAGTCGATGAACAGGGGAATGGGATCATATGAGCAGATTCTCAATCCCATTAAGAGGATTCCTCTGTTTTTTTACTTCCCCACCCTTTCCAAGAAATACTTGAAAGCCAACTGAAACTTAACTACAAACTGATTCAAATAGTGTTCCAAACAGGAGAAAGGGTGAGAAATTCTGATGTCTTGCATTTGGTTTCTTTCCATACATGGGAGGACCATGTACCCCTGTTTGAATATCAAATAGGAACTTCTGAATTCCTGTACCCAGTAATCGTTCTTGGTTGCTTTACTTGGTTACAGCTTTAAAGTTGGTACATTTCCCCCCCAATTTTTCCATCTTGTACACTACACTACACAGCTCAAACTATATTTGAGTAGCACTGCTAGAGAAGTACTTACCTAAAACTCTCCTTGAATTTCTCTTGACACTAAGCCTTCTGTACAGTTCTTAAACTCTAGTTACTCTTTAAGCCTGTTCATTAGGTGGGAAACGTGCCTTAGCAATCACTCTGTACTGTTGGCAGAAGAAAAACAAACTAGATGCTATTACACATTTTTTTTATTCAAATCTGTCATTTGACAAAGTGGCTTACTCTTTTTAGGGTATTGAAATGCAAAAGAAAAAAAGTGTTATAGGTAGTTTTTTGTATTGACTGGTGTATATATTTAAACAGATTTACTGTCCTAACTTTATGGCTTCTAGATATTTTTTTAAGTACAGTGTGTTCAAAATGCAATGAAAGCTTATGAATTCTTGTGTATGTTTGGCAACATGCTTTGAAAAAAAAATATACTGTTTCGATAAATCATGTGGATTCACAGTTGTACCAATCAGTGTTGGAGCTCAAACAATGCAAGGTTAAAGAGCAATTAATGGTACCCTATCTTTTGCACATATGGAAAATCCATATTAAAATGACTTCACTTGCAATCATGGGGGGGGAGGGGAGTGACTTTTTATACAAGAGATGGATTTGTACGTTTGTCTAAAGTGACACTTTTTCCTTTGGGTGAAAAACTTCTATATTTTAAAACGTTTTCTATTAGAGAACTCTGAAACACAGCTCTCAAATATATATAGTTATAAATGTTATATTTTCTTTAAGTGTAAGAGCATGCCTATGTTAGTTACCGTAGTAAATTCTGTTACATTATTTTCTTTTATGTAATACATTTTTCACTGCTTTTTTTTGTTTTACATGATATAAATATATACTTTGCGCTTAACAATGTGTTTGTTTTATTTTTTAAATATTTATATTTTTAACATTAAAACACATCCTAATGCTAATAAAACCCTAATATGAGCGAAATTACACCCATAAAGTGACAGGCAACTTAAAATAATGACTGGGGGGGGTGTTTTTGGTTTTAATTTATAATCATATTCGAAGACAACAATTGGTGTATATTCTCAAGCAATCCAAGTACTTTAAGAAATGTAAGCTTGGCTGGCAAGCTTAAACAAAGCTATCAAGGTGGTGCTTTGCGCATTCAGAGTAAAATGGTTTTGCAAAGTACGCTAGCATGAGCAAAATACTCTCAATGGAGGCATGAAATATGCCACATCTTTTAGAACGATTGTGTAGCTGCTTCGAAGGGCGTCCTGTTTCTACATTCACAGGCAACATTTCCTATTTATTTATTTATTTAATATTGCTATTAAATAAAAAACTGCTGGGCTCAACTCCCATCCTGACCCAAATGTAGGGAAAGAGTCAGGTCTCAATGGACTTCCAGAAGGTCAGGTTGGGGAGACCCTCCATATTTAGGGGAGGGTGTCTCAAGGCAGGTGCGACTCCTAGGTCCTGGCAGATGACAGGTGAAGACACCGAAATTATTTGATTTCCGCCCTCAAATGACCTTCTGCCATGTAGGGCTTTTAAGGCTGATAAGTGGAACCTTGAACTGCACTCATATAGAAGCAGGAGCTTATGTAGCTCCTGCAGCAGTGATAAGACAAACAAACTGCAGGGCATCCCAAATTTTGTATTCTGGATCAGTTGAAGCTTCTGGGTGGTCTTCATTGCGTCATGAAGCACACACACATACTTTAGCTGTGAGTTGTACATTATATTTAAATCCTTACAGCTTGTACATTAATAGCTGTGGAAGAGTTACATGCAATTAAAAAAAAAACTTTTGGATTGGAGAGGGGGCTTAATGCTATTTAGAAAAACTTATTTTGCACAGGATGTATCAGGAAAGGTTGCTGCATTAATTGAGCAACAGAGCAGAAAATCCACTGTTTTTAAAGTTTTGGATTATTAAACCCATCATTCATGCAGTGTGTTTATTGTTCGTCTAGCCTGGATACCTACAAATGCATTTCTGTCTCAAAATATTTGTTTCCAATTATTTACTATCTTAATATTCCTCATTTCCTAAGGCTAAACCTATTGGGTTCCCAGCCTTCCCAAATCAAATCTTTTATTATAGTCCTTGACCAACATAAGAAGGGCAGGCTACCAACAATTAGTAATTTTTAAAAACTGAAAACAAATAAAACAAATAATTCTTTAAAAAATCGCAATTTTGTGCGTATGCTCTATAAAATGAAAACCAACTTTTCTTTTTCAAAGCTTATCCACCTATTTTCAGCGAAGACAAGGTTCTATAATTCATTGTTTATATGTAATATATTGTATAATACACATAATATTGTTGTAGGGTTGCAGAACTTTGCGTATATTGCAATAGCATTATGAGAATCATCCCAACAGTGTTTGTGACAGCATATTATATTTATCGTACGGCACCTTCACATCACGTTTTGATAAAAAGAGATAAGAACACAAAATATGAAATATAAAAACTAAAATATTATAATCGTATGACTAGATTACGGATATACTTCTATATTTGACAAATCTTAGTAATTGGGCCAACTTTTATCATAGAGTCATGTAAAGGGCCTTTTGTATTCATACCTTGGAGCATAATTGAGTATAGTGTCATGTGATATAGCCAGGAGATGGCTAGAATTAACTGGCTGATGTATCTCTGTTTTGCCTTGAAGTGACTGTTCTGTTAAGTGTGATAGCACATAATTAACCGTAGCTGATTTAGGAAATAAGTTTGGACCTGGTTAGTTCAGGTAATCTTTGACTTACTTGTTTAGCAATTGTTCAAAGTCACAACAGCACTGGAAAAAAATGATTTGCAACTAAACGTCTCAGATTCAGATTCTCAATCATCCAGGTCATGGCTATCCCAAAGGTGTGTTTTTCAAGAGGCCACTGTTTTTCTTTGAAGACGTTTTGCTTCTCACCCAAGAAGCTTCTTCAGCTCTGACTCAATAATAATGGGGAATGGAAGGATTTAAACTCCTTGCAGAGAGCTGGTCATTTGTATTCTTTTAATAGTGTTGTTAAGGCCACCTGGAGGTTTATCTGTGTCATCAGGATCACCGCAGGGGTGGGCTGCTGGGGGTTTGCAGGGATTCGGGAGAACCTCTAGCTAAGATTCTGTGCAGTTTGGAAAATCCCCAAATCCCATTCCTGGCTGGTCCCGCCCACCCCTCCCCTCCCAGAAGCCCCCACGCTGCCCATTTTTGATGTAGGTAAGTGCAGGGCACATACAGAGGCTCAGGGAGGGTGAAAAACAGGCCTACCGGAAGTTCGGGAAGGCCGGAAACAGGCCCATTTCCAGCCTCCAGAGGGCCTCTAGAGCCTAGGGAGGTTATTTTCACTTTCCTGGCGGCTCGAGGAAAGCCTCAGGAGCCCAGGGAGGGCAAAAATACACCACCCCCCGCCATGGTGCAGGAGGCTGACTAGGCCACAACCACTATGGCCATGCCCACCCAGCAACTGGGCAGAGACCCCTTGCTAAATTTTTTGAAGCCCACCCCTAGATCACCAGTGTAGTGAAATGTGTCCGGAGCCTTCTTGGAACTGCTGAAAAGACGGTTGAAGACTAGAGATAGACAATGTCATAGCCCCCTCTGTTAAGAAGGAACAGCCCTTTCTCAACGGGGAGGGATTTGACATCATCTGTCTCTAGTCTAAAACAGGTCAGTTGCCAAGTGTCTAAATTTTGTTCATGTGACCATGGGGGGAGTACTGCGACAGTTGTAACTCTGAAGTATGGTCTTTTTTCAGTGCCATTGTAACTTTGAAAGATCACTAAATGAATTATTTGTAAGTCGAGGACTACTTGTACAAAAAAGTATAAAAGAAATCGTTATGCCCAAATAATAAAATGATCCAGTTTAGCTAAAGGGAGATGTTAATATTAAATATTTTTCTGTTTCAAGGTCTTTTTTTTTTTACGGTGGTCATATTAAATAATTTTGCATTCATGTTGGTCATATTCTGAACCCTGTGGTCTCTTGATTTATAAAGAGGGGCATTAACTTTACTGGAAGAAAGTATTAAATCACTGGAAAATTTAACAAGAACTATCAACAAAACAAAACTATCAACCAATTGCATGACTAATATTGAAAATACCCTAGTTCAGGGTGACATTTGCTTTTGTTAATTTGGAATAGGAACTAACTTGAAAATCTGTCCTTCTAAAACCCTTCGTCTGTAGACTACACACCCCTTTGCAATGCTTAGATAAACACGCAGCTCCTAGCTTATAGTCGTGTCAGAAAAGAAAATGAAGAATGTCCTCAGCTACTTTGCTGTGAGCAACTTAAAAATGCCCAGGCAAGATCTTGCAATCACATCATCTGCACAAATGCACTCTTCAGATGTGTTTCCATGAACACAATCAATTCTGTAAGATGTTTTTAGAAGCACTTTTATAAGTTTGTTTTAGAAGCATTGTTCTTCTCAGTGCAGGAATTGGGTACGTCTAGTTTAATAAAAAGACGGAATGGGGTGACATGATAGCAGTGTTCCAATATCTAAGGGGCTGCCACAAAGAAGAGGGGATCAACCTATTCTCCAAAGCACCTGAAGGCAGCACAAGAAAGAATGGATGGAAACTAATTAAGGAGAGAAGCAACTTAGAACTACAGTAGTGGCCAAAATTGTGGAAACCTTTGGGAAAAGTGTATTTTTGAGGTTCGATGGCTAATAACACCCCTTTTTTTTTCCTTTTGGAGTTTCGAGATAATCATAACCACTGCCGGAATGGCCTGGGAATAGCCCAGACCTTAACCCAATTGAAAATCTACGGAGCCGACTAAAAAACTTGTTAGTCAGAAGCGACCCAGCAATAAAACCCAGTTAATAGAAGCAATCATTCAATATTGGTTTTACATTATAACAGCTGCAGAACTAAAAGTCTTGGTTCACTCCATGGGAAGATGTTGTAAGGCCGTAATTCATGCTAAAGGTTACCCAACTAAGCATTAACTGACATGATGATAATTTTTTTATATCTCGTTTTTTCTATGTGTTTCCCTTTTCTTCTTTATGCTGTAACTGCTACTCTAATAGCAAATCCTTCATAAAAGTTATTGCATTACATTCTTGATTAAATTATCTTTCCATTGATAGATAATTTTATGGTACTATTCCCCAAAAATGATGTTATTAGCTAGTTTTAGAAAATACACAACAACTGGCAGATGACCTGAATGAGTTTTACTGCAGGTTTGAAAGGAAACTACAGCCACCTATCTCCACAACCCCCATCTCAGACACACCAACAACAGCCAAGCCTCCTACAACTGACCCCATTTCATTGGGTTCACAACCCCTAGTGATCACAGAAAAGGAAGTGCAGGACCTATTTCACAGACAAAAGCCAGGAAAAGCTCCAGGCCCAGACAAGATAACTCCTTCTTGCTTAAAAGTCTGTGCTGACCAATTGGCCCCCATCTTCACCCATATTTTCAATAAATCACTAGAGATGTGTTATGTTCCTTCTTGCTTCAAACGCTCTACCATCATCCCAGTGCCAAAGAAGCCCACCATCAAGGAACTGAATGACTACAGACCAGTTGCTTTAACATCTGTAGTCATGAAAACCTTTGAAAGGCTAGTGCTTTCCTACCTGAAAACCATCACGGATCCGCTGTTAGACCCCTTGCAATTTGCATACCGAGCAAATAGATCAACAGATGATGCTGTTAATATGGCTCTGCACTACATCCTACAACATCTTGAGTCTCCAAAGACCTATGCAAGGGTCCTTTTTGTAGACTTTAGTTCAGCATTCAATACCATCATTCCAGACATTCTTCTAACTAAGCTAAACCAGCTACAGGTACCGGAACAGACTTGTAAGTGGATCACCAGCTTCCTAACAAACAGGAAGCAGCAGGTGAAGCTAAGCAAGATCACATCAAATACCTGTACAATTAGCACAGGGGCCCCCCAGGGCTGTGTGTTCTCCCCACTTCTCTCTGTATACCAATGACTGCATCTCCAATGATCCATCTGTTAAGCTACTGAAGTTCGCAGATGACACAACAGTGATTGGTCTCATTCAAGACAATGACGAATCCGCATATAGACGAGAGGTCGAACGACTAGCCTTGTGGTGCAACCAAAACAATCTGGAACTGAACACACTCAAAACTGTAGAAATGGTGGTAGACTTTAGGAGAAACCCTTCCATACTTCCACCTCTCACAATACTTGACAACACAGTATCAACATTAGAAACCTTCAAATTTCTAGGTTCTATCATATCGCAAGATCTCAAATGGACAGCTAACATCAAAACATCATTAAAAAGGACAACAAAGAATGTTCTTTCTGCGCCAACTCAGTAAGCTCAAACTGCCCAAGGAGCTGCTGATCCAATTCTACAGAGGAATTATTGAGTCTGCCATTTGCACCTCTATAACTGTCTGGTTCGGTTTTGCAACCCAACAAGAAAAACAGACTTCTGTGGATAATTAGACCTGCAGAAAAAATAATAGCTACCAACCTGCCTTCCATTGAGGACCTGTATACTGCACGAATCAAGAAGAGGGCCGTGAAAATATTTGCAGATCCCTCGCATCCTGGACATAAACTGTTTCAACTCCTACCCTCAAAACGACGCTATAGAGCACTGCACACCAGAACAACTAGACACAAGAACAGTTTTTTCCCGAAGGCCATCACTCTGCTAAACAAATAATTCCATCAACACTGTCAGACTATTTACTGAATCTGCACTACTATTAATCGTTTCATAGTTCCCATCACCAATCTCTTTCCACTTATGACTGTATGACTATAACTTGTTGCTGGCAATCCTTATGATTTATATTGATATATTGACCATCAATTGTGTTGTAAATGTTGTACCTTGATGAACGTATCTTTTCTTTTATGTACACTGAGAGCATATGCACCAAGACAAATTCCTTGTGTGTCCAATCACACTTGGCCAATAAAATTCTATTCTAAAATTCTATTCTACATTTTCCCGAAAGGGTTTCCACAATTTCCCGACAGAACAATTAATCAGCGGAACGACTTACCTCCAGAAAATTGTGTGTGTTCCGACACTGGAGGTTTTTAAGAAGAGATTGGACAACCATTTGTCCGAAATGGTATAGGATCTCCTGTTTGAGCAGGGAGTATGGACTAGAAGACCTCTAAGGTCCCTTCCAACTCTGTTATTTCTATTACTCTGTTACATTCATTTGGAGTGCAGGAATTCTTTTTCCCATATAGTGCAATTATATTGGAATAGAAACTATTAATACTAACATTGTCCTCTTATTGCGATACAATTTGCTTTCTCCATGCAAGTTAAAAGAAAATAAGACTCACTTTTTCCTGAATCTATATTTAGCATTAAATAAGACTGGGCTTTCTTTGGAGTAATTTGTATAGGACATGGCCATTTCTCAAGGCGATCCCTGTGTATCCAAAAGAAGAAGAAAAATATAATTTCATGAGTACTGTCCATGACCGATTCTTCTTAACTTAAGAGTCCCAGTGCTGAACTTGGTATGATTCATCTGTTCTTGGCAACCTCATATGTTTTGCTATCAGTGAAAAAGAAAGATTCCCAGCCAGTTTGTTAGCGCTGACCTTTGGAAACAGTTGAATTTGGTTTCAGTGGGAAACGGTATTGAGAATGTAGTGACTTTGGATGAACCTATTCTACATAGGATATATATAGAGAATGATGGAGTTTACATAGATAGATATATAAAGAGTATCATTCTGTGTGATACAGAGAGCAGTTATTCTGCAAAATGATCTTAATGGCAGATAAAAACTTAGCAGAAGCATTTGAAGAACATTAGGAGTTAACTTTGGTTAATTAGAGTTTGGGGAAGGGGCTTAGTTGCCTGAAACTTAGCTTGTTTGGTTAGTTTAGGGTTTACTGTACTATGGGAACTGAGAACATGAGTTAAGGATGTTGTGTGAATACAGGAAATCTCTGATGTCTGCCATTTCACATTAAGAATTGTCTTGTCCTGCTCCCCAGCTGTTGGGGGACTGCTGACCGGATAAAGAACAACTGGCATAAATTTGGTGTCTCTATAAAGAAGTGGCTCATTGAATACGTTGTCTGTTCAATCCTGGAAAGATGAAGGACATCAGGTAAATGTTCCTAATTCTTTCATTCTGACTGAACTACAGTAGTGGCCAAAATTGTGGAAACCTTTTTTGGGAAAAGTCTATTTTCTAAAACTAGCCAATAACACCACTTTTTTTGGGAGTAGTACCATAAAATTATATATCAATGGAAAGATAAGTTAATCAAGAATGTAATGCAATAACTTTTATGAAGGATTTGCTATTAGAGTAGCAGTTACAGTATAAAGAAGAAAAGTGAAACACATAGAAAAATAAGATTATGCAAAAATCATCACCATAGAAAAAATGAGATATACAAACATTATCACCATGTCAGTTAATACTTAGTTGGGTGACCTTTAGCATGAATTACGGCCTTACAACGTCTTCCCATGGAGTGAACCAAGTCTTTTAGTTCTGCAGCTGTTCTAATGTGAAACCAAGATTGAATAATTGGTTCTATTAACTGGGTTTTATTGCTGGGTCGCTTCTGACTAACAGGTTTCTTTAGTGGGCTCCATAGATTTTCAATTGGGTTAAGGTCTGGGCTATTCCCAGGCCATTTCAGCAATGGAATATGATTATCTTGAAACTCCAAAAAAAAAAGTGGTGTTATTAGCCATCAAACCTCAAAAATACACTTTTCCCAAAAGGTTTCCACAATTTTGGCCACTACTGTACATCATTTGGAAGAAGAATAGTCTCGCAGCTTCTGCATGAGAACAAAGAAATTGGCTTTCTCTGCATAACAGATAGGGGTTATCATTGCTCCTGCATGAAAAGATGCTTGCTCCTTGGAAGGAAAACTATGGCAAACTTAGCATATTAAAAAGTAGAGACATCACCTTGCCGACAAAGGTTCATATAGCCAAAGCTATGGGTTTCCCTAGTAATATGTGACTGTGAGAATTGGACCATAAGGAAGGCTGAGTGCCAAAGAATTGATGATTTCGAATTGTGGTGTAGGAGAAGACTCAGTCAATCCTAAAGGAAATCAACTCTGACCATTCTTTGGAAGGACAGATACTGAAGCTGAAGCTCAGATACTTTGGCCACCAAATGAGAAGAGAGGACTAACTGGAAAAGACCCTGATGTTGGGAAAGTTTGAAGACAAAAGGAAAAAGGGAGGGCATAAGAAGAGATGGTTAGATAGTGTCATCAATGCAATGAACATGAATTTGGGCAAACTATGGGGGATAATGGAGGACAGGGGGTCATGAAGAAAACAGACACAGCATCTGAACAACAACAACAAAAGCATTTGAACAAGTGTTCCATGGTGGTATCCCAACCTTCCACTGACGACAGCCAATGTTCTCTCCAACTAGGGAATGGAAACATGCTAAAAAAAAACCAGGAGCCAGTTGGCCTACTCTCAGCTTGTTCTCTCACCATAATTGTTTTGTGTAGCAACAACAACCAGCTGACTCTGCAGAAACAGTGAATGGATGGTAGCAAGATGCCTTAGTGGCAAGCAAGGGGGGTGGGGAATTGCAGACAATACAAAACTTTTCACTGGTGTTGAGAAAATGCTGCCATTTTTGGAATAGCAGTTCGGCCCGTGAAAATATACTGATTAGCTAATGCAGTTCAGCCAATAGAAAAGTAGTTTAGTTTCCTAAATCCCAGGAATTGTGGGGAGACGGAGCAGTGACTGTTGTAAGATCAGTGCAGTCCCCACATTGGAAGAAGTAATGTCTCTGGATTATTTAAAATAAGTTAAATCAATAACCTGATTCCTATTGTGTTCTTTTCTTTCTTCTTTTCTTCTTTTTCCAAGGAGCAGATTCCAAATGCAGTGGTACCTTGGTACTCAACTGCTTTGAAACTCATCAAATTTTGTACTTGATGCCTTTTGATGCAAAAGGCATCTTCTTTTTCCAAGGAGCAGATTCCAAATGCAGTGGTACCTTGGTACTCAACTGCTTTGAAACTCATCAAATTTTGTACTTGATGCCTTTTCATGCAAAAATTTTGTCCCGGTACTCATCGTTTGTTTGACATTCAGTGCACAAACTAGAACTTGTTGCTGCCTTGTGACTCACATTATTCCTTATGGGAAAAATGTGTTTGGTATTCATCATTTTTGGTACTCATCATGCCTCCCAGAAACAATTAATGGTGAGTACCGAGGTACCACTGTGTGCTTGAGTGGCAGCTGAGCGATTTCTGGGATTGCACCAAATCGGGAGATACTCATTCATCACTTTAAAGCCTTAGTTTTTCTTAAAAATAAAAATATGTACTGTACATATATACTACAATAAGCTGCAAGTTATGGAGGAGGCAGACGTAACCCAAAGTTGGTCACTGCTGGGATTTCTGATTCTCTACTTAGCTCATGGCCTTTCCACAAACCCAAGTATAAGAGAAATAACTTAAATTAGTTCAAGTAGGCAAATGCCCTAGTCAGCTTAATTGATTTAAGAGTGAATAGCACAGTTGTCCTTCCGTTTTTCTCACCTCTTTGTTTTCCAATTGAATTGGGTCTTAATCAGATTCTGCCAGTTCGGGCCGGTTCGGACGTACTGGTAACTCCGACGTTCAGCTGTGAGCGAACCAGTTCGCTCCAAAGATCAGCTGGACCTGCCCGCCCACCCCTGTGCTATACCTACCTTTATTTCCTTCGTTTGTAGTCCAGCTGATAGGTGCGACAGAGAAGGTAAGCTTTGGAGCTGATTTTAATTGTACTGCACCTGCGCAGAGCGCCTGGTTGTTTCAACTGGTGAATCCCACCACTGGTTTTAGTAACTAAAAAATCACTTTACAGGCACAGAAGGAAATCTGGGTGGGTTTGGGGATAAGGATGTGTTTCTAGGAAGGCTTCCAGATATTGGCATTCTCCAGTAATTTGAATATTTTTGTGGGAGCCTGGCATCTGCAGTCCAGATGTCAGCTAAGCCAATAAATTCTTGCAAGGATTTGCTCATTGTCCAAGGGAAACCAGCATGAGCAGCGTGGGGATGAAGACCCAATATTGTGCACAATGTGATGCTAAAACTCCAACTCTCTATGCGAAGGGGTTTGTCTTCCCTTAGAATAGATCTTCCCTTTTTTGCCACTCCTCCTTCTTGGTGACATCCAAAAGTGCCTCATCCCCAAAGTCTTCATGTTACGCTAGAGATGGAGCAGCCAAAAAGCTGCTGCCAAAGATCCTGGATCAGACCAAACTCATGGGCAGGCTGATACATCTGGTCGCAAGACCACCAAATTATAAAACTCTTGGCAGAAGGAAATAGGCTGTTGAAATCTGCTCCAAAGAACAGTTGTGCTGCTGGGATGGGCAGGTGGGCTGAGGACATGGCCTTTTGGAGTTTACTTCAATTTATCTCTGATGATTCAGTTTTCTTTCAGGGGCTGCAGTGAGAATTTGACATGTATGAAGGAAGAGGGCAGGAAATCTAGTTTAGAGATTCAAAGGACTGCATTGCAGGGGAAAACGTGACCAGACATTTTATATCATACCAACCCAGATTGGACCTTGAAAACCTGACTGTTTGGAAACCGTTTTTTTAAACAAATCAGTTTCCCAAACTCGAATTGTGCAATTTATTTCAAAGACTCAAGGCCAGGAAAAGACTGGATCCTGCTAAGATTGCCACAAAGCAAAGGTGAGCCAATTTGACCCAGTGATTAAGGCAGCAGGCTAGAAAATAAGAAACCGCAACTTCAGGTCCCTCTTTAGCCATGAAAGCCAGTTGGGTGATCTTGGGCCAGTCCTTCTCTCTCAGCCCAACCCACCTCACAGGGTTGTTGTTGTACGGAAAATAGGAGGAGGAAGGTGTGTTGGATATGTTTGCTGCCTTGAAATTTGTGAAAATAATAAAGGCGGGAGAGAGAGGGAGCAAGGGAGAGATTAGATAGATAGATAGATAGATAGATAGATAGATAGATAGATAGATAGATAGATAGATAGATAGATAGATAGATAGATAGATAGATAAATGTACTACAATTCCAGCTACATGGCACAACAGGAGATTACAGATGGTCCTTGACTTACAACAGTTCATTTAGTGACCAGTTACAACACCACTGAAAAAAAGTGATTTATGACTAATTTTCACACTTACAACCTTTGTGGCAGCCTCATCATTATGTGATCAAAATTCAGATGCTTGGCAACTGGTTCATGTGATCATTTTTTGTGATCTTCTGACAACATTCACTTAACAACTGGGTTACTAACTTATCAACTGCAGTGATTTACTTAACAACTGGGTTACTAACTTATCAACTGCAGTGATTTACTTAACAACTGTGACAAGAAAGGTCATAAAACGGGGCAAAATTCACTTAATAAATGTCTCACTTAACAACATAAATTTTGGGCTCAGTTATGGTCGTAGGTTGAGAACTACCTGTATTATTTCAGAAAAGGGTACCAAGCCAAAGATAAGCAAACAGGATATACAGACCTTCTTAGGAAACAGGAATCTTTAGGGCCATGCCTTTCTCCTCAAGACTTTAACTCAGTGCAGTGATACCTTGGTACTCGATGGCTTCAAAATTTGTTGAATTTGGTACCTGATGCATTTTGATGCAAAAATGTCGTCCCGGTATTTGTTGTTTGTTTCGTGCTCAATGCACTGTGATAGGAAAATGGGGACGGCCATGGAGAACGAACAGGCAGACAGGAAGTCGGCCATGTTGGGAAGGTCACTATAAAAGGAAGAGGGGACTGGCAGCAGAGGGTAGCTAGGAAGTCGGCCATGTTGGGAAGGTCACTATAAAAGGAAGAGGGGACTGGCAGCAGAGGGTAGCTAGGAAGTCGGCCATGTTGGGAAGGTCACTATAAAAGGAAGAGGGGGCTGGCTGCAGAGGGTAGACAGGAATTCGGCCATGTTGGGAAGGTCACTATAAAAGGAAGAGGGGACTGGCAGCAGAAGGTAGCTAGGAAGTCAGCCATGTTGGGAAGGTCACTATAAAAGGAAGAGGGGACTGGCAGCAGAGGGTAGCTAGGAAGTCAGCCATGTTGGGAAGGTCACTATAAAAGGAAGAGGGGGCCGGCTGCAGAGGGTAGACAGGAATTCGGCCATGTTGGGAAGGTCACTATAAAAGGAAGAGGGGACTGGCAGCAGAGGGTAGCTAGGAAGTTAGCTATGTTGGGAAGGTCACTATAAAAGGAAGAGGGGACTGGCAGCAGAGGGTAGCTAGGAAGTCAGCCATGTTGGGAAGGTCACTATAAAAGGAAGAGGGGACTGGCAGCAGAGGGTAGCTAGGAAGTCAGCTATGTTGGGAAGGTCACTATAAAAGGAAGAGGGGGCCGGCTGCAGAGGGTAGACAGGAATTCGGCCATGTTGGGAAGGTCACTATAAAAGGAAGAGGGGACTGGCAGCAGAAGGTAGCTAGGAAGTCAGCCATGTTGGGAAGGTCACTATAAAAGGAAGAGGGGACTGGCAGCAGAGGGTAGCTAGGAAGTCAGCTATGTTGGGAAGGTCATTATAAAAGGAAGAGGGGGCTGGCTGCAGAAGGTAGACAGGAATTCGGCCATGTTGGGAAGGTCACTATAAAAGGAAGAGGGGGCCGGCTGCAGAGGGTAGCTAGGAAGTCAGCCATGTTGGGAAGGTCACTATAAAAGGAAGAGGGGACTGGCAGCAGAGGGTAGCTAGGAAGTCAGCCATGTTGGGAAGGTCACTATAAAAGGAAGAGGGGACTGGCAGCAGAAGGTAGCTAGGAAGTCAGCCATGTTGGGAAGGTCACTATAAAAGGAAGAGGGGGCCGGCTGCAGAGGGTAGCTAAGAAGTCAGCCATGTTGGAAGTTTCACTATAAAAGGAAGAGGGAGCCGGCTGCAGAGGGTAGACAGGAATTCGGCCATGTTGGGAAGGTCATTATAAAAGGAAAAGGTGGCTGGCCACAAAGGGTAGACAGGAAATAGCCCATATTTGAAGGTTCACTATAAAAGGAAAAGGGGGCCGGGTGCAGAGGGTAGACAGGAAGTCAGCCATGTTGGGAAGGTCACTATAAAAGGAAAAGGGGGCCAGCTGCAGAGGGTAGACAGGAATTCGGCCATGTTGGGAAGGTCACTATAAAAGGAAGAGAGGGCCGGCTGCAGAGGACAGCTGGGAAGTCGGCCATGTTGGGAAGGTCACTGAAATAGGAAAACAGACAGACAGGAAGCCCTTCCCAGTTGAAATGGAGTATGTGATAAGTCACATGGTTTGTTTGATACTTGTCATTTTTACTACTTGTTGTGCCTCCCGGAAGTAATTAATCATGAGTACTGAGGTACTACTGTATCTGAAATGCCGTGTCAGATATCTCAATATTTGAAGTTTCCCTGTAGGTTCCTGCTTACTCTGGGGTGGGGTGAGTTCATTTAAATGGACAAAATGGGTGGAAGAGAAAAAATTGCATTTGTTTTGCCTTGACTTAGAATTCAAAAAAAAAAGGAGAAAGTTAAAGAGGGGATGTTTTTTATTCCGGAATCTCTCAGAGTCCTAAAAAGGCCCTGCAAGAAGTTGGATGAAGTGGAACAGGAGAGAAACTGTGAAATAATAAAGAGTTCGGCATCAAGAGAAAGAGGGACAAATAGTAATAAGGCAAAACTATTTTTTTTCTATGGTGCATGATGAGAATAAAACTGGAGAGCCAATTTGGTCTAGTGGTTAAGGCACCAGGCTACAAGCCAGGAGATAGTGAGTCTCTAGTTCCACCTTAGGCATAAAAGCTGACTGTGACTTTGGGCCAATCACTCTCTCTTAGCTCAACCCACCTTACAGGGCTGTTTTTGTGGAGAAAAGGGGAGGAAGAGGAGGATGTATATTTGCTGCCTGTTTAAAAAAAATATTCGTTACATTTATTTACCACCCATCTTTCCACAATTATAACATAACATAACATAACATAACATAACATAACATAACATAACATAACATAACATAACATAACATAACATAACATAACATAATTAGTATCTATAAAATCACACTACAATTGCAATAAAATACAAGTTATAACTAGTAATTTTTTAAATAATAAAGGCAGGACATGAATAAATAACATGAAAATAAATAAAATAGCAGGACAACATTGGAAGGTAATTTGGCATATGAGTGTTATACCTGAGTGTCAACTCTACAAATGCAGTGTGTATCTGAAGCAAGCAATGGAGAAGCTCCAAGCCATGTACACCTGCAAAACATCATTTGGTACCACACCCAAGAAATAACAATGACAGCTGGCTACACCTTTTGGCTCGCAAGTCACTCCCCTTGTGGGAACTTATTCTCTGCAAAGCCACAAACCAATTTATATCTGGATGCGACGATGAGTTGATCGTTGAAGAATCCCAAGGGGTGAGACTATTCAGCATGCTCTGTGTATAAAAATAAATTACACTTCAATAAATTATCCCACCTAAAAGCATAATTATTCTACAGTAGTACAGTTTCTGTATGTTACTCTGAGTGACCTGCTAGAATGACAGCTGTATAAATTAGTTGATCAACTGTTTAAATAAAGGCAGGGGCAGCAGGGATTATACTAACATTGCATATACACCCTCAACATAATTTTGCCACCTCTACAAGAATATTGCTAAATTCAACATCAAAAACATGAATTGACTGTGGAATTATAAGGTTATTCTTATGGTTTTGGGTTTGTTTGTTTGTTTTCCTAAAATAAGAGGCAAGATTGTGGAAAAGCGCTAAGCCTACTTTTTCTGCCCCTTAATCCATCTGTCCCAGATACCCATCTGGATAGATAGACATTGAAAATTAAAGAGAAAGAAGATGGAGAATATTATCAAACATAGAATTTATTTTTCCGATGGTTGGAAAAAAGGGGTGGAGATTAAGAATGTGATCTGTATTGTTCAGCAAATTAAATACCCAGACAACACAATGTTTATTAAGCACTAAGAAATGTATTTAATAGAAAACCAATAAAAAAGAAGAGAATGATACATGATCGGCATCACAAGACATGATAGAAAGACCTGCACATTGATTAGAGAACAAAGGAAAAAATATATATGATACCATCAAAAGAATTGAAATGGAAACGGGCTGGTCACATAGCACGAAGAACTAATGGCAGAACTAAAACAGTTATAGAATGGATTCCACTTCCCCAAAAGAGACTTATAAGAAGATGGAGTATTAGCAAGTATTGCAAGTCCAACTGGCAAAGGAAAGCTGAAGACCATATTGGTTGAAAAAAATGCAGAAGTGGCCTTCATCCTGCAGTGGATAGGCAATGGCTAGAATGTTGTTGTTGATGATGATGGACATATGGCACTGCATATTCCAGTAAAAGTGTGCCAGTTGCTGAGTGCTTAAAATGCAGACATCTGTAGAGATTCTCAGTCATTCAGGTGATGGTTACCCCAAAGGTGCTTTTTCAGGAGGCAACTGGACTTCCTTGTTTTTCCTTTTGAAGCTTGGAGCTTCTCATCCAAGAAGCTTCTTCAGCTCTGACAGGATAATGGCACTTAGAAACTCGGTTGTAACTAGCTTTTTTGGTGTTCATAACTCCAAGCTGTCAGTAAGCAACTGGTTCAGAGGTGAGTTTCAGCAGGTTCTGACCAGTTCTGGAGAACCGGTAGCGGAAATTTTGAGTAGTTTGGAGAAATTTTGAGTAGTTTGAGTAGTTTGGGTAGTAAAAATTCTGACTGGCTCTGCTTCCATCTATTCTCTGCCTCCTGAGTCCCAGCTGATTGGGAGGAAATGGGGATTTTGCAGTAACCTTCCCCTGGATTGGGGAGGGAATGAAGATTTTACAGTATCCTTCTCCTGGAGTGGGATGAGAATGGAGATTTTACAGTATCCTTCCCCTGCCACGCCCACCAAGCCACGCCTACAGAACTGGTAGTAAAAAAATTTGAAATCCACACCTGAACTGGTTGTCAGTTGAGGACTATCTGTACTCCTGAATTAAGTGCAATAAATAAATGAACATTTAAAAACACAATCAACCATAAGCCCTTTAGCTATAGCAATGCATAGTAAAAGAGGCCTATGAAGGTCCACCATCAAAGAGTTAACAAAGCGGCAGCAGCAACACCTCGTAAAGTGTGTGTGTGTGTGTGTGTGTGTGTGAAACACCCCTGAACTGTTCTCTCTTCAGTTTCCCTCTGTTCTTGGAAGTTAAATTTGAAGTCCCAGAAAAACAAACAGGCTTAAGTTTGTTTGGCAGAAAAAAAATGGATAGTGAAAGTGACAGCCTGCCTGAGGATAATGAGCAGCTGGCTCAGAAAAGCAGCATGCTCAGACCTGAAGTTTCACCTTTGGTTGCTGCTTCTTGGTGTGTTTATATATCATTAAAGCACATCTCCAGGCAAGGAGAGGGTGTTCTCTTGGGGGCTGTTGCTAGCCCCTTCATGCACTGTGCATCGAAGACAGGAATAAATAGAGAAACAATCAAATACGATGCAACTCAGGGCAATCGGAATATCTGTGGTGGCTTTAAAAGCTATTTGGGGACCAGCCAGTGAAACAGGCCACACTTCTTCAGCAGAGAAATAACTAAACTATCTTGAAGGAATTGAGGGAACAGAGAAAAGCAGAGCAGCGTGGGAATTTCGGAGTCCAAAGAGGAGTCCCTTCTCACTTTCCACTGAAATTTGATGGTGCAGTTGGTTGCAAAGATTTGATGCATTATTTTATTATTATCTTATTCCAATGTCCATCCGCCTGTCTGTCTGTCTGTCTGTCTATTATTTTTATCCAGCCTTTATTACTTTACCAGCTGGATGTCCGTGCTTCGCTACGAAACTATGTGATCGGGTGTGATAAATTGACACTTAAAGTCTGAAACTTAATGTAGAATATGTAACTCCATAGCATCAGAGCGGGTTAATATAAGGCAACTGGCAGTTGGAACAGAGGGGGAGGGGGAGTAGAATGTCCCAGCCCGCAGGTCAGATGAGTCACATGCTGGCCACGCCAACGCCCAGTTTAGCGAAAGGGTAGCATCAGAATGTGTTAATATAAGGCAACTGGCAGTTGGGACAGAGTTCTTTTCAGGTGGGGAGGGGGAGTAGAACGTCTAACTCCTTAGCATCAGAGAGTGTGAATATAATACTGTATATGAAATACTAATGATCTTATGGTCATTTCCAAAAATCCTTTCTTAGCGAGCACCTAGAAGCCAAGAGGAACGTACGTACCAAATTTCAAGTTTGTTGGCTTTACCGTTCTGGAGATTTTGTGATGAGTGAGTGGTATTTGGCTTTTATATAGAAAGAAGATAAATAACTCAAGACAGCAAACATACCTAATGTTCATTTTTCCTCCTCTTTTCTCCCATAACAACAACCCTGTGAGGTTGGTGGATGGGGTAAGAGAGAGTAACTGGCTCAAAATCACCCATCTGGCTTTCATGCCTAAAGTGGGATTAGAGTTCATAGTCTCTGGCGATACATACAAACAATGCCTTGTCATTGAAAAATCTCTTTTCCTTCTGATTAGCGGTAAAGTGTAAAATCAGCTCTGAGAGAAGACACTGTCTGGACTCATCTTCACGAAGAGTTTAGGGTTCTCAAAGGGGTGCCAGCCTCAGCTGACTATGTCCCTTTTAAATCTCAGTGAAGCAAATAAAAATGGATTAACTTTGACCTACTTCCTCCTTCAGAGGCATTGTGTATTGTAACAGAAAAGTTTAACTAGTAGAAAATTAGATCTTGGCAGTCGGGATAGGAACAGCTGTGAGTCACTTTAAAAAGGGAAAGCGGTTTAAATGTGGGTGATGATGAAAGATAAGCCTGTTGTTCTTCCTTCTCTACTTCTTCCTGGGTATTCATCCTGCAACTACCGAATACTATGTGAATAGCAATTGTGAAAGGAATGTAATTCAACTAATTTGAGGTCCAAATTGTGGCATATAATATTTGAGGATTCTATTGTTTTGTATTTATATTATTATTATTTCTATTATTATTCTATACATATAATATTAGAAGATTCACAAAGAAGATGGGGTCAACTTATTTTCCAAAGCAATAACAACAACAACAACAGCAACAGCAACAAGTTAGAAGGGACCTTGGAAGTCTTCTAGTCCAACCCCCTGCCCAGGCAGGGAACCCTACACCCTCCCCTTCAGACAAATAGTTATCCAACATTTTCTTAAAATTTTCCAGTGTTGGAGCATTCACAACTTCTGCAGGCAAGTTGTTCCACTTATTAATTGTTCTAACTGTCAGGAAATTTCTCCCTGGTTCTAAGTTGCTTCTCTCCACCCATTGCTTCTTGTTCTACCCTCAGGTGCTTTGGAGAATAGTTTGACTCCCTCTTCTTTGTGGCACTGCTATCATGTCTCCCCTAGTCCTTCTTTTCACCAAACTAGACATATCCAGTTCCTGCAACCGTTTTTCATATGTTTTAGCCTCCAGTCCCCTCATCATCTTTATTGCTCTTCTCTGCACTCTGATGCAGGATTCCAAGTGTGGCCTTACCAAGGCATTATAAAGTGGTATTAACACTTCACGTCATCTTGATTTTATCCCTCTGTTTATGCAGCCCAGAACTGTGTTGGCTTTTTTGGCAGCTGCTGCACACTGCTGGCTCATATCTAAATGGTTGTCCACTAGGACTCCAAGATCCCTCTCACAGTTATACTATTGAGCTAGGTACCACCTATATTGTACCTGTGCATTTTGTTTTTTTGCCTAAATGTAGAAACAGAAGGTGAGACAAAGAAACGATGGAAACTAATCAAGGAGAGAAGCAACCTGGAATTAAGGAGAAACTTCCTAACAGTGAGGACAATTAACCAGTGGAACAGCTTTTGCTGTCAGAAGTTGTGGGTGCTTCATTACTGGAGGTTTTTAAGAAAAGACTGGCCAGCCACTTGTCTGAAATGGTTTAGGATCTCCTGCTTGAGCATGGGGTTGGACTAGAAGACCTCCAAAGTCCCTTCCAGTTCGATTCTGATTTTTCTGATTTATTCCTTCAGATCATTGTCTAGATAACCAATGACAGCTGTCCTAGCAGAGATGGTTGCATTCTGGAGTGTGTCATTGAAAATGAGGTAGACAGTGCAGTTGGATCATGTCACACCTCTGCTTTAGGTCCAAAACAAAAGGTTGATTTTCAAGTAGGATCAAAACCAGACACACACACGTAGCTAGCTAGTGAAAACACTGCTGTTTATTACTGCAGTATACAAGGTGAACTTACAATATAATTCTAATTACAAATATTTACATGTGTGTATAAAAGTAGCCCTTGACTTACAACCACAATTGGGAATCAGCATTTCTATCGCTAGGTAAGGAGATGGTTAAGTGAGTCACACCTGATTTTACAACCTTTTCTAGAATAGAATAGAATAGAATAGAATAGAATAGAATAGAATAGAATAGAATAGAATAGAATAGAATAGAATAGAATTTATTGGCCAAGTGTGATTGGACACACAAGGAATTTGTCTTGGTGCATACGCTCTCAGTGTATACACAAAAGAAAAGATACCTTCATCAAGGTACAACATTTACAACACAAATTTTTTTTTTTTAATTTGCATTTATATCCCACCCTTCTCCGAAGACTCAGGGCGGCTTACACTATGTCAGGCAATAGTCTTCATCCATTTGTATACTATATACAAAGTCAACTTATTGCCCCCCAACAATTTGGGTCCTCATTTTACCTACCTTATAAAGGATGGAAGGCTGAGTCAACCTTGGGCCTGGTGGGACTTGAACCTGCAATATTGCAGGCAGTTGCTGTTAATAACAGGCTGCATTAGCCTGTTGAGCCACCAGAGGCCCATAATGATGGTCATAGGGTATAATTTAACACTTAATGATACAACACTTAATGATAATCATAGGGTACAAATAAGCAATCAGGAACAATCAATATCAATATAAATCATAAGGCTTACTAGCAACAAAGTTACAGCCATACAGTCATAAATGGAAGGAGATGGGTGATGGGAACGATGAGAAGATTAATAGTAGTGCAGATTTAATAAATAGTTTGACAGTGTTGAGGGAATTATTTGTTTAGCAGAGTGATGGCCTTCGGGAAAAAACTGTTCTTGTGTCTAGTTGTTCTGGTGTGCAGTGCTCTATAGCGTCGTTTTGAGGGTAGGAGTTGAAACAGTTTATGTCCAGGATGCGAGGGGTCTGTAAATATTTTCACGGCCCTCTTCTTGATTCGTGCAGTATACAGGTCCTCAATGGAAGGCAGGTTGGTAGCAATTATTTTTTCCGCAGTGGAATGCATTATTCTACCACAGTGGTTAGGAAAATTTCTGTAGCAATTAAGTGAATCATGTAGTTGTTAAGTGAATCTGGCTTCCCCCATTGACTTTGCTTGTTGGAAGCTAGCTGGGATGGTCACAAATGGCAATCACGTGATCCTGGGATGTCGCAACCTTTGTAAAAGACATGCTGGTTGCCAAACACCCAAATTTTGATTATGTGACCATGGGATGATGCGACATAAGTCTTAAGTCCCTTTTTTCAGTACTGTTGGAAAGGTTGCTAAATGAATAGCAATAGCAATGGCACTTAGACTTATACACCGCTTCACAGTGGATTATAGCTCTCTCTAAGTGGTTTACAGAGTCAGCCTATCGCCCCCAACAATTTGGATCCTCATTTTACTGACCTCGGAAGGATGGAAGGCTGAGTCAACCTTGAGCCTGGTGAGATTCAAACTGCCAAATTGCAGGCAGATGGCAGTCAGCAGAAGTAGCCTGCAGTACTGCACTCTAACCACTGCGCCACCGCAGTTTCTGGTTGTAAGTTGAGAACTACATGTGTGTGTGTGTATATATACAGAAAGAGAGAGAGAGAAGTGAGAGACATCAAATACATTTTGAATATGTGCATTAAGAAAACCTAACTATATACTAATATATATTATAAAGCTACATGCACACACACACAGAACTTTATCTGAATGAATGAAGTCTCTACTCCTTTACTTTATCATACAACATGGGTAGCTGCTAGTTTATTCTTCTTCCCACATTTATTTACAGCACAGGCTTAGGAATGTTAACAACTTTGCCTGCCCACTCATAACTATCCTAAAGTTTACTATTCTCATTCCTTCTGAAACTGAGTCTTGTTTAAGTTCTCCAGCTCCTGAACCACCTGGTGTTTGCCACCCTCCAAGGCTGTGTTTTGCTCTCTGCCAACTCTTTGCAGATTCCTTCTCTGGCTTTAGCTGCTTCGGCCTTCTTCATAGCCATAGATTCTCTGATTCCTGGCTCACTCTGGCGTGGCCTTTCCTGCTCCATCTCCTGTCTGGTCATCTTTCACTCCAGAAGTATCTCTTGCCCAATCTAGAAGACTAATACACACACCCCTTTCCCCAGCCCTCCCACCTACCTCTTCTGGCTTCTTTCTTTCAATAGCAATAGCACTTATATACCAGTCCATAGTGTTTTACAGCACACTCTCAGAGGTTTACAAATGTCAGCATTTTGCCCCAACAATCGGGGTCCTCTGGGAAGGATGGAAGGCTGAGTCAACCTTCAGCCCATCAGGATTGAACTCCTGCAGTTAGCCTGTAATATTGAGGCCTTTGAACTCTGGTGCTGGAGAATACTCCTGCGAGTCCCTTGGACTGCAAGGCGAGATCAAACCGGTCAGTCCTAGAGGAGATCAACCCTGACTGCTCTTTAGAAGGCCAGATCCTGAAGATGAAACTCAAATATTTTGGCCATCTAATGAGAAGGAAGGACTCACTGGAGAAGAGCCTAATGCTGGGGAAGATTGAAGGCAAAAGAAGAAAGGGATGACAGAGAATGAGGTGGCTGGATGGAGTCACTGAAGCAGTAGGTATGATCTTAAACAGACTTCAGGGGATGGTAGAGGACAGGAAGGCCTGGAGGAACGTTGTCCATGGGGTCGCGATGGGTCAGACACGACTTTGCAACTAAGAACAACAACTGTATTCTGACCACTGCATCACCACAGGTCCTTCAAAACCCATATCAACTTTCAAATGAAGACTTAAACTCCCCCCCCTTTTTTTTTCTGTAACTACCTACATGTATAACCTGGGCACCTGACAGTAAGATTATTGAAACGAGGAAAAAAGAATAGACCTTGAAATAGAATATATATATTTTTTCTGTTTCAGGACAGTCAATCCTTCCACAAAAGGATGTAGAATGATTCAGAAATCGAATGATTTTTCCTTTTTAACTTTCCCACAATTTGGACAGCCTTCCTCAACAGTGGTTCATCTCAATAGAGGCTCATCTCAAAGCTGGGATTTTCTTGCATTCTTTCTTGTAAATATTTGGGTCAAAGATATCAGGCCTCAGGACTCTCTCTTTGGAGACCTCCCATGTTATCTTAGTTCTCTTGTGTGTGCACCAGAAGAGACATCAAAGAAACTGCCAATAAATATACTGGGTGGAATAATCCAGAGGTAGAATTCAGCTGGTTTGGACCAGTTCGGGCGAACCGGTAGCTGCGACAAGAAGTTGGCCCTGCGCACCCACCCTCGCTCTATCCTGTTCTTTATTTCTTTATTTCCTGCTTTGTAGCTCATCTCAATCATGTGGCACAGCTGATTCCCCCCTCCCCCCACTGTTCTATTTACTGTTGCTGACTTGGAAAGTAAGCAGCCGAGTTTCTAAATGCTCCATTTTCAGTGCTGTGCGCAAGCGCCTTAGGCGCACATGCGCTCACCGAACCAGTTGTTAAACTGGCAGCATTCTACGACTGGAGCAGTCATATGTACTGAAGCTTGTTCAGATGGTGATGATAATTGTGATAAAATTAGGTGTTCTGTCCCCCCTCACCTCCATCTGAGCAATGGCTTAATTAGCCGGCACTATCAGCTCTGGCAGCAAAATAGCGAGCGCCTGCCAAGTGTCTCTGTTATCTCCCTCGACGTCGATGAGTCACCCAGGAACAAACAGTACTTCAGCTCGTACTTAAGCAGTTAATTTGCCTGCTGCAAAGAGACACAGCAGCTCTTGCTGCCTTTATATCCTGTGGGGTGTGGCTCCATGACTCAGCACTTCCTAGGCCTGCCCCACCCCTGCTTCTGTTGTTCCCGCCTCTCCTGCCTACGAAACCTAGGGTCCAGCCAGGCCTGATTGCCATCAGGTGGGTCTGGAGGCGTGGCCTGGGGGGGAAAGAGTCAGGGGACGGAGGCCTCGTTATCTCTTCCACCTGGCTTGCCTCTGGCTCCTGGAGCTGAGCCAGGGAAGCCAGTGCTCCTGAGGTAAGTCCTGATGGCCCTTCCCCCTCACTTTCCAAGTCACTTTCTGGCAGGAGGCCCAGCTCAGGGGGGCGCAGACACAACATTAGGTCTGCAGGCTCAGATGATGTGAGGGAACATTTCAAGGAGCTTTATCAAACCTGGGATAAGTTGTGACGTTTGGCTAACTCCTTGCAAACTACCACTTCAAATGTCCCAAATATGCTTTTTCCAAAAAGCAACTGGACTTTCTTGGTTAAGAATCTCCATAGACATTTTGCTTCTTCAACTGATTCACAGATCTCTGCCTAATTTTATTTTACCGGCTTGAAATTTCTTTATTTATGACGTTTTAATTTTTTAGTGCATGCTATCCCTTTGTGCTTTGCTCACCAGATATTATTAAGCACCATGGTATAAATATGGCAAGCAATTAATTCATCTGCTTTCCATGCACACTCGCTCCTTCAAGCCTTGTTTGTTTTATTGCCAAAATTACATAATCCTTGTCCAATAGTAGAGGCAGACTGCACAACCAACAGATCTTGAAATCTTGGGTTTAGAAAACTTAGAACTCCGCCGCCTTCAACAGGACCTGTGTTTAACTCATAGAATCATCTATTGCAATGTTCTTCCTGTTGAAGACTACTTCAGCTTCAATCACAACAATACAAGAGCAAACAATAGATTTAAACTTAATGTTAACCGCTTCAATCTTGATTGCAGAAAATATGACTTCAGAAACAGAGTTGTTAACACTTGAACTCACTGTATGGTGCTTGGAACACACCACCTGACTCTGTGGTCTCTTCTCAAAATCCCCAAAGTTTTAACCAAAAACTATCTACTGTTGACCTCACCCCATTCCTAAGAGGACTATAAGGGATGTGCATAAGAGCACAAAAGTGCCTACTGTTCCTGTCCTATTGTTTCCTTTCATTATAAATAAAAATAATAAAAATAAAGATCTGGTTGAAGAACAAACAATCTCCCTGGGATGGGGGAAGAAACAGCCTAAGAGGAAGAAGCAGCTCATTGAAGACAGAGTTTATTCTGTGGGTGTGAAAAAAAGTTATGAAAAAAAAGCAAAAGATTTGGGGAACATAGTTCAGGGTGGCCAAATTGCCTTTGCTGAGAGCCCTTCTAGAAACAGAGGGAAGTGCTGTGCTGAAAATTCACAGCACTTTCAGCTTATTCTGCATTGTTTCCCATCTGATCCAATGGGGTAGAAAATACATTGATTCCCCCACCCCATCAGAAGAAAATTCCTTGCATTTGCTTTAGCTAAGGAGGAGTGGTGCGGTGGCCAAGAGGTGGAGCTCTTGCCTCACGATCCGGAGGCTGTGAGTTCAATCCTAGGTAGAGGCAGATATTTCTTTCTCTGAGCACACTGAGAATATATCTGCTGAACAAAACTCCGCATTGGCAACAGGAAGGGCATCCGGCCATTAAAACACTCTGCTAGCTCCATTCAGTTGTCCAGACTCAATCCCGCAAGGGATTATGGGGTCGTTAAATGAAGATGGGACTGCCCTGTCCTTCCTCACCCAATCTGAAGCAGCCTGCAGTCCCCGCTGCTTTCCCAGATTTTAGATTTTATCAAGAGGAACACCTCCTATGCAACTTTTTCAGATCAGGGAACATTCAAGGTGGCTGCAGAATTCAACTTCATAGAAATAAGCCGTCACCACATCAGCCTTACGAAGAACAAAGCTTGAAACCCTGCCTAACAGAATCTTGGAAGCAATTTTAAATCATTCTGAATAATAACATTTTTACAATGGAAACCTGAGGCCTCTGGAACATCTTGCCCCCTCTCCATGTGAGGTTGGCCCAAACCCTCCTGTCCTTTCGTAAGGGCCTCAAGATGTTGTTCTGCCAGTTGGCTTGGACCTCAACAGGGGAGAACAGCACAGTGGAGCAGATCCAACCTCCCCCCCTCCTCTGTCCCTGCCCTCCCCGTGCGTCATTAGATTTTAATGTTCGGTTTTAATTTAATTTATTTACATTTTAATGTATATGTATAGGTACATTTTTTTATAACTGTAAGCCGCCCAGAGGTATCCTGTGGTAAGATAGGCGGCCAATAAATTAAAAATTAAAAATAAATAATAAATAAATAAATCCCCAATTCCTCTTCCATAAAATTGGCCAATGTATATTAATATAGAGTGTTTTGTGTGTATTCCAAATATGTGAAAAAAGCAGATGGGAAAAGTCAGGGTTTTTCTACAGCAAGAAGGGAAATATAGAATCATAGGTAGGAAAGGACCTTGGAGGTCTTCTAGTTCAGGGGTCTCCAACTTTGACAACTTTACAACTTATGGGCTTCAACTCCCAGAATTCCTCAGCCAGTGCATGCTGGCTGAGGAATTCTGGGAGTTGAAGTCCACAAGTCGTAAAGTTGCCAAGGTTGGAGACCCTTGTTCTAGTTCACCCTCCTGCACAAAAGAGGAGACTTTATACCATTCTGGACAAATGGCTGTCCAGTCTCTTCTTGAAAACCTCCAGCGATGAAACACTCACAACTCCGGAAAGCAAGTTGTTCTGTTGATTAAGTGTTCCCACTGTCAGGAAATTTCTCCTCAGTTCCAGGAAGAATCTCCCTCTGAAAAACATCCACCTATTGCTTTCTAGGAAGTTAGCACTATATTCTAGGAAATATTAAAAAGGCAGACTATTATATTTTCCGTAAAGGAGAAACATGTTTCTAAAGACATAAGAACCTCAGCTCCTGCCAGTAGATATTTTGATGCCAACCTATCTACAAGACAAAGGCTGGGCCAGCTTATCTACAAAACAAAAGACATGGCCCTCAGGACATGATAGGATTAGCCCACACTCATGATCCAAACCAGGACCAAGCCATTAAGCCATAATAGGAATTGCCCAAAGCCCCTTCATTACATCATCACCCAGCAAGATTCAACCAGGCCTGGGACTCAAGACAACCTACAAAGTTATCCCTGCATGGCCTCATGGGAGTCTGACAACCAATCAGAGTACATTTCATACACAGGAACAGGAAGCTCCAAGGCAGGAACTGAACCCAGATGGACATTTCTTCCAACAGCTTCTTGTCTTGTTCTCAGGTACATGAAGAATAAGTCCATTCCACCATTCCTCTTCTCTGTGACAGCCCCTCAAGTACTGGAAGACAGTTATCACATCATCCCTTCTCTTCGTTATTATTTATTTGTTAAAAGGAAGCTTGCATGATGTCCTGCCAATCTGAATCCAGTGATGGATTTATTAGTCCATTGCCTTAACTTTGGGGATGGACATTACTGCCAATGTGAAGTAGACCAACTACTGCCTTCTGGGTGGCTATTTTAAAGATGTTCAAAGGATCGTTCGTTGGCATTCTGCCACATTGAAGGGGTTCTGGATTGTTACCTGCTGATGCAGCATCTTCTGCCTTCAGGCCTTTAATCCTTCCCAAGTTATACAGAGTGCTAAAGAAACTGCAACCGCTTCCTTCTAAGAAGCTGCTGTTACAGTTGGGCAAGTTTTAATAATGGCAGTATTGTCTTTGGCCTCTCCTACGTGGTCACTCTTAATTCCTGGGAGACAGCTGGGTAGGAACACAATCAGCCACTCTTCTCTTTAATCAACAGGTTCCCAAGAGGATCTAGAAAACTGAAATGCCACTCCTATATACCCAGGTCTACCAAATGACTGAATGAGTTAGGGTGCAATGCCTGGTGGAAAGCAACTTGTACTATGAATTAAAAATACAGAAGGTAAGGTAAGGTTTTTGGTGCAGTAACTTCTTCTGATGTTACAGATGGAGTTGGGAAAGCAGGTCATAATATATTATCTGAAGAATCCAGCCTCAATGCATCATCTCCCCTCTCAATTAGGGAAATGATTTTTTTTTAAAAAATAGCTATATAATCTCGTATGTTTTTATTCATGAAGTTCCATGAAACTTAAACCCAGATAAATGCAGGCAGAATTGTTTCTCTCATTCTAAACACACAGACGTAAGTACACACTCTATATGTAGTGAGGCGTAGAGACCAGATATTGAAAGAAGGAAAATTGTCCATCTCTTCTTCAAAACAACTAAAATATACCCAAAAACTTAAAATATACAGTAGGTGGTCCTTTATTTACGACCACAATGGAGCTCAACATTTCTGTTGTTAACTGAGACACTTGTTAAGTGAGTTTTGCTCCATTTTACAACCTTTCTCGTCACAGTTGTCCAAGAGAATCACAGCGGTTGATAAGTCAGTAACTCGGTCGTTAAGTGCATCTGGTTTCTCCATTGACTTTGCTTGTCAGAAGATCTCAGAAGATGATCACATGACCTTGGGACACAGCAACGGTCATCAATACGACCCGGTTGCGAAGCATCTGAATTTTGATCACATGATCATGGGGATACTGCAGAGTTCCTAACTGTGAAAAACGATCCAAAGGCACTGTTTTCAATGCAGTTGAAACTTTGAACGGTCACTAAATGAACTGTTGTAAATCAAGGACTACCTGTGTGCCTTTTTTTTTTTAAACTTCTGCTCAATTTTCAAAGGCTGCCTCTACAAGTTCCTGCAGTTTTCTTGGCAATGTCTTTCAGAAGTGGTTTGCCACTGTCTTCTTCCTAAGGCTGAGAGAAAATGAAAAGCTGGCTTGGTGCCTAAGATGGGACTAGAACTCTCCATTCCTAGTCTGATGTTTCAACCATTACACTAAACTGCCTCTCAAGTATGTCTACCTTGGTAAAAATCTAAAAATCTACACAGGCATAGGCGAAGACATCCCAATTCAAAAACAGACAATTTTCTTCTTTCTTTTTTTCCCCATTTTTCAATCAACAGTGGAAAAATGAAGGGATCCCCACAAATTTATTTATTTATTTATTTATTTATTTTATTAGATTTATAAACCGCCCTTCTCCCAAAGGACTCAGGGTGGTGTACAGCCAAAGTAAAAAGAAACAATATACAGTTAAAATAAAAAACTTATTATACAGTGTGGCCGAAATTAAAATAATTAAGAATCTAAAAACCCCAATTAAAACCAGAGAAAAATTTAGAATTTAAAACTAAACAATTTAAGAAAGCCCCGCACGAACAAACAGATATGTTTTCAGTTCGCGGCGAAAAGTCCGAAGGTCAGGTATTTGACGTAAACCAGGGGGGAGTTCATTCCAAAGAGTGGGGGCCCCCACAGTCACTCATGCCCTCGTTACCTCCTGCCTGGATTACTGCAATGCTCTCTACATGGGGCTCCCCTTGAAGAGCACCAGGAGACTTCAACTGGTACAGAATGCGGCTGTGTGGGGGATAGAGGGAGCATCTCGGAGCTTCCATATAACACCTCTCCTGCGCAAGCTGCACTGGTTGCCGGTGGTCTTCCGGGTGCAATTCAAGGTGTTGGTGATCACCTTTAAAGCGCTCCATGGCATGGGACCAGGTTACTTAAGGGACCGCCTACTGCCGCCAATAGCCTCCCATCGACCTGTGCACTCCCACAGGGAGGGTCTCCTCAGGGTGCCGTCAGCTAAACAATGTCGGCTGGCGGCCCCCAGGGGAAGAGCCTTCTCTGTGGGGGCACCTACCCTATGGAACGAACTGCCTCTGGGGCTACGCCTTCTTCCCGACCTCCGGGCCTTTAAGTGTGAGCTCAAGACTTTTTTGTTTCAGCGAGCAGGGTTGGCCTAAGGTTAATTTTTAATGGGTGGTTTTATTACTTGTTATTTTAATATTCGGCCTATGGATTCAGATTTTTAAATTCAAATATTGTGTTTTAATTTTGTAAATGTCTTTTTAACTTGGCTGTAAACCGCCCTGAGTCTTCGGAGAAGGGCGGTATAGAAATGTAAATAAATAAATAAATAAATAAATAAATGAAAGTGTTATATAAAAAATTAGAATGCTCAGAGATGGACAGATTAACAGTAAAAATAAAGGAGAAGGAAGAAACAATACTTTTTAACATGGGACTTGTTTTACCAATGGCTAACTGGGGCCGTGGTAGCTCAGGCTGGTAAGAAGCCTGTTATTAGAACACAGGCTGGTTAGAAGCCTGTTATTAGAACACAGGCTGGTAAGAAGCCTGTTATTAGAACACAGCAGCCTGCAATTACTGCAGGTTCAAGCCCGGCCCAAGGTTGACTCAGCCTTCCATCCTTTATAAGGTAGGTAAAATGAGGACCCAGATTGTTGGGGGGGCAATAAGTTGACTTTGTAAATATACAAATAGAATGAGACTATTGCCTTATACACTGTAAGCCGCCCTGAGTCTTCGGAGAAGGGCGGGATATAAATGTAAATAAAAAAAAATAAAAAAATAAAAAAAAAAAACTAACGGAAACAGAGGTTAGAAACTAAAAAGATTAATTATATAATGAAAGTTTTCTAGTATGGATACGTGAAAGCCACTATCACTATGTGATTATTATCAATGATATACATATTATGATTACTATTATGCTTATTGTCTTTTTGCTGTTCAAAACTAATTGTACTCAGACAACATGCTGTTCATATAGATATTGAGTTTTTTATGTTTATTAAAGAAAAATGTATCATATATATCATATATATATCATATATATACAGTATATATACATAAGCATATGCATATGCATATGCATATACATATATACATATATACATATATACATATATACATACATACATACATATATACATACATACATACATACGTACATATTGTATATTGTATTGTTTGTTTTTATTTTTTGGCTGTACACCGCCCTGAGTCCTTCGGGAGAAGGGCGGTATAAAAAATCGAATAAATAAATAAATAAATATATATATATATTTGTTTTCTGAGGTTTTCACGGGTGTTTGTATGTAGGACTTTGGTTGTTCGGGTTTTCTCCCGTGTAAAATTAGAAGTGTCTTGGCGACGTTTCGACGAAGTCTCATTTGTCATCTTCAGGCTTCAGCTTCGTGCTTCTGGGAGCAATGTGTGAATGCAGCTGTTTCTTCCTTTTTAACTGCTAGTGGGGGTTTGAACTGATTGGGTGGGAGCTTGGCTGTGCTCTGATTGGATGGAGGTTTTTTTGTGCTCTGATTAGCTGGGGGTGTGTCCTGTTTGGGTGGGGGTTTGGTTGTGCTCAGATTAGTCTGAGTTTCAGGGGGATTTGAGCTGGTGAGCTGCATTGCTGTTGTTTGGCTTCGTGTTTGTGGTCGTGCTACATCTTCATAGTGGGTGTCAGTCTGCTGCATGTATGGATTGGAGGGGTTTGAAATGGCTAATGTTGCAGCTGTGGTCTGGCTTCTGGTCCTTGGTCATGCTTCATGATCAGTGTGGGTTTGGGTCTGCTTTCTGGGTGGATGTGTGGTGGTGACATCCTGTGTGGACCTCGTGGGTGTGGGTCTGGTGTCATTCCTCGTGTTAGGGACTTGTTTGTCAATAAGGGCGGGTTTACAAATGGCTGGTAGGCGGGAGGTATCATCTCGTTTGTTCATGCTGTGTGGGCGTTTTTCTATCTCGATGGCTTCTCTGATTATTCTGTTGTTAAAGTGTTCAGTTTTGGCAATAGTTCTGGTCTTTTTAAAGTCAATATCGTGTCCTGTGGCTTTAAGGTGTTGGACAGGGAAGAAGTTGGTTCTTCTTTTTTGACTGAGTTCTTGTGTTCTTCAATGCGTGCACTTATTCTTCTGTTGGTTTGTCCAATGTATGTGATGGGGCAGGCGGTGCATGGGATTTCATATACTCCTTGATTTTCTAACTCAATTTTGTCTTTGGGGTTTCTTAGGATGGTGGATATTTTTCGGTTTGTGCAGAATGCTGTCTTGATGTTATGTTTGTGGAGGATCTTGCTGATTCTGTCTGTGGTGCCTTTTATATATGGGAGAGGGCTGTGCCGTTTTCTTGTTCTCTGTCTTGGATTTTAGTGGGGGGTTCTTTTTGGATTAGTTTGGTAATCTTATTTCTCTGGAATCCATTGGATGTTAGTACGTTAGTGAGAGTGTGTAGTTCGGTTTTTAGGTGTTGTTCGTCAGCTAAGCGTTTTGTTCTGGAGATGAGTGTCTTGGCTACGGAGTTGATCTGTGCTGGGTGGTGGTGTGAGAATGCATGCAGATAGCGGTTTGTGTGTGTTTTCTTCTGGTAGATGCTGTGTCCTAGGGAGCCATTGGGTTTCCTGTAGACTAAGATATCTAGGAAGGGAAGTTGGTTGTTAACTTCTGTTTCCATGGTAAACTGTATTTTGGGGTGTAGGCTATTGAGGTGTGTGAGGAAGTTGTCAAGTTTTTCTTTCCCGTGTGGCCAGATTATGAAGGTGTCGTCTACGTATCTGAGCCAGAGTTTGGGTTTGTGATCAGATTTTTCTAGAGCTTGGGTTTCAAAGTGTTCCATGTAGAGGTTGGCAATGACAGGTGAGAGGGGTGATCCCATGGGTGCTCCTTCTATTTGTTTGTATTTTTGTCCGTTATAGATGAAGTATGTGTTGGATAGGCAGTGGTTGGTCAGATCTAGGATGTGCTTGGGGGGGTTATATTTGTTTTGGATAGCTGTCAAGGCTTCTTTGATTGGCACTTGGGTGAAGAGGGATATGACATCAAAGCTCACGAGTAGGTCGCTGGGCTGTAAGTTTTGTTTCTTTATGATCTCTATGAACTGGAATGAGTTTTTTACGTGTGAGGCGATGGATTCTGCATAGGGCTGTAGTTGTTTGGCGAGAAATTTGGCTAGGTTTTGTAGAGGTGAGCCTATGGAGCTGACTATGGATCTGAGTGGGGTTCCTTCTTTGTGTATCTTGGGGAGACCATAGAGCTAAAAAGGAAGAAACAGCTGCAATCATACATTGCTCCCAGAAGCACGAAGCTGAAGCCTGAAGATGACGAATGAGACTTCGTCGAAACGTCGCCAAGACACTTCCAATTTTACGTGGGAGAAAACCCGAATAACCAAAGACCTACATATACACACACACACACACACACACACACACAGAGAGACACACAATATGTTATACTCTCCAGGTATTTTGGACTGTAATTATAATATAAGAATTCCTGACTATTTCATATTCTGTCAAGGGACCCCTAACAGTTAAAGTGCCAAATAACTGGAAAGGACCTGGTTGTCTGCCTAATTACTAGAGATGTCTGAAAATAAGACTTTTTTTTCCTTTCCTTTTTAAAAGCAGCCATAATCTGAAACAGAATGTGGTTTATAATACAGATTCTCTTCTCTAAATGGCATGCTTTAGATGGTATATTGGATCTTCTTCTTCATATGCTTGAATAAGATTTGGATTTGGGAGAGAAAAGTCTTCCAAGAACATTAATCTATTCTTGAAGAATGCGAATCTCATTTATTCAAATATTTAAACGACATGTGGGCTTCATTTGCCCTGAAATTCACAATTGCAAATACAAATCCACCAATAAAGTTAAGTTAAAAGGCCACCCTCCAAACTTCTATTTAAAAATTTGCTTGGCTGATCTTGAAACAATCTAAGCAAAGTGATTACTGCCTGATGAGAGAGCATACAAAGCTGAATCCGGAAGGAGAAAAGGCCAATCAGAATAAGACAAATTCAAAGCAATCCCTTTTAGCGATTGTTATAGTTGAACACAAGCGCAATCCATCCTTGCAATGGGCCAGTCTTGGAGTCAAGGGAAGGCCCGGATGAGGGCTCTGTGTCGGAGGCACAAATGGGGCCAGGGCCATCTGGGAGCAATGCGCGGACTCCAGAGCCTCCAGAGGTGGACAGCAGAGAGGCAGAGGAACAGGAGGAGCCTGTTCCTAGTGCACACATGAGAAGAGCTGCCAGAATGCAAGAGCAGCTGAAGCAAAAAGGACGACTTGGGAGTAAGGCCAGAAGATGATTGACCACTCCCATAAGGCTTAAAAGAGCAGCAACGAGCCGTTGGGTTCCTTGTGGAAAAGCAATGTTGAATTCCATTGCTTCTTGTCAGTGTCTCTTGAACTTTTTTATTATTATTTTTTATTTTTTATTTTTTTTTTATTTTGTCACAACAGTATACGCAACATTGACATAAAACAACAACACATCATATAAACATATATATAAGCAAAAGTATGCAACAACTATATTAATTTGATATAATGAAAGGGAACAATAGGACAGGAACGGTAGGCACTTTTGTGCTCTTCTGTATGCCCCTTATAGTCCTTTTAGGAATGGGGTGAGGTCAATAGTAGACAGTTTTTGGTTGAAGTTTTTGGGATTTTGAGAAGAGACCACAGTCAGGTAGTGAGTTCAAGTGTTAACAACTCTGTTACAAAAGTCATATTTTCTGCAATCAAGATTGAAGCGGTTAACATTAAGTTTGAATCTATTGTTTGCTCTTGTATTATTGTGATTGAAGCTGAAGTAGTCTTTAACAGGAAGGACATTGCAATAGATGATTCTGTGTGTTAAACACAGGTCTTGTCAGAGTCGGCGGAGTTCTAAGTTTTCTAATCCCAGGATTTCAAGTTTGGGGGTATAAGGTATTTTGTTGTTTTCAGAGGAGCGGAGAACTCTTCTTGTAAAATATTTCTGGACGCGTTCAATTGTATTAATGTCAGAGATGTGGTATGGGTTCCAGACAGGTGAGCTGTATTCAAGAATAGGTCTAGCAACTTTGTGGGGTTTTGCGAAGAAAAACCTTTGGCAGGTTGCCAAAGACAACAAAGGTTGGTGATAAGGCCGCAGGATTGTTTATGAAGAATTTGTTTTGGACTAAGCTGAGAATGGATTAATTCTCAGCTGTTTTAATAAAATAAGTTTGTTCAGGCCTGAATTGTGTTTGTAATCACTACTTGGGCCTCGGTCACAACATAGGTAGCCACAAGAGGACTAAGTCCAACCCCCTTCCCTTGAATCCCATTGATTGATCCATATCTAACTCCAAGCAGGTGCTGACAGTTGAGAAGATTCTTGTACATAAGGTGTTTAGCAATAAATCAATACATCGAAACTGATCTTTCAATCCCGATCCTAGAAAATTGTACTCTTAATGGCTCTATTTATTTATTTATTTATTTATTTATTTATTTATTTATTTATTTATTTGATTTTTCTACCGCCCTTCTCCCGAGGGACTCAGGGCGGTGTACAGCCAAAAGATAAAACCCAATATATATACAATTAAAACCAAATTTTTTTTAAAACAAAGCATATTACAAAGTGGCCGACATTAAAAATTTAAAATTTAAAACCCTAAAATAACAAAACCCCAATTAAAATTAATAAAACTGTTAGGCCAGTCCCGCTTGAATAAATAAGTATGTTTTTAGCTCACGGCGAAAGGTCCGAAGATCGGGCACTTGGCGTAGGCCAGGGGGAAGTTCGTTCCAGAGCGTAGGAGCTCCAACAGAGAAGGCCCTGCCCCTGGGGGCCGCCAGCCGACATTGTTTGGCGGACGGCACCCTGAGAAGACCCCCTCTGTGTGAGCGTAGGGGTCGGTGGGAGGCATAAGGTAACAGCAGGCGGTCCCATAAGTACCCGGGTCCTAAGCCATGGAGCGCTTTAAAGGTGGTAACCAACACCTTGAAGCGCACCCGAAAGACCACAGGAAGCCAGTGCAGACTGCGTAGCAGTGGTGTTACGTGGGAACAACGAGTGGCTCCATGTCTACATGAATCAGTCTTTGAATGATCACACTGTCACAAATGACCAGAATGCAATGACACCGTATTAGGAAGTCTATCTAACATCCCAAGAAAACAGATTGAGATTGCAGTGTAATCTGGGCAGGATAGAGCAGGGGTCTGCAAACTTGGCTCTTTTAAGACTTGTGGACTTCAACTCCCAGAGTTCCTCAGCCAGCAAAGCAGAGTGATGGCGTTCGTGAAAAAACTTTTCTTGTGTCTAGTTGCTCTGGTGTGCAGTGCTCTGTAGCGTCATTTTGAGGGTAGGAGTTGAAACAGTTTATGTCCAGGATGTGAGGGATCTGTAAATATTTTCACAGCCCTCTTCTTGATTCGTGCAGTATACAGGTCCTCAATGGAAGGCAGGTTGGTAGCAATTGTCACAGCATAAAGTAGCATAAAGAATAAAACCCAGAGCATCTTTAAAAGATTAAACAAACCTCTGGTTAATGGATTTTCAAGTGGCCAATAAATCCAGCTGTTGTTGCTTTTATACTGATGTCATCTGCGTTGGCAGGGAAGACACTCCGTAGTGTCCCAGCTTTCTTAGCCACAATCCTATTGGATAACCTTTGTGTCTGGCTCTTTCATTCTTTCTCTCATAACTGGTAAACCCATCTTGGATCAGTGTTTCTGAACCTTGGCCACTTGAAGAGGCATGGACTTAAACTTCCAGCTGGCTGGGGTATTCTGGGAATCGAAATCCACTCCTCTTAAAGTTGCCAAGTTTGAGAAAGTCTGGCTTAGACCACTCTTCATCATTCTCGTCACCTCCAAATATATCAGGATGGAAATTCACTGAATCGCCAGCAAATGGTTCAGTCATTATTCTGTTGGAAGACACCAGGATGAGGGGAGATTTAGCAAAAAGAAGATAATTTCATATTTTGCTCATAACAGGTGTTATCCAGTGGTGGGTTTCAAAATTTTTTTACTACCCTGGGTATTTTTTTACTACTACTGTGGGTGTGGCTTGGTGGGTGTGGCATGGTTTGGTGGGAATAGTTTGGTGGGCGTGGCATGGTTTGGTGGGCGTGGCTTGGTGGGCGTGGCATGGTTTGGTGGGAGTGGCTTGGTGGGCGTGGCATGGTTTGGTGGGAGTGGCTTGCTGGGGAAGGATAGTGTAAAATCTCCATTCCCACCCCACTCCAGGGGAACGTTACTGCAAAATCCCCATTTCCTCCCGATCAGCTGGGACTCGGGAGGCAGAGAATAGATGGGGGTGGGGCCAGTCAGAGGTGGTATTTACCAGTTCTCCGAACTACTCAAATTTTCCACTACTGGTTCTCCAGAACTGGTCAGAACCTGCTGAAACCCACCTCTGGTGTTATCCCTTGGCACAAGACGTATTTAACACTCCTACGCTGAGTTCAAGAGAAGCCAATGTTCAAAAATATTTCTGCAATAGTCCCTACCTTCTAATGAAATTCTTTGAACATTTTATGATGGTAGCAATCACTTTTTATTCCACAGCTGTTTGTTAAATGTTTTTGCTTTTGTGTTTCTTGTGCACACCACACGATGGTGCTAAAGCAGCACAACAGATTTGCATTATTCTCTCTCTGGTTCTTTATTTTGAAACCAAGAATAAACTTTTAAGGGTCTTTTCCTATGCAGTTCATAATATTCAACTACATCAGTGGTAGTCAACCTGGTCCCTATTGCCCACTAGTGGGCGTTCCAGCTTTCATGGTGGGCGGTAGGAGTTTTGTCTGATACTGAAGCACTTTCCTTTTTAAAAAAAAATTAATTGACTTTAAAAAAAAAATTCATAGCATTATTTAAAAACATTTTCATTAGGTTTTCATAAAATTCCCAGAGACAATTTAAATTTCTGAAAATATACTATTTGTATCGCCCGCACATAAGTTTAGTTCACGTTACTAGGTGAAACTAAATGGCGCTATAGTGCGACTGCAAACAAAAGAGCCTCGTCCCAGAATAGCTCGAGCATCTCCTTCCACACCACCCAGTTGTAACAGACAAGCAGAGCTGGTAACCGGCGCCCCCCCAACCCAATCCACGATGCGCGAGAGGCATGCGCAGATGACAATACACGGCGCATTACTGCGGAACCGGTGGGCGGTTAGAAAATTTTACTACTAACAGAGATACAAAAGTGGGCAGTGGGTATAAAGAGATTGACTACCCTTGAACTACATACTCAGCAAAAGCGAGGCCTTTATTTATGTGCCACTAAATCTATACAAAATATATGTTACAATTTTCTTTGTTCCTTACTATGGTTCTCTTTTGAGCCTAGTTGTAGAAGTCTTTTTTTGTATTATCTTGTTTTATTTTTCTCTTTTTTCCTTTCTTTCTATTCCAATATTTGGTCTTTTCCATATTCTTTGCATTTTATGCCGTACTTGTGTATGTGTCTTTGTGTCATGTGGGAAGCCCCTCCCCTCAGAAGAATGAAATATTTTGGGAAATATTAAAAAGGCAGAATATTATATTTCCCCCAAAGGGAGACGTGGAAAAACATGGTCTCAAAGACAGAAAGCAGCCCTCAGTCTTTCCTAATAGCCCACAGCAGATGCCAGCACTTAAGGAGATAGAAAGCTTATTGAAAGAGGAAGACAACTATCTAGATGGCTCTATTCATAAGCAAAACAAATACTGCAGGCAGAAATCTGTTCAAGACGGGATATTTTCGAAACTCCTTGCTGCAAAGTTTGATAGCTAACAAAGGCAGAATGGTAGGATTAAAAAGCAGCCCCTCACCCAAGATCCAACACAGGTGAAATCCAATTTTTTTACTATCTGTGGGTGTGGCTTGTGAGTGTGGTATAGCTTGGTGGGCGTGGCTTGGTGGTTGTGGCAGGGAAGGTTACTGCAAAATCTCCATTCCCACCCCACTCCTGGGGAAGGATATTGCAAAATCTCCATTCTTACCTCACTCTGGGGCCAGCCAGAGGTGGTATTTGCCGCTTCTCGGAACTACTCAAAATTTCCGCTACCAGTTGTCTGAACTGCTCAAAATTTCCACTACCAATTTTTTATTTTATTTATTTATTTATTTGTCAAACACAACAGTATATATAAGTATAAGCATGAAATAACCATACGAATTGGATACAATCAAAGGGAACATTAGGACAGGAACGGTAGGCACGCTGGTGCTCTTATGCACGCCCCTTACAGACCTCTTAGGAATGGGGTGAGGTCAACAGAAGATAGTCTTTGGTTAAAGCAGTGGTAGTCAACCTGGTTTCTACCGCCCACTAGTGGGCATTCCAGCTTTCATGGTGGGCGGTAGGATACTGAAGTACTTTTCTTTTTTTAATTTAATTGACTTTTTAAAAAAATTTCATAGCATTATTTAAAAACATTTTCATTAGGTTTTCATAAAATTCCCCGTGAAAATTTAAATTTCTGAAAATATACTATTTGTATCGCCCGCGCATAAGTTTAGTTCACATTACGTAAGTGAAGCTAAATGGCGCTATAGTGCGACTGCAAACAAAAGAGCCTCGTCCCAGAATAGCTCGCGCATCTCCCTCCACACACCCCAGCTGTAACAGACAAGCAGAGCTGGTAGCCGGCGCCCCCCCCCAAACCCAATCCACGATGCGCGAGAGGCATGTGCAGACGACGATACACGGCGCATTACTGCGGAACCGGTGGGCGGTTAGAAAATTTTACTACTAACAGAGATACAAAAGTGGGCAGTAGGTATAAAAAGGTTGACTACCCCTGGGTTAAAGCTTTAGGGATTTCAGAACCTGCTCGATTTCACCCCTGACACACACCCCTAGCAGCATTTCAGGACCTGTATAAAATTCTGGAAAATGTTCTTCTACTATAAATTATAATTGTTGGAAGAAATGTCCATCTGGGTTCAATTCCAAGCCAGAAGAAAGACACGGGAAACATGGAGGCTGATTGGAAAGAGGGTTTAATGGTGAACAGAACCACCAAGGACGTGGTCCTGGTGCAGCTCATCACATGGAGAGGGAAGGGTTTTTATACTTTCTTTTGGGCTTTGCACTTAAGCTTCCTGTTCCTGTGCAAGAACATGTATTCTATTGGCTGTTATCAGACTCTCATGGTTCCATGTACAAATCCTAGGAGTTTGTCTGAGCTACGTTTGGTTGACATTTGATCTGCTGATGCAATGAAGGGGCTTGTTGGGCAATTCTTATTGTGGCTGAGGGCTAATCCTATCTTTGTTCAGACCTTGCTCCAGGGAATTTGCTTATGAATAGAGCTAGCTATCTCTTTATCTCTTAAGTGCTGACATCTGCCGTGAGTTATTAAGGAAGATGGGGGCTGCTTTCCAAGAGCATGTTTCTCCAATTCTCATCCAGGGAAATTTATAATTCTGCCTTTTTAATATTTCTCAAAATATTTCATTCTTCTAGGAGAGGGGTTTCTACATAATTATGTTTATCGCTGCAGTGCTTTTAGGTGAATGATGTGGACACATTTCCAATACGTACAAGTGGCCTTAGAACAATAAAAGTCTTAACTGATTTCACTCCCTGTCCTCTGATTAACACAGTACTTCCGTATCTGAGATCACTTTTAGCATAGGTAGGGAGTTAAATGGAATGAAGAAAACAGCCATTGGGTGTCATCAGTTTGGTGTTAAGTCATTCAAATGTATTATTAGTCAACTAGCAACAATACTGGACAATGGCACTGCATTTTCTCAGACACTAGGTGGCAGGCCCATCGTTGCATAAAGAGAACCCACTCAACCTGAAGTAGATTCTCACAAGCAACTGGAAACAAGTGAAATGATGCTACTGTAAGAACCAGACCCTGCAACAAATTCAGATGTCTACTTTGCCTCCGCAATTTTGCCAATAGCATCACAGACCCCATTCCAAAAACACTTCATACAGGTAATCCTTGACCTACAACCAGTGGTGGGATTCAGCCAGTTCGCACCACTTCGGGAGAACCGGTTGTTAACTTTCTGAGCAGTTTGGCAAACTGGTTGTTGGAAGAAATCATTAGGGCAGAGAACCGGTTGTTAAATGACTTGAATCCCACCACTGCCTACGACCACAACTGAGCCCCAAATTCCTGTTGCTGAGACATTTGCCAAGTGACTCTTGCGACCCATTTTACAACCTTACTTCCCACAGTTGTTAAGTGAATCCTTGCAGTTGATAAGCCAGTAGCCTGGTCGTTAAGTGAATCTGGCTTTCTCATTGATGTTGCTTGTCAGAAGGTCGCAAAAGGGGAATCACATGATCCTAGGACACAGCAACCACTATAAATATAAACCAGTGGTCAAGCATCTGAATTTTGATCACATGATCATAGGGATGCTGCAAAGGTCATAACTGTGAAAAGCAGTCATAAATCACATTTTTCAGTGCCGTTGTAACTTTGAACAGTCACTAAATGAACTGTTGTAAGTTGAGGACTATCTGTACAGCATTGAAAAAAGTGACTTATAGCCGTTTTTCACAAAATTTGGACACTTGGCAACTGGCTCATATTTATGATAGTTGCAGTATCCCAGGGTCATGTGATCACATTTTGTGACCTTTGGATGAGCAAAATGAGGGGAGTATCCAAACGCTCTGTTTTAGGCCCAGTACTCTTCAACATCTTCATCAATGACTTGGAGGAGGGGATAAATGGGGAATTCATCAAATTTGCATATGAAACCAAGCTGGCAGGAATAGCCAACACTCCAGAAGATAGGCTCAAGTTACAGAAGGATCTTGACAGACTTGAACATTGGACGCTATCTAACAAAATGAAATTCAATGGTGAAAAAAATAAGGTTCTACATTTAGGCAAGAAAAACAAAATGCACAGATACAGTATAGGTGGTACCTTGCTCAATAGTAGTACCTGTGAGAGGGATCTTGGAGTCCTAGTGGACAACCATTTAGATGTGAGCCAGCAGTGTGCAGCAGCTGCCAAAAAAGCCAACACAGTTCTAGGCTGCATTAACAGAGGGATAGAATCAAGATCACGTGAAGTGTTAATACCACTTTATAATGCCTTGGTAAGGCTACATTTGGAATATTGCATTCAGTTTTGGTCGTCACGATGTAAAAAAGATGTTGAGACTCTAGACAGAGTGCAGAGAAGAGCAATAAAGATGATTAGAGGACTGGAGGCTAAAACATATGACGAATGGTTGCAGGAACTGGGTATGTCTAGTTTAATGAAAAGAAGGAATAGGGGAGGCATGTAGCAGTGTTCCAATATCTCAGGGGTTGCCACAAAAAAAAGGGATGCTATTCAGCAGGTTGTGACAGGTTCTGGAGAACCGGTAGTGGAAATTTTCAGTAGTTCGGAGAACCAGCAAATACCACCTCTGGCTGGCCGCAGAGTGGGGTGGGAATGTGGATTTTGCAGTATCCTTCCCCTGCCACGCTCACCATGCCCACCAAGTCACGCCCACAGAACCGGTAGTAAAAAAAATTGGATTTTACCACTGCAACATACTTGTAATCTTGTCTCACAATAAACTGGCTGGGTGACTTTGGGACAGTCACTCTCTCTCAGCCCAACCCACCTCATATGGTGATTGTTGTGGGAAAATAGGAGGAAGGAGTTTTAGGTATGTTTGCTCCCCTACCTATAAAGTAATAAAGGTAGAATATGAATGAACGAATGAATGAATGAATGAATGAATGAATGAATATCTGGATTTTATATAGCTACGCTGCCCTCCCCATCCATGCTCCTTCCACTTCCTTCCAGTTTAAATCCTATATTAGCTTAGCTGCTTAATGCATCTGATGAAGTGTTCCCAAAAGCTTTATACCTTTTACCAAAAATGTCAGCCTATTACCAGACTTTTTCTGATTTTCCTTTGCAGAAGCAACCCGAGTGCCTTTTAGATGTATTGAACCACAACGCCCAGTTTTTTCCGTTTGGGGGTTGGATTTGCTGTTTGGGAATTCTGGGATGTGTAATTTTCAATGTATCTCGCAAGCATCAAATTCAGGAAATCTGGAAATCTCTAGCCTCACAAACATTACTGTAATCTCTTTTGACCAGTCTGGAATACTTGGTGAATTGACTAGTGACATTTCTGGATTGAGAACTGGAGATGTCCAAGTGCTTTTCACAGTCACTAAGGCAAAAGTTGCTTGATGATTATGGTGGAGGTGTTGTTGTTGATGATGACACTGCCGCTGTCAATGATGATGATGACTACAATAAAAAACATCTGCTACAATGTCCTACCAGCCAATGAATACTTCAGTTTCAACCACAACAATACACGAGCACATAGTAGATACAAACTTAAAGTGAATCGCTCCAAACTCGATTGCAGAAAATATGACTTCAGCAACAGAGTTGTCAACGCCTGGAATGCACTACCTGACTCTGTGGTTTCTTCCCCAAATCCCCAAAACTTTAACCTTAGACGATCTACCATAGACCTCACCCCATTCCTAAGAGGTCTGTAAGGAGCGTGCATAAGTGCACCAGCGTGCCTACCATCCCTGTCCTAATGGTTTTTTTTTATTCGTATCCTTTACATGTGTTTATAATTATTTTTACACTTGTATCTGTCATAAAATATATGCTTGACGAAATAAATAATTTAAATAAATAAATAAATAAATAAATAAATAAATAAATAAATAAATAAATAACGATGATAGCCATTAGCAACTCAGCTACAACAATCTGTGTAGAAGGGAGTGTTCCAAAGCTGTCAATTCCCCCATGAGCAAAGTTGATGTCATTTGAGTGCTAAGCGCAGATTGAAAACCTAACTTCTCTGTTGTAATTCCCTCTCCCTTTCACTTTGTATATTTGAATTCTTCCACTATTTCATTTGTGTGAATGAGAGATCTCTGACTGAGAAACCACAAGGGGCAAGCAAGTCTTCTTTTTCTGGGTATGACACTGATTTTCACATCAACTTTCTCTGTAAAGCTGGTAGGTAGGAAAGTCCAATGTGACTTATATTATTCATATACACTACAAACCAGAATCGTATATAAAAAGTCCCAAGATGTTGAAGCTGGCCATTAGTTCCCACTTTCATACTTGGCTGGAAATCTGGAAAAATCTCAAACATCCCCTGAGTATGGTAGATTGTAAGTTTACTTCTTTTTACTGAAAATCGGTGTATGGATGTCCATCTCTCCAAGGTGGTGTCTTCAATTCATTAAGCCCCATTCAAATCCTCAGGGTAGGAGTATGGTCATCTAGGTATGTTCATTTTCTCAATCACTCATCCGCTCACCCCAACCATCCAGTTCATTTCTTTTATTCTGCAAATCCTGACAGCACCCACCCACCCAATAATTTAAATCATTCAGATGTAAAATTGCTATCCTCCTAATACAAATATCAGGCTCACTGTTAATGAACTGGATAATCACCAGCATGACACCAATTTCTAAAAAAAAAAAAAAAGACTTGGGTGATTACTTTTTTTACACCGATACATATGGAATGCTTTTGTTTAAGAAATAAATGAAACAATCATTTTGAAATGAAACAATTTTGGTGTGTAGATGATAATAAAAACCTTTCTTCCAAGCACATTTAAAAGTTGCACAACTACAAATCATTCATCCCCCAAGAAACCCTCACTTATTTACTGTCAACCACAGATTTGGATAAGATTGGTCCAGTTGCAAAGGTTTTCCACTGATACCTTTCCTTAAACAGAATGAAGAAGAGCCTCGGTGTCGCAGTGGTTAGAGTGCAGTACTGCAGGCTACTTCTGCTGCCTGCCGGCAGCCTGCAATTTGGCAGTTCAAATCTCACCAGGCTCAAGGTTGACTCAGCCTTCCATCCTTCCTAGGTGGGTAAAATGAGGACCCAGATTGTTGGGGGCAATATGCTGACTCCATAAACCACTTAGAGAGGGGTGTTAAAGTGCTGTAAAGTGGTATATAAGTCTAAGTGCTATTGCTAATTGAATCCAGGGAAAGAGTCGCTCTTAACACCATTTTCCATATTCTGACCTAGGCGTTCCCAAACCATGAGGCAGTCTCCTTATCCCGACAAAAATCCCTTTTTATTAAGTTACTATGAATTTCTCTCATTCACACTCAGCAAAGTCTTTCAAGGGAGAATTTACAGTCACAGACCTTATCTGTCTTGGAGAGCTGCCAGGCTGATATCTTCAAAACTTGGCAAGGAATCTCAGAGAGTCACAAACAGTGGTGGGTTGCTACCGGTTCTACCTGGATGGGTGAACTGGTAGCAGCAGTTGGGAGGCTCTGCCCACCTGTGCCGGACCCTCCGCTCACCTACACCGCATGTGCAGAAGCGGGCATGAGTGAACCAGTAGCAGCGGGTTTTGCAACCCACTACTGGTCACAAACCAATTAGGTGAACTAATTGTCTCCTACGAACTCCACTCCCCTTTCATTCTTCTTTTATTCCCTCTGGGAGGGGCCATTCATCGTCCATCTGTGGCCTTACTTCCAAGTCGACCCTTGTTCTTAAGCTGTTCCCTTTGTCTGGCAACTCTGTGCATGAGCACACTGGGAACAGGCTCCATCTGTTCATCTGCCTCACTGATGTCTGACTCTGAAGGCAGCTGATACCTGTCATACGGCCCTGGCTCCCTCTCTGCCTCCAAAGCAGAGCCCTCATCAGAGCCTTCTCCAGACTCCAGGACTGGGCCATGTTCCTCACTGTCCGAATCTGCTGCCAGCTCTGCTGGGGGGCCACAACATTCCATTCCTACTCAGATCAAGGCAAGATGTTCTTTTTTTTGTCCTTGACTAAGTTAAACTAAGGCTAAATAACATATTTTTGTTTCACAAAATGACAACAACAAAAAATAACCCATAAGCATGAAGCCAACCACAAAAAGCGATAGTTGGGGAACATTTTTCTGTGTACTCCCAATTCCTGGAAAAGGCAGGATTTTCTATGAACGGTCCAGGCAACAATTAATCAACCAATGAACAGAACGCCTGTGAAGATGACAACCAACTGAATTATCTATACTAGGAATTCAATTCTTTCCTGTCTATGAAGATTCCCGATCATCCAAGTCATGGTTGTCCTAAAGGTGCTTTTCCAAAAGGCAACTGAACTTTATTGCTTTTTCTTTTTCTTTGAAAACATTTTGCTTCTCCTCCAAGAAATTCTGAAGACGTTTCTTGGATGAGAAGTGAAATATTTAAAAAAACAACAAAATAAAAACCCCAAGAAAGTCCAGTTGCCTTTTGGAAAAGCATCTTCCAGTCAATTTTCTAATAAACGTATCTTTTTACTGGAACAATGCTCTACTTCCTTCACAATTTGGAATCCCAGGTTTTGCAACTGATGATTTGAATAATAACTCACTGTATTTCATCTCAGACTTGAACTCTGCTCTTCTTCCATGTGTCATTTGTTCATTCAAGGGTAGATTGCAGTAGGGTCAACATGAAGGTCAGCTAACGTTCCACAGCAAAGATAAACAAAAATACCCAAAACCTAGAGGGGGAGGGAAGGGAAAATACTTTTTCAAATAATTGTATTCACTAATAATGTCAAAGAAATCCAGGACCATGTCTTTAATGAATATGAAGTTGTAGATTCAGTCGGGCCAAAGTCACATTCCATGCTGGATATCATTAAAAAAAGGGAAGAAAAATAAAACATTACGTGGCTATAAGGCAAATTTATGGTACATTTACATTGGGTCAGCACCATTTTAGAAAAAGGAAATAGCAGAGCTGGAAGAAGTACAGACGAAGCCAACCAAAATGATCAGTGGGCATCTTCTTTATTAGAAAAAGCTAAAATGCCTGGAATTTGACTTGTGGTTTTTTTTGTGTTTTTTTTTTAGAAAAAGACAATTCAGTTGAGAGAAAATATTCTTGAGATATACAACATCTTGGAAGATCTGCTAACATTAGCCATAGATTTTTTCCTTCCACTTTTAAAATAATTGCACCAGAGTCTGACCAAACCTGCTGTATGTCTGTATTATATCCATGAATCAAGTTCAAGTCAAGTCTACCTTTCACCTATATGTGATGTGCCCTGTTGGGCACCGACCCCTCCAGCAGCTAAATCAGAGGAGGAGGTGGTGTGGGAGTCAGGGTCAACATCAAGGTAACCTGAGAGTTTCGAAGGGGAAGAGGGAATGGAACTGGCAGAGAGAGAGAGAGAGACAGAGGTGGAGCCTGGGTCATCTGTCAGCCCTCAGATGGAGAGTCAACAGCCCCCAGGTCTGGAGGTGGCTGATGAGGAAGAGGAGGAACAGCTGGGTCCAGTGCCTGACACGAGGATGTGCAGAAGGCAGAGGAGAGGAGAGCAGTGGAAATCCGTGGGCCGATCCTTGGGAAGGAAGAGCCACCACTGCTAGTGAAGCCCCACTCTAGCTTTAGGGATAAAAGGGGGCGGAGATGAATAGATGTGGCAGACAACTATTCATCTCCCGGGCGGTTGGGTTTGGTAGCATGCGGTGAGAGAGAAACTTTTTTCTAGGGCTGCCAGTGTTCCTAATAAAGGAATATTTTAGTTAACTTCAGAGGGTTTGTCGTGTTTGGAGAGCTGGGTCAGAACAACGTGCTTTTATTGAAAATGGTCCTCACCTTTTGTCACTGAATCACCCCATTCTAATAAGTTATCTCTTGTGAACCTTGCATTGCTGCACTTTGAGAACTTATTGTGCAACTGATCATTGAGAAACACTTAAAAGTTTATCACATATTGACAAGGGCAAAGGACATTGTGACTTTCAACTTTATATGCTGAAGTTAACTTACAATCCTCACACACTTCTCCTTTTTAAAATACTTGTCTTTCCAAGGAGATTTTACTTATTTATTTATTTAATAAAATGTTATGCCAAATTTATTGTGTTCGTTCACACAAGCAAACAAACCCAACTAGCATATTTCAGCCTTTAAACCAACCATGAATTGGCTCCAGTGACGTCACTGCTCCTGCTGGGTGCTCTAACAGAGCACTCCGTGTTAGAAGATTGTAAAAGTCAGTGAAACAGAAAAAAAAAATCACTGTTCACTGAGCTTAGCATACCCTCTGGGCAAAAGAGGGTTATCAGAGTTGTGGAAAAGTGGCAGGTCTGACAGGGGGTTTGCTCTTAAGAGCGAATTTTCCTGGATTTATGACCCCACCGAATTCCACTCCCTCCAACTTCAACACGCTCCTGTTTTTATCAGGAAAAAGGAGTGGGAAAGTCGCTTCTGCTCAAAAGGACTTATTAAATTGATTGATTTTCTAAGCAGACGGGAATTTCACAAGCGCTCGATCTTTGATGTAGAATCAGCACGGCAAGTACCGACTCCCTTTTTGAAACTTGAAACCTTTCTTTGTCTTTGATTAATTGACTTTTAAAATGGCGTCTGAAAGTGAAAGTAAAATTTTTTAGTACGATAAAGTAGCGTTATTTGTGGATTGTTACAAACGGAGTTTTTTTATACTGAAAGGAGGGAAGGAAAGTTATTAAGTTTAAATTCCTGATTCTTTTGAAGACAGAATGGCAGCTAAACCTTTAAAGCCTTCTGGAAGAAGGGGATCTGAACCAAGTCTTGAGGAAATATTGAAAGAACAATTAAAACTTTCTGAAGATAGGCAAAAAGAGATGATGGAGAATTTTAATGCAAAAATAAGAGAAGATATTCTCATGGCAGTTCAAGGACTGAGTAAAAAAATTGAGGGATTGGAAGTGGAAATGCAACAGATCTCTCAGTCAAATAAGCATTTAGAAGACAAAATGAAAGGTGTTCAGAAAAAAGTGGATCAAAATGAAGATCAGGTTGTGATATTACAATATAAACTTATGGAAGGAGCTCTTAGAATTGGTGGTATGCAAGAAGAGCGAGGAGAAGACTTAAGAAAAATTATATCAGAAGCATTGGCTGAATTTATTGAAGTGGAACCCCAAGAGGTAGCTTACCAAATTGATAAAATATATAGAGTTAATTCCTGGATTGCAAGACAGAGAAAGCTTCCTCAGGACATTGTGGTTTATTTTGTGAAAAGGACTATGAGAAATCAGATTTTGCAAGTTTCATATCAGACAACTTTAAAAATTGGAGAACAGGAGCTGAAGGTGTTGAAAGAGATTCCTTCAAAGATGTTAAGAGAGAGGAAGGAATTTGCTTTTTTTACACAAGTACTTAAAAAACATCAGATTCAATTCAGATGGGAGGTGCCAGTTGGACTGACAGTATTCTATCAAGGAAGGAGATATAGAATTGACACTGTTTTAAAGGCAAAGGATTTTCTTTCTACAGTTTTGAAAGTCGAAATAGAAGTGATAGAAAAACTTCAAGAGATTCAAGAAGGCGTGGTGATCCAAGAGCCTTCATTGCTGCCAGTATTAGAGGAACCACAAGAGCAAAGGGTGACAAGAGGAGCCCTTAAGCGTAAAGAAGAGCAACAGTCTCAAAGTAAAAGCCAGGATCCCAGTATGGAAGCTGTGGGAGGAGCTAGACGGAAGATACCGGAGGAGGAGTTTCTGTTGTCTGCTTCAAAGCTTCAGGAGGCCAGTAATGGCAAATAGAATTTTGTCATGGAATGTTAATGGCTTGAATTCAGCTCAGAAAAGAAGGAAAATATTTCACTACTTGAAACAATTTAAAAATGATGTGATTTGTTTGCAAGAGACACATATAAAATTATCAGACCAAAAATATTTAATTAATTCAAAATTGGGTAACCATTTTGTTGCATCAGCTTTGGAAAAGAAGCATGGAATTGTTGTATATATCAGGAAGGATATACCAGCTAAGTTAATTGAGGCAGATATTCAAGGAAGATTTATTGCTATTGAACTGGTGATAGATGCAAAAAAGACTTTGCTGATAGGTATTTATGCACCTAATCAGCAACAAGAAAAGTTTTACAAAATGTTACATGAGAGGCTGACCCTCTGGGATTATAGTTCGTTTATTTTATTAGGAGACTGGAATGGAGTTACGCAGGAAAGATATTTAATTGAATGGAAAAAATGGATTGATTATTTACAAAACAGATATCAGATTAAGAAATATCAGATTGCCTTTGAATAATTAGAAAGTTATTTTATGTAATGGGGAGGGGGTTGGGAGATGAAAAGCTTTGGATGTGGTTATTTGGATTGGAAGGGAAAATTTTATTCTATGTTTGGTTTATGTATAACAATACCTTGTGATTGACCGGGGAAGCCGGGGGGGGGGAGGGAGGGGGGAAAGGGTTTGTTTTTTTTGGGAGGGAGGGGGGAAAAGGGGGAAAATGTTTTTGTTTTTTAAAACTCTTTCAATAAAAAAAAAAAACCCAACCATGAATAAATACAAAGGCCAGAAAATAAGAAACATATTTTTTGATTCAGAAAAAAAAAGTTTCCATTCAAAACAAATGTTTTGGAGTCCTTTTTTTAAATCACTGAAACTAAACACCGCAGCTAAAAAATCTGAACGTGAAACCAGTAATCATTTTTAAGCAACTAAAAAGTAAAAGAGCAGAAATAAAAATACATATTGAGAAAGCTCAGTGGAGGCGTAGCATTTAAATTACGGCTATATTAAAAGTCTTAGAATAAGACTTTTGCCTGCTGTAAAAAATATACACATAAATATTCAAATAGGCTTGAACAGGAAATACATTTGAGAGCTGATTTTGGGGGGGGGCTTTAAATCTCAGTCTTCATTAATGTAATCCAGCTGCTTCCATGTGTCTTTATTTATTTATCAATCAAATTTATATAACCATCCATCTCACTGATATACCTCTGGGCAAAATGCAATAAAACGAAGAATTAAAACAGATCTTAACTAATAAAAACAATTAACATAAAATAGAAATAAGATCATGGGAGAATGCACCAAAATCTCACACATAATACCCCCACCTTGCAAGATTCCTATTTCCATAGGATTTCCAAGCCAGCTGAAAAAGCTATGTTTTAAGAGATTTCTGGAAGACCAATAGGGTCTGGGATTAATCTCACTCTGGGGGAGAAGAAAGGGAATATCCTATCAGATGAAACCTCTTAGCAGATGGGAACAGTAACATGCCTCTCTTGCCGAATCTAATGGGATGGATCGATATAATCGAGAAGATTCCCTAAAATAATCTGGCCCCATGTCATGTAGGGCTTTAAAAGTCAAAAACAGTACCTGGAATTGAAGCCAGAAGCAGACTGGCAACCAATGTAACTTGCAAGAAACACAAAATTGTCCACACTGCCTTATTTTACACCAGCTGAAACTTTCAGATACTCTTTAAGGGCAGCCCCTTTGTTACAGGTGTTCACTGACAATGCACATAACCCAACATCCAAATATACATATGAAATCATTCAAGAACATGAGCGTAAAAGTGAATTAGTCCAATTGTGGAAACTGAGGGTTCTCCACAATGGGGGAATTCAAGTCATTTAACAACCGGTTCTCTGCCCTAATGATTTCTTCCAACCACCAGTTTGCCGAACTGCTCAGAAAGTTAACAACCGGTTCTCCCGAAGGGGTGCGAACTGGCTGAATCCCTCCACTGGTTCTCCATCTTTAAGGTTTTTAAAAAGAGGTTGGAAAGTCACCTTTCCAACCTCTTTTTAAAAGTCAGTGACTCTGACTTCCCCATTGCGAATAGAATAGAATAGAATAGAATAGAATAGAATAGAATAGAATAGAATAGAATAGAATAACAGAGTTGGAAGGGACCTTGGAGGTCTTCTAGTCCAACCCCCTGCTTAGGCAGGAAACCCTACACCACTTCAGACAAATGGTTATCCAACCTCTTCTTAAAAACTTCCAGTGTTGGAGCATGCAAAACTTCTGGAGGCAAGTTGTTCCACTGATTAATTGTTCTAACTGTCAGGAAATTTCTTCTTAGTTCTAAGTTGCTTCTCTCCTTGATTAGTTTCCACCCACTGCTTCTTGTCCTACCCTCAGGTGCTTTGGAGAATAACTTGACTCCCTCTTCTTTGTGGCAACCCCTGAGATATTGGAACACTGCTATCATGTCTTCTCTATTCCTTCTTTTTATTAAACTAGACATATCCAGTTCCTGCAACTGTTCTTCATATGTTTTAGCCTCCAGTCCCCTAATCATCTTCGTTGCTCTTCTCTGCACTCTTTCTAGAGTCTCCAAATCTTTTAAACATCGTGGCGATAAAAACTGAATGCAGTATTCCAAGTGTGGCCTTATCAATGTATTATAAAGTGGTATTAACACTTCACGTGATCTTGATTCTAGCCCTCTGTTTATGCAGTCCAGAACTGTGTTGGCTTTTTTGGCAGCTGTGCACAATGCTGGCACATATTTAAATAGTTGTCCACTAGGACTCCAAGATCCCTCTCACAGTTACTACTATTGAGCAAGGTACCACCTATACGGTACCTATGCATTTTGTTTTTCTTGCCTAAATGTAGAACCTTACTTGTTTCACCATTGAATTTCATTTTGTTAGATAGCGCCCAATGTTCAAGCTGTCAAGATCGTTCTGTATCTTTCATGGATTGTTTTATTGGTTTGCCTGCAGAGAGTAGAACTAGATATTCCTGGATAAACCTTGTGGTGCTTTCCAAGTCTACAGTTTAATGTAACCAAAAGAGAAGACAGGACTGTCAATCTAGGTGGGTGAGTCTTAATACAGGTAGTCCTTGACTTACAACTACAGTTGTGTCCCAAATTTCTGTTGCTAAGCAAGACAGTTGTTAAGTGAGTTTCCCCCCCTTTTATGACATTTCTTGCCAGAGTTGTTAAATGAATCACTGCAGTTGTTAAATTAGTCATATGGTAGTTCATTGAATCTGGCTTTCCCATTGACTTTACTTGTCATAAGGTTGCAAAAGGTGATCACATGACCTTGGGACATTGCAACCATCATAAATATGATCCAATTGCCAAGCATCCAAATTTTAATTCTGTGATCATCGGGATGTTGCAACGATTGTGTGAAAATTGGTCATAACTCATTTTTTCCTGTGCCATTGCAACTTCGAGGGGTCATTGAATGAATCGTGGTAAGTCAAGGACTACCTGTAGCTGACCTTTGCTTGAAAGAGATTACTTGATCAACTTTGCAATCCTTTTCATGATGATTTCTCTCTATTCAGAAGTAAATTTTACTACATCAATAGATCTTCTGAATAAGTACATAGTAGATTGAATTATTAAAAATATGTCCTCTGTTGTCCACAAACATAGATACACCCAAATATTACATAGGAATCACTATTGGAAGGAAAGGAATCTATGTCCAAGTACCAAGCAGAAAATACAATTTTCCCACGGTTGAACGTGAGACTACATGCAGCAAATAAGGAACAAAGGCAAGCTTATCATTGCAATAATTGTGAAAACACCCTAACAAAAATGAATCATCTAAACTGGCAATCTTTTCTTTTCAGCATTCTAGCTGCCACCAACCAGCACATGTCAACCTCATGGGATAAACCAGATAGGAATCACATGCAGATGAGTTTTAGTTTATTGTAAACCTACATTGACAGAATTTTGCAATTCTGAAAGTTCAATCCTTCCCTTGTCTCCTTTACGGCCTGTGAAAGTAGGGAATCTTCTATCCCAGGGGTCTCCAACCTTGGCAACTTTAAGACTTGTGGACTTCAACTCCCAGAGCTCCTCAGCCCACAAGTCTTAAAGTTGCCAAGGTTGGAGACCCCCATTCTATCCCATCAACTATCCAGTTGCAAGTCATGCTGTCTCTGACTGTTCGCTTGGCAGCATCTCTTTGTCTGCTCCTCCAAAGTCTCCCACATACTGTACAGTGGTGAAATTCAGCCGGATCTATCCAGATCGCGCAATCCGGGAGCGTTGGCAGTGGGAGGCTCTGCCCACCCACCCGGACATCATCACATCCCCTTTTTTACCCTCTGCGGAGGAGGCACATGTGCTCACATTTGTGAGCCAGTAGGGAAAGTTACGTGAATTTCACCCCGATATAGTATCGTTACAGCGGGGTTGTCAAACTCGATTTCATTGAGGGCCACATGAGGGTTGTGTTTGATCTCGGGGGGCTGGAATGGACGTGGCCAGGGTGGATGTGGCCAGGGTGGATGTGGCCATCTCGATGTCACTCGTGTCAGGGGCACCTATGGTGGCCAAGTGCTAAGGCGGGACTTCCTTCAGACCCTCCGTCACTCTTATTATATCCTTCCTTCCTTCCTTCCTTCCTTCCTTCCTTCCTTCCTTCCTTCCTTCCCTTTCCTTTCCTTTCCTTTTCTTCTTTGAAAAGGAAAGCCTCCTACAACCCTCTGCCAGCAAAAACAGAGCTTGGGGGGGTGCGTGGGCCCCCCAAGCCCTATTTATGCTGGCAGAGACACTGCAGCAGAGGTGGGCTTCAGCAGGTTCTGACCAGTTCTGGAGAATCGGTAGCGGAAATTTTGAGTAGCTCGGAGAACCAGTAGTAAAAATTCTGACTGGCCCCGCCCTCATCTATTCTCTGCCTCCCAAGTCCCAGCTGATTGGGAGGAAATGGGGATTTTGCAGTAACCTTCCCCTGGAATGGGGTGGGAATGGAAATTTTACAGTATCCTTCCCCTGCCACGCCCACCAAGCCACGCCCACCAAGCCACACCACGCCCACCAAGCCACGCCCACCAAGCCACGCCACGCCCACCAAGCCACACCCACAGAACTGGTAGTAAAAAATTTTGAAACCCACCACTGCACTACAGGCTGGTCCTTTGCTGTTTCTAGGGCGGCCCTGCAGGCCAGCTCTAAGCATCCAGTGGGCCGGATCCGGCCTGGAGACCTTGAATTTGATACCCCTGCATTACAGCATCTGTATTACAGGTTGTCCGTGGTTTACGACCATAATTGAGCCCAAAGTTTATGTTGCTAAGTGAGACATTTTTTAAGTGAGTTTCACTTCATTTTACGACTTTTCTTGCCACAGTTGTTAAGTGAATCATTGCAGTTGTTCAGTTAATAACCTAGTTAAGTGAATCTGACTTCCCCATTGACTTTGCTTGTCAGAAGGTCACAAAAGGTGTTTACACAATCTGTAGTGGGCACACGGCAGACACTCATAAATACGGACCGGTTGCCAAGCATCCAAATCTTGGTCACATGACCATGAGGATTCTACAGTGGCTATAACTATGAAAAATGGTCATAAGTCACTTTTTTCAGTGCCGTTGTAACTTTGAACGGTCACTAAATGAACTGCTTAAGTCGAGGACTACCGGTACAATTTATTTCTGCTTCTCACTAATGACTGTGCAATGAACTTTGCCCAGGGTTGCTGGGAACTGTAGTTCTGGGAACAAATTCAGGATCCCAAAGAAAGCATTTACAGGACTCTTCCCGAACGGTTCTCTTCTATGCAAAACAATTCCAAACAAGTCTCAAAACAGGGAAGTCTCCCAAACTCTGAATTAATTTGGAAATTCCTCTTACATGACTGTATGAAGGAACTCGGAAAAAATCATTGTGCTTCCTCCTAATCTTTGCAAAATGTAAAGGTGGCTTAGCTCTGCCAGTTCTGTCAGGCAGTGATAGAAACAGGAAATGTCTGCAACCAGTATTTCTCAAATTCAGCAACTTTAAGCTGTTTGGACTTAAACTCCCAGAATTCCCCAGCCAGCATGCTGGCTGGGGAATTCTGGGAGTTGACGTCCACAGAGATTAAGGTTTCTAAGGATGAGAAACACTGGCTGCAGCGAAGAAAGGAAACATCAGGTAATCTTCCTGTCCAGGTTTTTATTCAATGCAGGAATTTCAGCTACTTTTAAAATTATATACAGCAGATTGAGGAAGGCTTGCAATTATGGAGTTCTTCCTTCACCCAAATGACTAAATTGCTGAAGCAAAACTGTTATAATATAAATGTGTCTGGAACATCCATGGAGAGCTAGGGGTGTCAAAGTGGTTGAAACCCTGACTCCATTTTCATATGTGTTATGGGGGAAAACCCAGGAGTGAAATCCAGCAGGTTCTGACAGATTCTGGAGAACCAGTAGCAGAAATTTTGAGCAGTTCGGAGAACTGGTAGCGGAAATTTTGAGCGGTTTGGAGAACTGGTAGCGGAAATTTTGAGTAGTTCAGCGAATCGGCCAATACCCCAGAGTGGAGTGGGAATGAAGATTTTGCAGTATCCTTCCCCTGGAGTGTGATGGGAATGGAGATTTTGCAATATCCTTCCCCTACCACGCCCACCAAGCCACGCCCACAGAACCAGTGGGGGAAAAAATGGATTTCACCACTGGAAAAACCTTTCACAAGTTCTTGGTTACAATATGAAATTTATCTTCCTTATAGCAATCACACCTGTTTCTGTCGCCTGCTCACACTTGAAATGAAGTCTTGGAAAATTCCTAGAAATTCTGTAGGCCTCTTTTCTCATCTTCTCTCCTTGGGCAGGATTAAGCCCCTTTAGTGAAAGCAGAAAGAAACGCAATGATGAAAATCTGCCTTCATGGCTGTTTTCTTCTGCCATGGGAAGTCCATTAGTCATTTTTTCCCCAATCTTTTTTCCCCCTTCCTGTCAGCAATTAATTTCCTTCATTTAATTTGAGGCCCATGGTCTCCCTAGTTCATTCCGTTGTTTGTTTCTTTTTAACTATCTTATGATATTTGGGGGATTCTGCCTCACCTACAGTGTGACTTTGGGCAACTGTATGGATGAAACTTATCAACAGTGTTGGGAACACTGTGGCCTTGGGCTGATCGCTCTCTCTCTCTCTCAGCCCAAGCCACCTCACAGAGTTGTTATTGCAGGTAAAATAAAAGGAGGAAGGTGTGTTGGATATGTTAACCACCTTGTGTTATTTGTAAAAAATAATTTTTAAAAAGTGGGATATAAATAAGCAAATAACCACGATGCTGTTTGAGGACATATAGCCTCACATTCTGAAATAGGAATTCATGTCCCGTCCCCCCCCACATGGATTTGATCATATTGGTCTCTTGGGCTCTGAATTGACTAATCCTGAGTCTTATGAGACATTAAAAGACGTTTGCTCCTGGGGAGGAAAGCCATGGTAAAGCTAGACAGCGTACTAAAAATCAGAGACATCACCCTGCCAACAAAAATGCATATAGTCAAGGCTATGGTTTTCCCAGTTACCATGTATGGCTGTGAAAGTTGGACCATAAGAAAGGCTGAGCGCCAAAGAATTGAGGCCTTTGAACTATGGTGTGGGAGAAGACTCCTGCAAGTCCCTTGGACTGCAGGGCGATCAAACCAGTCAGTCCTAGAGGAGATCAACCCTGACTGCTCTTTAGAAGGCCAGATCCTGAAGATGAAACTGAAATACTTTGGCCACCTAATGAGAAGGAAGGACTCACTGGAGAAGAGCCTAATGCTGGGAAAGATTGAGGGCAAAAGAAGACGGGGACAGCAGCGAATGAGGTGTCCGGATGGAGTCACTGAAGCAGTGGGCACGAGCTTAAATGGACTCCAGAGGATGGTAGAGGACAGGAAGGCCTGGAAGAAAGTTGTCCATGGAGTCATGATGGGTTGGACACAACTTCGCAACTAACATTAGGATTTATTTTGACCCCAGCTTCTCTCCACGTTTCTAATACATGGAGAGCAGACCTCAACACATGTCATTTGGCGAAGAAAAAAGAATCTGTCTGTATGCTTACTTGCCATTTTTCCTATATTTGTCAATATTAGTAACTCTTTCCCCATTTCAGGAAGAAAGGAGTCACCCAACAGCTATTAAGTGTCAATTGTTCTTCTCTATAAGTTTGTCAGCTTCAGGCAACAAAAACCAATTGTGGGTAGTCTCAAGCACACGCTTTAATGTTAAGTCACTTATTTTACAAGACTCTCATCAGATTGACTATATTCTCTTGGGATTAGTCAGATTAAAGCGTCCCTTGAGAATAGTCAGATAAAGGATTCCTGGGGTAGGTCAGGCCTGTGCCACTATCTGGAGTGGAAAAGACTCTAAGTTTAGCCTCATCTTAAAACCTGTCTCCAGCCTAGGTGGAGATTCCACCACAAAATCATTCCTAGCAGCAGTTATGACAGGACCTGCCTTCCTCTTCGCCAGCTGTATCATCTTCAGGCGGTGCGCGTGTGAGGTTTCCAAAAAGAAAAGATAGCAGCCACAATCATGGGATTAAAGCAGTGGTGAAATTCAAATTTTTTACTATCGGTTCTATAAGCATGGCTTGGTGGGCGTGGCAGGGGAAGGATACGGCAAATCCCCATTCCCACCCCACTCCAGGGGAAGGCTATTGCAAAATTCCCATTCCCATCCCACTCTGGGGCCAGCCAGAGGTGGTATTTGCCAGTTCTCTGAATTAGTCAAAATTTCCGCTGCCAGTTCTTCCAAGTGCTCAAAATTTCCGCTACCGGCTGTCCGAACTACTCAAAATTTCCACTGCTGGTTCTCCCAAGTGCTCAAAATTTCCGCTACCGGTTGTCCGAACAACTCAAAATTTCCGCTGTTGGTTCTCCAGAACCTGTCACAATGCTGGATTTCACCCCTGGATTAAAGTTGTGACACATGTGAAAAGATGTGGAGTTTTGATTATATCACCACAGCTGTCATTTTTAATTTTTTGACACACACACACAATAGACACTCCTACTCTTCTCCAGAGCAGTTTCTATCATGGCATCTTCCCAAACATTTATTTCACATTATTTTAAATGCAAGGGGCACCACACAAAGTATTTTTTTTTGAAAAAGTTTATTAAACACATATTAAAACATTGGACATGGTGTAACCGTCCTGACATTATCTTTGCCATATATACTAAAATAAAAGATACATATCATATCAGTACTTATATACATTTGGTCTATTCAGTATTTACATATATAAAGACATCATTCTTCTATCTATATTACTTATACATTTGTCTTATCCACTTTCATTCTATTGTAATTACATACATAACCTTAATTCTCCATTCTATGAATTCTAGTCAGTTCATATTTTTCGTCCCTCCTTTCCGTTCCAAACATTGATAAAATTTGTTCCGTATCTCACAGTATTCTGACTCGCCTTTATTTTTCAATTCCAGCGTTAACCTATCCATTTCCGCGCATGTCAAAAAAATTTTAAGCACTTCATCTTCTAGGGGGATTTCCTTATTTTTCCAATTCTGGGCAAAGATCATTCTTGCTGCTGTTATAAAAAAGTATTATTAAATAAATTAAGGGGCATGCATAAGAGCACAAAAGTGCCTACCGTTCCTATCCTATTGTTCCCTTTCACTATATCAAATTAATATAGTAGTTGCATACTTTTGCTTATATATATGTTTATATGATGTGTTGTTGTTTTATGTTGATGATTGTGTATACTGTTGTGACAAAATAAAATAAAAAATTAGCCCTTTACTGCATTTCCCATTTATAATTCCCAGTAGGAATAGTTCTGGTTTATATTTTATTTCTTCTCCAGTTAATTCTGCCAGCCATAAATGAATTTTCTGCCAATACTCCTTTCTTTTTTACATGACCACCACATATGGTAGTACATGCCTGATTTGTAGTTACATTTTCAACGTTTTGGTGATAAATTTCTAAACATTTTTGCCAATCTCGCTGGCAGAAGGTGCCACCTGTAGAACATTTTATATACATTTTCTTTATACCGTATTGCCAATGTTATTTTCCTATTTTTCCCCCATAATTCTTGCAATTTTTCTGATTGTATATTGTACCCAAAATTTATTGCCCATGCCACCATCGTTTCCTTGACCTGCTCTTCCTCCATTTTACAATCCAATAAGAATTTATAAATTTTCTTTACCAATTTATCATTTGTCCCCAGAAAGATCTTATCTATTGTCATTGATTCCCTATTAATGCCCAACTCTTTCATGTCTTTCAAGTAACGTGATTGGATTTGTAAATAGGACCACCACTCCAATTCTACCTCTTGTTCTTTTAATTCTTGCCTTGATTTCAGTCCCCGTTTTTCATTTATTATATCCTTATAGGTGACATATTTCCCCTGATTGATAAGATTTGGGTGCACCAACGCTTCTAATGTGGATAACCAAATTGGATCCTTCCTGTAGTTCTGCTGTTTGAATTTATTCCGTATCTCCAATAATGCCTGTCTTATAAAATATCTTTGAAAATATGGCACCACACAAAGTACTGAGGGGAGCAGACATAGCAGCATTCTGAAACCAGTCAGGCCTTCCCTGTCCTTCTGACCTGATTAGTCGATGTCCCCCCCCCCCATTCCCAAAACATGTGACTGCAAGTCCACAAAAGACCTATAGTGTATTGTCCATCACAAGTGTTAGACTCACAAATCGAGACATCACACAGCAGTGACTCAGAATAACATGAGGCAGGATAAGGATTGGCAATGGGAATGGCAATTTTTACTCCTGTGTCACTTTATGTTGACTCAGAGATGGGGCTAGCACCAGTTCCTCACTGGGGAAAGGAAATGGCCAAGGATTGTTTCTAGTCCTCAAGGATGTGAAAGGGAAAAAAGAACAAAGGAAGGAGAGCACACAATCCTGTTATTTTTGTGAATTTGTTCTCCAAAATAATAACATACTTTCCAGACTCTTTAGCGTGTGTATAAATCCTAACATCGGTGAGCCTTATAAGAGTCAGGATTAGTCACTTCAGAGCCCGGCAGACCAGGATGATCAAATCCATGGAAAAAAGATGGATTCCTACTTCAGAGCATAAGGCTATGCAACCTTTATTTATTTATTCCAATTTTTAAATTATTTTTACTAATAACTCAAAGCAACTAACACATCCGACACACCTTCCTGCTCTTATTTTACCCACAATAACAACCCTGCGAGGTGGATTGGCCCGAGTGTGATTTGTCCAAGGCTAATTTCCCCAGCAGGTTTCATCAACACAAAATTTGCTGAAAGACACACTGTAGGTGAGGCAGAATTCCCAAATATTATAAAGTAGTTAAAAAAGGCAAACAATTGAAAAGTCCCAAGCTATTTGCCCAAGATGGGAAACTAGAAACGCCCATTGTGGTCCATGGGCGTGGTGTGGCCTCACCCATCTTTGCAGCACTGCTCTATCTCCTTCACATCATGGGCCCTCCTAGTGTCGTTCTTCCCCAGCTATAATGTGCCACCTGTACACTTTTGATCTAAAACCAGGAACAAAGAGTGTGGTTGGTTGTTAGCTCTTTTGAAAGCATATTTGCACTAAAGGATTGACTTTTCTCCTCCTAAGATTTCTCTAGGCCTGGTGGAATTTAGCACCATGCCTGCTTCCCTCTGAAGTCTCCCTGTGAGGTTTAGAGACAATTTAGATGAAGGTAAAAATCCCATCATCCTGGATTTAATAAGCAATGGCTAACAAGTACTTTGTACTTGTTGCTAAACTGCTAAAGTCACTAATGGGAACCCTATCTCAAAGGCCATGATGGTTATTGACTCAGCCAGGGGTGAAATTTACTTACCTTCCCTACCAGTTCACCAATGTGCACTCACTGTGCGCGAGCTTTGCTCACGCATGCTGTCATCTGCGCATCTGCAAAGCCTTCTGTGCATGCACAGAGGCTTAAAATGTCACAAAAAGCGACGTCATGACATCTGCGCGGGTGGGCGGAGCCTCCCGCAGCTGCCACTATCGGTTCACCCGAGCTGGACAGAACCGGCTGAATTTCACCACTGGACTCAGCCCTTCTGGCAAGTACCAACGAAGTTCCCCTGAATGAAACTCTCATTTAATCAAAACATATAAAATATAAAATGTGCCAAGTTACATTTGTACATAATATTAGGAGTACATAATGACTTAACTTTACATAACACACTTAGGCAAATCAAAGAAAGACCTAAGTGGCTACATTAATACAACTTACTAAACTTGGTTAGTTTTAGCTTTGGTTAATCACACACACACACACACACACACACACACACACTGGCTTAGCAGGTTGTACAAACTCAGAAATTGCATCTGCCATTTGGAATGAGGTTCTTTTGAGATCCAGATGGCTTTTACCTGGATAGCGTTCCGGAAGGCTTTAAACCTGGATGCCTTCCCAAATCTTGGGGCAGGATGGATGAAACATACATCAAACAGAGCCATCCTTGTTGGCTGTTTGATGTGTGCTGCAAATGTATGCATTGGTGTTAGTTGGATTAGCCTAAACAATTTTACCAACCAGCCTGTTGCAAATAGAACTACAGCTGTCTCTTAACATTTGTGTCTGTGTGTGTCTGTGTGTGTGCTTATGTACCTTCACAGTCTGATTGGTTTGGCCCTCCACAACAGTCCTAGTTTCCCATGTGCCTTCTTGGGAAAATTAATTGCCCACTCCTGTTCTAGAGCAGCGCCCTTCAACCTTTTGGGCACCAGGGACTGGTTCCATGGAGAGGTTTTCCTGGGACCACAAGGGGGGTGCTTTTGTGTGCTGTCTGCATTTCGCAGATGGTGGTTTGCTTGTTTGCATGACCCGGCTTCTGGAATGCTGTTTTGGGGACCCCTACTCCATTCTTCATATCTGGAAAACAAGTTTCCATTTACAACAATATAAATTCAACTTATAGGACCATACTTCACTGTTCAGATGTTATTAACAGCCATCCCTATGGGATTGTTCTCTGTGGTAGTTTTAAGATAGGTAAAAGTGAATGTTCCCCTCGCACATAAGCACTAGTCGTTCCTGACTCTAGGGGGCGATTCTGATCTGTTTCAAAGCTGAAGAACCAGCACTGTACGAAGATGTCTCTGTGGTCATGTGGCCGACATGACTAAAGGCCGAAGGAGCACGGAACGCTGTTACCTTCCCACCAAAGGTGGTCCCTATTTTTCTACTTGCATTTTTACGTGCTTTCGAACTGCTAGGTTGGCAGAAGCTGGGACAGGTAACGGGAGCTCACTCAGTTACGTGGCACTAGGGATTTGAACCGCCGACCTTTCTGATCGACAAGCTCAGTGTCTTAGCCACTGAGCCACCTCGTCCGTGTGGATTTCAACCCTCAGAATTTCCCCAGCCAGCATGTTTGCTGGGAGTTGGGAGTCCACATATTTTGAAGCTGCCAAAGTAAATAAACACAGCTCTAAAGAGCTTCATCAAAGAGAAATGAAGGAGATTGAGTTAAGAATGGTGGGGAAATTTCATTCTCGGTTACGAAAACCCAAAAGGGAAAATGAGAAAAACAGAAAGGGTTTTTTTCTCAAATAAAAGATTACATAAATGCTACTTGATAAGAAACAGATATGAACATTCTCAATGCATAAGGCCCCTTTCTCCCCTTAAAGTGGTCTAGGTATAGCATTCAGAGAAATCAACTGAATCGGAAGTCTGGTTCTCTCCTAAAACAAGGACAGACATGCTATGCAGTTTGCCCTCTTGCAGGAAGAAAACAAAATCCTTTTCTCCTCAAAATGTCACACTAGTTTGCATATGCAAAGCTCACAGTTGAGGCCCCAAAGAGATTCCAAGGGGAATGCTAAGCGCATGGTTGATTACATTGCTAAATCTTTTAAGTTTCCAATACACAAAGGGTGCAAGGGGGAAGTTAAATAGAGAAAGAAGAGGTAATTTATCCAAGTCAGAGCTGGGTCCCCTTTCTTGGCCTCTGGGCCTCAAATTATGACTGTGGAGCTTATCAGACAAAGGCTGGCAATGCGGTCACATCACCAAAGCAATTCCTGTTTTGGGCTTTGGGAAGGTTAAAGAGTAACTTTTCTTTCTTAAATCAGTGTTTTTCAACCTTGGCAATTTTAAAATGTGTGGATTTCCAACTCCAGGAATTCCCATTTCCCAAATCACTAAAACCTGGCATATTTACTGTTATCTACTTTGAAGGGTCACACTCAGGTCTTGGACGTCTGTTTCTGCTCCCAACAGGGCAGAGAGGTTGAACTGAATCAGTGACAAGTGTGTGCTTTGTAAGCAACAGCAATAGCAGTTAGATTTATATATCGCTTCACAGTGCTTTACCAACCTCTTTAAGCAGTCAGCATATTGCCCCCAACAATCTGGGTCCTCATTTTACCAGCCTTGGAAGGATGATTTATGGCTGAGGATGTGTGTGCATGCAGTAAATTTTGGTCACTGAAAATAACAGTTATGAAAACCATGATTCACTGTGATGACAACACAATTGAATAGAATTAAGAGACCAGACAATTAAATTGACTTTTTTTCCACAATCAACACAAATTTTAACAAATATTTTATTTATTTATAAGTTATATTTACCTAGCCACCCACGGTGTACAATCTGTTTCTTAAAGAAAAGCTGCCTTAAGGGCTCTTTTTGGGAGGTAGCATGCTAGTTATTTAAATAGAACCTTCTGCATTTTGCGGAGTTAAGTTTCACAAGGTAGGTTTTCTTTTGATATTTTCTTCTTAATTACTGTATACCACCCCTGAATTATACAAACTATAGCTGTTTTACAAACGGCGAAGATCTAGACAATATTCCCACCCTCCCACCAAAGACTACAAAATCAAGTTGTAACAATACTCCCAACATTTATTCTGCCATGTAAGATTAAGGTAAGATCTTTCTCTAAAAATCAGCCACATATTCTCTCCTTACTACGACATGCTTGACATTCATATGAAAACCAACGAGCCTGACTGCTGAGCTCAAACTTTTGGCATACTTTTTTCAAATGCTATATTATTTATAACCTGCAGAGATTTTGTATAGTGTAAATATCTAGAAATAAAACTGCACTGTAGCAAAGATTTATTAAAGAAAGCCAGATGAAGGAATAGCTAGCAGTGTGATTTTTATCCTTTAATCAGTTAGGTTGCATAAACAGTTCCATTGAAATGCACAAGAAAGGGATACTGTAATAGAATATGTACATAATCAATTTACATTTATAGCTGAAACACTATGAAAAACCCACTGTGACTAAAATACATATTCATTAATTTTCACAACATTCGGGAAGCGAGACACTCGTGAATGTACTTTTTGTCATTTATAGAAACACATGCAATCAGATACCTGAATTAGAAAGACTATGCCTAGTTGAAGACTATGGCAAAAACTTCATTAAAAATAAGCTAATGGTCATAGATCAACGATGTTGGCAGCACTCAGATTCCTGTTAGCAAGTCTGCCACGCAGCTTATTGGCTCTGCCATATGACACATACAGGAAACAATTCAAGGACTGGAATTCCCCTTTTAAAATGTGCTAATCCGAAATGGAAACATCTCTGCTGGGATTCCCCTGGACAGAAAGCCCCTAATGTTCTTGAACTCTCTGTACCTAATTGAATGGATCTTTGTTTCAAAGTCTTAACGCTACAAAACCAGATTTAAAATGAATGGTGTTCATACAGAAATAAACCCCGGTCTTGATTTTCTGCATGACCAATGGTAGTTTTTCCATCTTGTGATAACTGTAAGGTAGTCAAAAATTTTACCTTTTCATTTACCCCGGAAATTTTGTCCAGAATGAAAGCTTGCTTTGACCTGGAATTTCCTAGAAGAAAAAGATTCATGCTTCCTTATTTCAAAATGCTCCTATCAACAAAGCAGCCTTACGCTAATCTTTCAGCTTGACTCCTACTGAAATGAATATAATACTGCCAGGCTATCCATCTATGTAGTTTTGAGCACTGAGAAAATTCATCAGGTTACAATTACTACTTTTCCTAACCATCCACCTCATACTAATAAGCATTTTACCCCTAGTGGTGGCCCAGAGATCAAGTTTCAGTTATTTAAGGCATGCTTGCAAGTACAGATGGGATAGATAACATATATATACATATATATATTTATGTCTGTCTGTATCTATCAATCCCATCTGTACTTACACACATGCCTTAAATAGCTGAAACTTATACACACACACACACACCGCTGACATCAATCATGTTTAACCCTTGGGAAGATTAGTTATGGAGTCCTCACCACCACTTAACACTGTGGCCAAAATATGGCACAATTCATAGCGGTAGATTAAAACTTTGGCTTGAATAACTTATATAACTCAAGCCAGCACAATAAGGAATTCAGTAATACAGAGTGTTTGGATTCACACCACATCTTAAGCCAACTTCTGAATCTAAGCATGTTCAACATAGGCAGAGCGAGGGGGGGGAAAAAGCACCAAAGTGTAAATGCCACCATGTAGGACTTCAAACTGAAACTGGTAGAGTATATAGAGCCCAGATCAACTGGAAGCTAAGGTGGTGGTAGAAAACAGCTCAGAAATAATTGCTCCAGAATGACCCATCATTCTAAAAGAAGGAAGCTGGTATCTCCTTATGGCCACTGGTCACATTATACGCTGCAGTTGAGCAGTGGTTAGAATGCAGTAGTGCAGGCTATTTCTGCTGACTGCCGGAAGTTTGGCAGTTCGAATCTCATCAGGCTCAAGGCTGACTCAGCCTTCTATCCTTCTGTAAAATGAGGAGCCAGATCATTGGGGGCAATATGGTGACTCTATAAACTGCTTAGAGAGGGCTGTAAAAGCATTGTGAAGCGGTATATAAGTCTAAAGCACTGTGAAGCGGTATATAAGCACTCAAACACTTACCCACCCTTTATTCTGCAAAAACTGAGCCTGAGGGCATTGCAACCTATCAAAATCCATTTTGCCATGCATACCTTAGATTTTTTCCCCCCTTCCATTTTCTCGCTCTCTGCCCCCATTTCTGGTCCAATGTTTCCTCCGTTTATAACACATGCAAAATAGGGGCAATCAGACAAATTCCCTCCTGCCTATTTCCAAAAAGCTTTCCCGCCCCCTTCCACCATCCACACCACCTCCCAAATCTTTTTTTTAAACAAGTTTTTATTGATTTTTTAATTTCCCCCCCTACACACATACATCGTTTATGAACAGAGTATTGGCCATATCATATCTTATACAATTTAACCTATTCAAATGTATTTTACTTAGTTACAATTTTTGCCAGAATATTTGTTTTTCATAATTTTTATCCCTATTCTAATATTTCCTTGCTCATTTCCCTAAGTCACATCTTCTTTCGCCCTCAAGTTCTAATTTCTCCATTTTGATTAATATTCATTCTCTTTCATTCTTTTTTTTTACTGTTTCAATTTTTATCCTAATATATTCAAATATATCCCAAGTCTTGATGACCAGGGCTTATCTGTCCTCGGGCACACTGCCTGCCCCACAGTCCTGCAGCCTGAAAAATGGGTGATCCTCTACGGTGGGTCTCTTTAGCAGGATACATGATGATGATAATAATTACTAAACGCTTGGGAAGTGTTCGACTAGTGATCTGTGATACGAAATCCAGCAGTTATCTCGTTTGCTGTGTATACTGTCATTTTATTTAAATAAAATAATAATAATAAATAATAATAACAGCAAAAAATATTGCAAAGAACTGAGCTACTTGGAGTATTATGTATCTTAAGAAGGCACTTGATACCTAGGGCGCTGGCAGCAACCCGTATCAACCATTAGCACCAGTCAATGGTATTAATGTTCAGTTGACTGAGTTTCATATTTAATGAAGTAAATAATAATAATAAATAATAATAAGAGTATGGGAGGCGCAGTCCCTCCTAGACTCGGGGACGTCACGGTTCTTACCCCCGCCCCCAGCCTAAAATCGTGGCTTTTTTCCCCGATCTGGAAATTCAACTCTTTTTCGAAGTTCCCACGACCCACGGGACTCTTTCCAGAGAGTCCATTTAAAAAAAAACAACAAACCCAAAAACCTCTGCAAATAAACACGCTGGGAGGCCATCCGATTAGGAAAATTCTGGATTCCTTCCCCATTCAGATGAATAGAATTTATAGAATAGAATTTTATAAATTCTATTCATCTGAATGGGGAAGGAATCCAGAATTTTCCTAATCGGATGGCCTCCCAGCGTGTTTATTTGCAGAGGTGTTTATTTGCAGATCAGGCTCCTTTCGAACCCTGCGGAAGTCGAATGAATTTAAAAACAAAACCCCCAGCGCCACAAACGAAGCCACCCCCGCCCTCCCAGTTGGCGCATGCGCACCCAGAGGCGGCCATCCGCCCTTTATTATAAAAGAACCGTCGCGGAGATTAAAAGGCTCCGCCCTCTGTTCTTTCCCTTCCAATAGGATGGGGGCGGAGCCCTGTTTCGACTTTCCGCTTTGGTGGTTTGACGTCCTTCCTGATTCTTCCCTCCCCCCTCCCCCCCCGGCCGCCTTCGCGACACTATATATAAAAAAGTTTGCGTTTGCCCTTTGTTTGAAGACTAACCGGCGGCTGCGGCGGTAAGTGGGGGCTGCGCACGCGTGGGGCGGCGTGGGCGGGGTTTGCTGGGGCGTCGTCTCGGTGGACACGTTGTCTAGCGAGGGAGGGGACGGGGGCCTGAGGTATTGGGGTGCTGCGTGTGTGTGTGTATACCTGTACCTGTGCGTGTATGTATACACACACACACACGTATGTGTATATACGTGTCTATGTGTAATCGAAACTGCTATTTTCACACCGACTTGATTACCCATTTTCCGGCTGCGCATAAAGCCTTGAGCTTTGACTGTGTTAAAGAGTTGTGTAAGCGCAGCTGCTAACAAGGGCAAGTTGTGAACCCCGCCTCTGGAGACTTGGCGGTGCCTGTGCTTTTTGAAGTGGGGAGGGGGGAGAACCTTGCTGATCCCCGACTGATAAACGTGGTTGGAGAGGTTGAGCAATTGGGAAAGAAGACCACCGGGAAATCTCAGGGCTACATCTAACTAACAGTAACAGAGTTGGAAGGGACCTTGGAGGTCATCTAGTCCCAACCCCCTGGTCACACAGGAGACCTATAGAATAAAATAGAATAGAATTCTTTATTGGCCAAGTGTGATTGGACACAAAGGAATTTGTCTTGGTGCAAATGCTCTGTGTACATAAAAGATATGTTCATCAAGGTACAACACTAATGATAGTCATAGGATACAAATACTATAAATACTATGCTAGGGATTCGAACCGCCGGCCTTTCTGATCGACAAGCTCAGTTCTTCCCTCCACAAGCCCCCAAATAATAGGGGTGCATCTGTGCAGCGGCCAGAAGTGAAACCTGATTCAAAGGAGGCTTTAACCTCTTATTTTTTTTCCCTTCTGGGTAGGGTGGAAGGGCAGCTTTTGTCATTATATCCAGTGGTGAGGATCCTGAAAGCTGCATTCCAGCAACATCTGGAGGATTATATGTTTGAAGATAACAGCAATAGTACTTAGACGTGTATACCGCTTTACTGCCCTCTCTAAGCGGTTTACAGAGTCCGCCTATTGCCCCCAACAATTTGGGTCCTCATAATGAATATTGGATCTGAAGATGATTGTAGTGAATTGACCAAAACCAATCTAATGACCTCTAGTTGCATCAGGTTGGGTCTTTTACAGTTCCCAGATGCCTGGGAATAATTAGGGGTACACTCTGATAACATTTGGAAAGTTTCGTGTTGGGAAGGTTATCTAAGGATGCTGAAGTCTGTGGATATTTTAGAAACAAGTCTGTCCTTGCTGATAAGCTTCTTAGGAGCCTTCAGGGTTTTCCCTGAATACAGTTTCAAAATGTTGTTTTATGAAGTTGGCTGGACTTACTAGGACGCGAATATAGCGTATATGTTTCTGTAGAGCTAGAAAAGTGAGGTTCAAATGTCCTGATCCTTTAGAAGATCTTATAGGTTAGAAGATGAAATTTCTGATAATGAAAGAATAGCCTGTGGGTAATTCTCAGTGCCCAGAATTACTGGATTCAGATGAATATAGGAATTAAATACAATTGACTGAAGATGCATAAACATTACTGCTTTTGATCATGTCCATGATCTGTTTAAGACTACTACTGTGATTTTAACAAAAAACCGGCTGGATATGATATAGCAAATGGCTTCACTTGATGGTAATCGGTCTCTTTTTATACAGTCCTATTGATCTGCTCAGTTAAGATTTCTTAACTGAGAAATTATAGAGATTATAACAATACTGATAAAGGAGAGTATTGGTAGCTCAGGGTTGAAATGAGGGTTCCTTTGTGCTCTCTGAGTTTGGTTGTTTTTTTCCAGATGTTTCATTACCCAAACTGGGTAACATAATTGCTGTAACCTAGTTGGATAATGAAAAGTCTGCAACCAAGTTCAGAAAGGATCCCTAATTACAACAAAGACAGGCTTTAGAAGTTTCCTCGTATCGGTTATCCTGGTGCTTTTGATATTATTATGATATTATGATATTTGTTATAATACAAGCCTAATAATAATAGCTACTCTTCATCCTCTGCTTTCCATTGAACATCTTAAGTTGATATTAGGCCATTACAGTTGTACACAATCTTAATTATGATTAGTCATTGGGTACTAAAGAGATAACAGCTTAATAGAAGATAGATACATTATTTTAAAGCTTTTGGGAAATGGTTTCATCTATTCTTCATTTTCCAGCTCCAGTCTTTAATGTAGGACATAAATAACACAGCAAAGGTTTCTTCATAGGTTTTTCATTTGTAAATCTCTTTATACTTCTAAATGTCTTGCACTGCCAGTTCACCCCGAATTGCTGGTTTCTGAGTTGGGTTACACCTATTCTGGATCTCTTATAATTATTTGTTGAGAGTTGGCATAAAAGTTTAATAAATTATTAACTTGTCTGAACCTTATTTACATTTCTCTCCTAAAGTATATTTACCTTTTTTGGTTTTTGGCTTCACTCTATGAAATCATTCCTTTCCACCTCTTCTCTAAATAAGATATGCCAAATTAAAGTGGTTCTTGCCATCACAGTGATCAAAAATTGTGTTAGTCTAAACAGATTTCTGCAATTTCTTTTTGAGGAGTCAAGAATAGCTCATCTGATTCTAGATCTAAGTGTTTTTGACTGCAGTTACATCAACTGGTATTAGCCATGCTAACTACCACAAAGAGATGTAAATGTTTGGAAAGCACTAGACCAGGAGTAGGCAACTATGACAACTATGGACTCAGGAATTCTGGGAATTGAAGTCCACAGGTCTTGAAGTTGTCATAATTGCCCATCCCTGCACTAGGTGATCTGGTCCTGAGGTGGATCTTTTTTTGTTTACTGTAGCAACTTTATTTTAAGGAGGTTGGAAATCCAGGGTTATTTTTGTAACATGGACAAAAAAAGAAGACAGCTGTTGCCTTCTAGTGATACCTAAAGTGCACAGTTGAGTTAAAGTTTTTATCTAGAGGAAATTGTAAGTATAATTTTAAGATACTAAAGAGTGTTGGGGTTTGTTCAGAGCTATGTCATCAAGCTAAGTTTTAGAAGTTGAACTCTGGAAGATTTAAATTTGCAAAGGTTGAGTAACTCATCTGTAAATTGGTGATTTAATATAGATACAATAGGATTTTGTGCAATTCTAGTCTTTTGTGACTGATGAACCACAAGTTTTAAATTTTTAATCTAAAAACATAATCATGGAATAAAGTTTAAACTTTATATATGCATTATTTATAACAGTTTATATACAAAGTTAATTGTTGTTTAAAGGAGCTTATGTATTTTTCTTTTCATGCAGGTTTCAGTAACCCGAAAAAACATATTTTTCAGTCTTTTTGTAAACATTTCTCCTTGTGAATACCATATTGCATTATGGCTGCTTAAGCCCCTTGAAGGGACTAGAGTCTGAAGTTTGGGAGATAATTTTGTGCATAAAAATATTCAAATTGGTTTTTGCCACTATGCAGGACAGCTGCATCCACTTATCAAACATTATCTGCAATGATATTTTGATTAATAAATTTAAACTGCTGCTTTGGGTTCAACATCTCCATAAACTTATTACATTCAGTAATCCTTTAATAATAATGCAGCCTGACTGAAAATTCACTATATAAGTGAGAATATAAAAAAGACAACAGTCCAAGCCTGTTAGAGTTTTTGGTGACCAAATTCTTTTGATCACATTTCACTGATATGTGTCAGGATAAACCTTTGAGGATTTTTTTATGAAGTATTACTGAGTGAAATGGTATATTGATAAGAAAAAAATGGTTTCTTATTGTAAGGAGAGGTATTCAAAAATGTGCATTTGATTTAAGTTGGCTTTTCTGTAATACCATACAGATAGTCCCTCTTAGATCTTTTGACCTTGTTCTTTCAGAAATAAAAGTTTAAAAAATATTCCTCCATTATTTCATTTGGAAAGAATTGAGTTTCATTGGGACAGAGGCCCCATGTATACAGAGTTATAATTAAAGCCTTAATTGTTTCTTCAAACTTCCTTTATCTTAAATATGCTCCTCCCTCATTTTATTAAGACTTATGTAGTCATAGAAGAAAAAGGAACTACCATATTTTTAAAAAGTCTGGATTGTGAAATTAGGAACAAATTACCCTGTCAAAAAAGGAACTACTAAAGTGAAGTAATAAAAAAGAAAATAAGCATTGCATGTAATGTTAACTTTCAGGTTTTTATTTTATTATGGCCTGGAAGTTGATAAGAATTGCACAAAATTATCTCCCAAACTTCAGACTCGTCCTTTACTCCTCTCCTGTTTTATCTTCATCATGAATGTTATTGGCTCATTTCTGCCGAAATTGAAGAATGACGCAGAGGTGACAGAACTGAAGTATGACTTATCGTGTGAACTCTACAGGATGTCTACATATTCCACTTTTCCATCGAATGTACCAGTATCAGAAAGGAGTCTTGCTCGAGCTGGTTTCTATTACACCGGTCTGAAAGACAAAGTAAAATGTTACAGTTGTGGCTTAATGTTGGATAACTGGAAAAAAGGTGACAGTGCCCTGGAGAAGCATAAGCAACTCTATCCCAGTTGCAGTTTTGTTCAGAGTTTGACTTCAGTAACCAACCTTGGATCCTCGTTTCGTTCTGCCTTTTCACCTCCAGCTACCTCTGGACTTAACTTTTCACATTCTTCAATGCAGGCCTTAAGTTTGGGTCAAGTTGGGTATCACAGTGGAAGCTTTTCCAGTTTTCCTCATAATCCAGTTACATCTGCAGCAGTAGACGATCTATCGCATTTGAGACCAAAGGCTTTCAACCCTATGATGAGCATGGAAGAAAGCAGATTACTCACTTTCAAGGCATGGCCCCTGACATTTTTATCCCCATCTTCTTTAGCCAAAGCCGGATTTTATTATGTAGGACCTTCAGACAGGGTGGCTTGTTTTGCCTGTGGTGGTCAATTGAGTAATTGGGAACCAAAGGACAATGCTATATCAGAACATCAAAGGCATTTCCCAAACTGTCCTTTTGTGGAACAAATTCAAAACAATTCAAGTTTGACTGGCTTTAATTTGGGCATGCAAAACTACATAGGCCGTTTCAGAACCTTCAAAAATTGGCCAGCTACAGTTCCGGTTCATCCACAGCAACTGGCAGACGCTGGCTTCTATTACGTGGGTAAGAGCTTGTTCTTTCACGTTTTGGATTTAATCTGATTTTTCAACAGTTTAAATTCACCGTTTGTCTTTCTGTCTAATTACCCCATGAAATGTTTGTTGTTTAAGGTCGCAATGATGATGTCAAATGTTTCTGTTGCGATGGTGGACTCAGGTGTTGGGAGACGGGGGATGACCCATGGGTGGAGCATGCTAAATGGTTTCCAAGGTACCTTTCATTTTTTTAAAAATGTAATAACAAAGAGGTTGTAATACTTTTGTCTTATTGAAAGTAGAACTGTTTCTCTGAAAAGGGTTCCTCAGTGAGATCTATTTGTATGGGAACATTGCTATTCAAGAAATGAATCTAAAGTTTTGGAGAACACATGGAATTATTAGCTGTCATAACTTGCGTAGAACTGAACTTTAAGCCGGTCAGAATTATCTGAAAATCCATCAAAATGTGGCTGCATATTACTCATCCAATCAACCTAGATACAGCTGCCCTATATTGCTGGAGAAAAATGTATAGTTGCTTTACTCATTTGAAAAGAGGTTGTTCATACACATTTTTCTGTATATTTGCACAGCCATCATGATAACCTGCTGAGGGAGAAATCTTGTTTGCTTTCCTGGAGCATCTTCTTAGCTGCTGTGGAAAGCAAGAAATTGAATATTGATTCAAGAATAAAAGCATTCTTACTCTAGCTATTTCAAAAGCTATTTTCAAAAGTTCTGTTTACCTAAGCTCTAATCAAGTACTGTAGTGATTGGGTTGCATTCTGAATAACTGAAGTTAAGATTTTTTAAAAAGTTATTTTAATCCAGGGAATGGAATAAATAACTCCTTTTGCCCATGGGGTTGAGCAAAAATTTAGGAATGAGTAAAATTTTGGCTTACCATTCTAAGGCTCTGGGCCAAACAGCTCAAGATAGGGTTTATACAAAAATTCAGTTCTTGATTTTCTAATACAATTGCATCTAATAAAGATTCCATTTGTAGTGAAGATGTTTGGCATTAATAATTTTGGGATTATTTTGAGATGTAATAGAATATAAATTGAATATAAAATAAAGACTACTATATACTTATTATCTGCCTCATAGAGGGGATTAATTGGTTTTGGTTCTCTCAGTGTTGATTGGGTAATAAAGGTTTTCACATCTAAATTCCGTTTTTGACAGCTTGACTATATTTAATGCTTCAGTGTATTGTCCTGGGTAGGTTTTGATAAATAAATACATCTTTGGCCCATTAAGCAGAGCATTGTGGCTAATAAATATTTTTAAAAGAGCAGATATCCTGCATATTAAAACTTAAGCTTGGTATACTTTTCTTCTAGTTGTGAATACCTGATTTATAGAAAGGGTCAAGAGTTTGTCCGCCAAGTTCAAGCAAGGTATCCTCATCTTCTTCAACAGGTATGAAAGTACTGTTGCATTTTCACTAATAGCATGATGTCCTTTTTCTTTTGCAGCATAGTACACACATTTGTTGAGAGAATTAACCTATTTTCAAAATTGTATACTACCTTGAACTTTATCTGATCAGACTCTGTTTACAAGAATAGGGTAAGCTCTGGCAGGCAGTACTTTGAGGTAGGAGGGAAGGTTTAGAACCCCTTTACTAATATTGTCTCTAGCAAGGACACCGCACTGTGGTTTTGTAAAAGAACAGCGCAATCCATTTGTTTCAGGCTTTAACCAAGACCACAGAGGCTGTGAAATAAAGCATTATAACATGAAAACAGTCTGCTCCTGGACTGTTTTGATAGAGTTAAAAGAGTGAGCGATTAAAGGCTATAAATATGCCGCCAAATCACAGCCTGTAAAAAAGTTATATAAAATTGGATAAATAACAGGCATGGGCTGTGTTGGCTGTTGTAGACAAGCAGTAGAAATAGCATTTGACTTGTGACTGGTCGCTTAGCAACACCTTTGAACAACCCAGATTCAAAATTCTGATGGACTCTTTCTCCCCACAATCACATGATTTGCATTTGGGTGCTTAGCAGTTGCTCTGCATTCACAGCTGTTTGCAGCATCCTGTGGTCACATGATTGATTTACTGAGTTTTTTTTCCTGGAAACTGGTATTTATTTCTGATTTCAGCAAAAAAAAATGCCCATGATGGACAATGATTCATGTAAAGATCTCTGTGATTCACTTAACAACTGCAGCTGAAAAGATCTCAAAATCAGGTGTAGTCACATGGTGACCTGCTTAATGACTAGCATGACTTATGACCATAATTCAGAGCTTAATTAGGATCATAAGTCGAGAACTACCTGTACCTGATTGATTTTGCATATTATTACACAAACATGGTAACATTGTATATAATGAGCTAGGACCAAATGCAGTGTAGCATGGCATTTTAATCAAAGCACATGCAGATATTTAGGTGGAAGATTCATCAGTTCCCCCAATTAGTGGCACCCAGATAACTTGGGACTACAACCTGTGGACAATTCTCAAATGTTGCAGCTTCAATCTATCTGATAGAATCATGTTGAGAAAGATTGGTTAAATGTATTACTGTTAGCAAATTCTTTGTGAGCAATGTATCTTTGTGAGCAATATATCCTTTCAAAAAAAAAAGCAAAACATTTTCTTTTTGTCTATGTTGTAGTTGTTATCCACTGCAGATACACCTGTAGATGAAACTACAGAAGTACCAAGTAAGTATTTTGATTTGTTTATTTTGTGCCTTTGGGTTAGAGTTGACTCTTGATGATTACCTGGATAGGTCCCTAGAGTTTTTCAGACAGTTTTCCATTGCCTCCATCCTAAGGCTAAGAGACAATGACTGACCCAGGGTTACGCAGCTGATTTTGTGGCCAAGGCAGGACTATAATGTCAGATATCCTGATTTTTCTAGCCCACTCCTTGTAAAAACTATAACAGACTGGCTCTTATCAGAATTTTGATAGCATTTATAAAATCAATATGGGAATCTAGCACTCAGATGTTAACACGTGGTCTGTAGCAATTTGGTTTTGTTATTTTTACTAAGTAAGACACTTTGTCATAGTTTTTAAGTCAATACAATACAATACAATTTATTAATACAGTCTTAGACCAGAACAAATTGTATTGTATTGTATCGTAAGTCAAACATTCCTGAAGCTGACCATTCAAATTCAAACTTAAACCAGAAAAAAATTGCAATAAAATCAAGTTGCGCTATAAAACATAAGTGAAAATTAACCAGTTTTAGCTGCTTGCTTAAAATCTCCATAGATATACAGACCTGTTTAAATCACCAAAGCCCTCTGGTGGTGAATATGGTTATAATTTTTTTTCTAAATTACCATGTCTATACAAGATCAGAATAACAGAATAAAAGATCTGTTGAGGAGGCTAAGTTTAAACTTTAAAGCAAGTGGTATAATTCAGTAGTGTACACAAGGCCTGAATTTGAGGCATTATTGTCTAATTATGACTTTTTCAAGCAGTGGGACTAATGAAGCTGACATGAGTCTGAGGGAGAATAGGGAATAGCAAACTAAATTGACTGAAGGCTTGACTCAGGATATGGCATCTTCATATGCTCACATTCTGTGTTTGAAGAATGTAGCTGGAATACGTATGCCTCTTTTTTTTAGGAAACAGATCTTGGATTTGCAGTATTTTAATTGTGGGAGCCAGTACAGAAGTGATTCTTTTTCATTTGTCTTGTTCTTAATTATTTTGAACCCGGTAAGATACTGATATTTCGAGAAATAATGCTAGAATGTTTTTCTCTGAATAGTTATCCATTTTGAACCTGGTGAGAATACCTCAGAAGATGCCGTCATCATGAAAACGCCCATGGTTGAAGCTGTTTTGGAGATGGGATTCAGCAGAAGACTTGTCAAGCAAACCATTCAGAGTAAAATCTTAACAGCAGGGGAGAATTACAAAACAGTAAACGATCTTGTCTCTGACCTCATTAGTGCAGAAGATGAGAAGAAGGAAGAGGAGAAGGAGGATCCGTCAGAAAAAATAACATCAGGTATATAAAAAGTTTCATGGCTTCAGTTTGATGAATTCTGCTGCTTGAGTCAGACCCCTCTTTTTTCATCTCGGATGAGGCATTTTCGGAGTCTAATGAACTCCGATAACTAGAGAGACCACAGCATTTTCATTCAAAGTTATTCACATTAGCCACGAATATCACAGAGCCAGAGTAGGTAGAAACCAATCTGTTAGATCTAGAAAGAGTATAGAGAAGAGTAACGAAGATGGTTAAGGGACTGGAGGCTAAAGATGGTTAAGGGACTGGAGGCGACACCCAGGGGAAGGGCCTTCTCTGTGGGGGCTCCCACCCTCTGGAACAAACTTTCCCCCGGGACTCCGTCAACTTCCCGACCTTCGAACCTTTCGCCGCGAGCTTAAGACACATCTATTTATTTGCGCACGACTGGGCTAGGATGTTAATTTTAATTCAGTTTTTAATGGGGTTTTAGTGTTTTAATTATAATTTTAAATTCGGCCTTATTCAATAAGTTTTTTAATTAGTATTTTATCTTGTATTTATATTTGTGTTTTTGTGTTTTTAATAGGCTGTAAACCGCCCTGAGTCCCTCGGGAGATAGGGCGGTATAAAAATGTGATTAAATAAATAAAAAATAAATAATAAAACATATAAAGAATGGTTGCTGTAACTGGGTATGTTTAGCCTGATGAAAAGAAGGACTAGGGGAGACATGATAGCAGTGTTTCAATATCTCAGGGGTTGCCACAAAGAAGAGGGAGTCAAGCTATTCTCCAAAGCACCTGAGGGCAGAACAAGAAGCAATGGGTGGAAACTAATCAAGGAGAGAAGCAACTTAGAACTAAGGAGAAATTTCCTGACAGTCAGAACAATTAATCAATGGAACAACTTGCCTTCAGAAGTTGTGAATGCTCCAACACTGGATGTTTTTAAGAAGATGTTGGATAACCATTTGTCTGAAGTGGTGTAGGGTTTCCTGCCTAAGCAGGGGGTTGGACTAGAAGACCTCCAAGGTCCCTTCCAACTCTGTTATTCTATTCTAAATATTTAGATGAGCCTCAATGGAGATCAGATCAGATTCCAAGCTTAGCGGTGTGAAGGCCCCCTGGAGCAAACGTAACAAGTCCTCTTAAGAATTTTGTTTGCATAATTTTCAAAGGGATTCTGTTACTGTATTTACAAACCTGCATGCCCTAACTAAGGTATCTCAAGACTTTGTCCTGTAAACCTTGATAGCTGCCTGGACATGTTTGTTACCATTGTGACTGACCAAACGAAGTAGCATTTGTGAAACTTTCTACCTATATTCTATCTGTTCTTTTTCCAAGATGTTAGGGCAGAGGGGAAAAAAAACCCACAGAGCTTTTAAAGGGCTCAGCCTGATTTAAACAGATGCTGCCAGTTTTCTAACACGTATGCATATAATAGAACCTCTTGACAACACAGTTACTATAGTTTTGTGATGACTGAATACAAGGCAGTTTCTCATATAACAAAGGGCAAAATAACTTCTCTAGCCAACTTAGGACGTTATAAGAATGGCTGTATTGTTTACATGCACTGGAGCCAAAATAGGGTTATTAGCTATTTTGGGGGAGGGTGGTGAAACTCTGCAGCTGACAAAACCTGCAGAAATTAATTCGTATTAAAAAATGGAAATTATTAGTGCTGCCCAGTAGTTGGATATATTTATGTAATATATTGATCATGTCATTCCTATCAGTTTCACCAGCATACTAAATGCTATGCTGTTATGCCAATTTATGTGCCATTGTAGGAGTCATCTTTTTAAAATGCATTTTATGAGGTAAAAAAAGAAATACTGCATTATATTCATGATGCCCCCATTGTGCCTTTCACCTTGATGAGTCCAGAACCTGGGAAATGTCCATTTTTACTCACATTTTCTGCTAAAACTGCTAATAGAAAGGTTTGCCCTGTATCATCTTTTCATTTATTATATTTCAGATCTGGCCTTAATCAGAAAGAATCGAATGGCATTGTTTCAGCGCTTGACATGTACGCTTCCTATCCTGGAAAGTTTATTAAGTTCCAAAATAATAAGTGACCAGGAACACCAAGTTATTAAACAAAAAACCCAGACATCTTTGCAAGCTAGAGAACTGATTGATACCATCTTGGTGAAAGGAAATTCTGCAGCAGACATATTCAGAAATTGTTTACAGGAGTGTGATTCTGCATTATACAAGGATTTGTTTGGTGAGTTTCTTAGAGAAATGCTTTGAATTGTCATTTTCTTGAGAAGTGGTAATCCTAGTCTACTGTAAATCCCAACTGTAATGGATTTATGAATTTTTCATAGGTAAGAGTTGCAAACAGTTTTCTTCCTCTTATATGTAATCGATAATGCAGAGGAAATTCTGTTGATTAGACTTCCCAAAAGCAATTCGCTGTTATGCTAATAATTGTTAAGCAGGGAAGGTTAGAGTTTATCTGCATTCTAATGAATCTGAGGTAATTTGTTACTTGATCTAACAATATTTAATTTACTTTCTTTAGTGGAGAAGAATATGACATACATTCCAATGGAAGATGTTTCAGGTAAGCAATTTACTAAACAGACACGAGTGGCATTTGTAATATAAGGATTGCAATGTTTTTAAGAAAACAGGAGTAAAATAGCTCATAATAGGAATTACGAACGTTTATAAAACTGAGCTGGGTTAATGTTTTGAGTATTTCAAAATTTAATTTGATAAAATGGATACACATGGACAGGGAAATCTTTGGGCCTGGAATAGAATATTCTTCCTTTCTTCAGTAAAATGTCTCCACATAAATTGGTGATAGGATCCAATCTGGGTCAGTGACATATTCTGGTGAGAGAGAAGTTCTCTGAGGATGGCCTCCAGCATGAGTCCGAAAGCTCAGAACAGAAAACTTCTGGGTCTCGGTGAATGACCCAGACTGAATCCTGGAACATTATCCTGGGACACGTATATTTGCTTTCATTCATAAATTCATGGATTGAGGAGGAAAAAGAGTTGCGAATGTCAGGGAAGTGAGGAATGCCTTCATTAAAATAAAGCATAGTTCAAAATGTTATTTTTGCATAGATAATAAAGAGTCTTTAATTGCAGGTTTACCTATGGAAGAGCAACTGAGACGATTGCAAGAAGAGAGAACTTGCAAAGTCTGCATGGACAAGGAAGTGTCCATTGTCTTCATCCCCTGTGGCCATTTGGTTGTTTGCAAGGATTGTGCCCCTTCCCTTAGGAAATGTCCGATATGCAGAGGAACCATCAAGGGTACAGTGCGAACATTTCTTTCGTGAAGAAGATCAACCATGCTGTGTCCCCCCCCCCTCCGGATACATTTTCGTGCTTCCTGAACCGATACTAAACTAATTCAAAACATCCTGATGCTTCAAGTATCTGCAAAATACAATCTAAACTGCAGTTCAATATTCTGGTGGAGGTCACAAAGTTGATGGCTTCTGAGGTCAATCATCTCTCAAGTGACTGTAGTTGGGGATCTGGATAGGCTGGTCCTTTTTAGGACATGATTTGATAATGGTTTGGAGTGACATAAAGAGTGAATGGTGATTTGTGTATTAATGTTTGCTACTGTTAAGTGAAAGAAGCTGTTGAGCCTCAGTGTCATAGTGGTTAGAGTGCAGTACTGCAGGCTACTTCTGCTGACTGCCAGCTGCCTGCAATTTGGCAGTTTAAATCTCACCAGGCTCAAGGTTGACTCAGCCTTCCATCCTTCCGAGGTAGGTAAAATGAGGACCCAGATTGTTGGGGGCAATATGCTGACTCTATAAACCACTTAGAGAGGTCTGTAAAGGACTGTAAAGTGGTATATAAGTCTAAGTGGTATTGCAGTTTATGATTAAAAAGTCTGGAAAGATTGCTGGTGTAACTTGTTGGCTAGTTGAAAATTTTTATTTACCATAAATAAAACTTTGATGTGATTGAAAGAAACATTCTGGGTCTGTTGTATCTATATTCATTGTAGAATACTTGAGTAACTACAGAGGTAATTATGTGTCATAATTCATAAGCATCTTGAAATAGCGTTAAATACTTTTGTGAAATTAAGCAATGTTGACAAGTATTATGCAGAACGTTTTTTAAACTTGATTTGCAAATTATTATGTTCAGTAGATTACAGTAGTCCTCGACTTATGACTACAATTGAGCCCAACATTTCAGTTGCTAAATGAGTTATTTGTTAAGTGAATTTTGCCCCATTTTATTGCCACAGTTGTTAAGTGAACCACTGTAGTTGTTACGTTAGTAACACATTTGTTAAGTGAATCTGGCTTCTCCATTGACTTTGCTTGACAAAGATTGCAAAAGGTGATCACATGACCCTGGGACACGGCAACCGTTATAAATATGAGGCAGTTGCCAAGTAACTGAATTTTGATCACAGGGAAGTCATAAGTGTGAAAAATGGTCATAAGTCACTTTTTTCAGTGCGATTGTAACTTTGAACGGTCACTACATTAGTTATTTTGAGTCAGAGACTACCTGTACACAAATATAATCAGCGAATTAGGAAATACTCTTAAAAATTGTTCCTTGCCAGCCTTTTTAACTATCTATTCCTGAAGAAGAGATTGTTCTTTAGAACAGCTGAATTTCAAGAATTCCTGCCTCCCTACATACCTATTTCTTGGTTCGTTATTTAATAGTGCATCTTCAGATATTTTGTTTGGGCAGTTTGTATTATGCCTCTTATTGCAACTATTTCCCATTTATTGGCACTATAAAGAATTAATATTGGAATCCTGGTCCTTCATATTAAAAATAATATAATATAGCATAATGTTGCACGGAATTCCATTCTGAATGCTTTTCAAACTCATAGCCTAATGGGCACATTATAAACATGTTTATGACCAATTTTTTCGTAATTGGATTGCCATGGGATTTATTTTTTTTTTAGAAAGTCAAAGCTCAGGAGGAGCTGAGATTGGTAAGGAAGCAAAGAACATTTCAAAGGTTTCACGTATGCCCAGAATAGAAGAATTTTAAAAAAAACCCTCTTCAGTGAATATGCCAAAAATATAACAGGTACCAAAGCAAACGCAAAATTTCTCAACTATTGGCTTCTGTGTTCTCTGAACACATGTATATACACATGTAGATCAGGGGTGTCAAACTCGATTTCATTGAGGGCCTCATCCGGATTGTGTTTGACCTCAGGGGGCTGGGGTGGACATGGTCATGGTCATGGTGGGTGTGGCCAGCTCAACATCACTTGTGTCAGGGGCACCTTTGGTGGCCTGAGTGCTCTGCAGTGAAAACAGGCTCCATCTTTGGCTGCGACGGCCTCCTGCAACCCTCTGCCAGCAAAAATGAAGCTCAGGAGGGCCACCTGCGGCCCTACCAAGCTCCATTTTCACTGGCAGAGGCACCACAGGCCAGTCCTTCGCTGTTTCCAGGGTGGCCTTGCAGGCCAGATCTAAGCACCCTGTGGGCCAGATCCGGCCCCCGGACCTTGAGTTTGACACCCCTGCACTAGATAGTTGTGATGAACTGGCTGAGTGAACAGGATTGTATCTCAGCTGAAAAGAACCTTCAAGGAATATTTGCTGATCTTGAAAGAAGTCTTGAGTCCCAGATGGTTGGCCTCCAAGACTGAAGGTCCTTGCTGATGATCTAATTGAACCAGCGGTGAAATCCAGCAGGTTCTGGAGAACTAGTAGCGGAAATTTTGAGATAACAAATACCATCTCTGGCTGGCCCCAGGGTGGGGTGGGAATGGAGATTTTGCAATATTCTTCTCCCAGGAGTGGGGTAGAAATGGAGATTTTGCAGTATCCTTCCCCTGCTATGCCCACCAAGCCACACCCTGCCCACCAAGCCACGCCCATAGAACCGGTAGTAAAAAAATTAGGATTTCACCACTGAGTTGAACCTATATCCTGGCAAATGATTAGACAAAATGGCCCTTCCTTAGGGTTGGTCACCCTCCCATTGAATCTTCCTGACTGTTAGTAATAGATAAACTGAGATTCCTGTGTAGGATTTGATTTCTTAAGAGGGAAGATAGGATATAAATCTAATAATCATGTTTCAAGGACCTAAAGGACTGTTTGACAGAGGGAGGTCAAGGTATTTTGAATTAGCACCATGGTCAGTGACGCATAGTGGGATGCGGGTTGGGGAAAAAAAGTATTATTGGGGTGAAAATCCCCTACCAGCCTGCCATTGTGATACTTCCTGTTTGACATGGAATCTGTGATTGTGCGCTGTAGAATATTTTCCCCAGACTATCAAGAGACTAGAAAAGCAAATGCTACAAAAAATTACTATTAATCTTGCTTATATTTCACCTCCCTCAGAGGGATGCGGTGGCTCAGGGGCTAGGACGTTGAGCTTGTCAATTGAAAGGTCGGCAGCTCAGCGGTTCGAATCCCTAGTGCTGCCGTGTAACGGGGTGAGCTCCCATTACTTGTCCCAGTTTCTGCCAACCTAGCAGTTTCGAAAGCATGTAAAAATGCAAGTAGAAAAAATAGGGACCACCTTTGGTGGGAAGGTAACAGCATTCTGTGCGCCTTTGGCGTTGAGTCATGCTGGCCACATGACCACGGAGACGTGTTCGGAAAGCACTGGCTCTTCAGCTTTGAAACGGAGATGAGCACCGTCCCCTAAAGTCGGCAACGACTAGCACGTATGTGCGAGGGGAACCTTTACCTTTACAGGAATTCAGTCTTGTGGCCAGGACATAAATGGACAAAACGCAAGAGAAACTCAGTTTGATTTAGATGAAATATAACGAATGATGGGCCACACCAGCGATCTCCAACCTTGTCAACTTTAAGCCTGGCAGACTTCAATTCCCAGAATTTCCCAGCCAGCAAGGCTGGCTGGGAAATTCTGAGAGTTGAACTCCACCAGGCTTAAAGTTGACAAGGTTGGAGACCCTTGGGCCACACACTCTGTGCCTGTTCTCCGAATGCCAAAAATTCCAGTGGGTTCATACATGGCCTTCCAGTTGGAGTAAACATACATACATCCCAATAGCTAGCTTACATCTTCCAGGACTAATAGGCTTTGTTGCTATGCGTGACTTAGGACAGGAGTCTCCAACCTTGATCACTTTAAGACTTCTGGACTTCAACTCCCAGAGTTCCTCAGCCAGCTGGGAGTTGAAATCCACAAATCTTAAAAGTGGCCAAGGTTGGAGACCCTGACTTAGGAGATGGGATAGAATGACCTCATATGTAGTCGAGTGTTCTACTGTCTTTGTTGTGGTCCGTCAGCAGCCTACAGAGCTGGCAACGGAGTTGGACAGCGATGAGGCTGAGGTGAGGCCAGGGCCATCGGGAAGTGAGGTGCAGACTCTAGAGCCTCCAGAGACTGATAGTTATGAGGCAGAGGAACAGGAGGAGCCTGTTCCTAATGCACGGATGAGAAGAGCTGCCAGAAGGCAAGAGCAGCTCAAGCAGAGAGGACAACTCGGGAGTAGGGCCAAGAGATGATTGGCCCCTCCCATAAGGCTTAAAACAGACCAGCACCAGCGTTTGGCCTTTGCCAGAAAACAACATCGTAGCTGCGTCTTCTGCTTCGTCTACGTCTTTGTTTTTGTGGCTTCTGGACGTTTGCCAGGAAGGGCCTTTGGCAGTTTGCCTAATTGGACTAAGGTTTGCGAGATAACAGGAATTTGTGTTGGGAGGCATTTGTTTTGAGTTGAACGATGCTGGGAATGAAGTAATTCCCAGCTGTTCGAATAAAGTTTGTTTGTTTTTTCATGGACTGAGTTTATTACTACCTACTTGGGCCTGGGTCACAACAGTCTTAAAGTTTCAGTTGGATAGGAGGCAGGACTTCCTTCTAGCGAAGGCAGTCACTCTTGGTGCAATATTCAAATAAGACGTGACACAACGCACAGGTTTGATGTCTTGCTTACTTTAATTAATTGCCACTCCCCTCAAACCCAATAAAATTCTGTCCCTTCATGTATAGCTTCAGCCCATATGGATTTAAAATGTGCATAGCAGAGAATGTTCTCCTACATCTCACCATCACTTTTCACACTGCAAATATTGACCTGGAAAGAGTTCCCACATTCTGTCTTACACAACTGTTCCAAGCTGTTCAGCACAGAAATCTCTCACGAGTTGTAACCAGGCACATATCCATCCCTGAATAAAGTTGTTTTTTCTTAGAATCTTTATTCAGAATGGAGTAGAGGTAGTCCTCGACTTACGACCACGATTGACCCCAGAATTTCTGTTATTAAGGGAGACATTTTTGAAGTAAGTTTTGTCCCATTTTACGATATTTTTTGCCTCAGCCGTTCAGTGAATCACTGCAGTTGATAAGTTAGTAACCTGATTGTTAAGTGGTCTTTGTTAATTGACTTTGCTGGTCAGAAAGTCGCAAAAGGGATCACACGACCTCGGGACACTGCAATCGTCATAAATATAAACCAGTTGTCAAAACGTCTGAATTTTGATCACAGGGATCTGCAAAGGTTGTAACTGAAAAACGGTCATAAATCACTTTTCAGAACCATTTAACTTTGAACAGTCATCAAACAAACAGTTGTAAGTCAAGGACTATCAGCATAACAAAAAAGGCAAGAGAATGGTGAACTATTCACTTCAAATACAGGCTGCCTGCAGCTGCCCCAGTATTCCATTTATAGGCCCCAGAAATACTAATTGAACAAAACTGAAATTTTTAGACTTTATTTTTCCTTTTCTTAAATGAGGCCAACCATAAACTTATATTCATAGTATAGAGAACATACAGAATTAGCTCAATTCATCCACACACCAAACTATCATTCGCACACTTGCATCGTCCATTGATTCATGAGATAGTCAATAGATAGATGATCGTTTAGCCCAATGTGTCATGTGAACAGAATCACAGATTTATTTCTATCATCATAATTAGCCTTCTATCTGAAGTGGCATTTCAACACATTTTGAAAGTGGTAACATTCCTGCATGGACCATTGGTGTAGCAGATTCATATGAAGCCAAGTTAAAAAAAAGTTACTAGACTTCAAAATGGGGTAAAAATTTCTCAAATTCCCTAAGGAGAGGGACACAAACATACTGCTGTGTTCTTGATTCTGCTTTTTTAAAAAAAGTACAGGAAGTCCTCACATGACCGTTCACTTAACATGTGCTTGAAATTATGACAGTGCTGAAAAAAGTGACTTACAGCCAATCATCACACTTAGAACCATTGCATGTGATTGTGAATTGGGCACTTAGCAGCCAGCATCTGTTTATGATAGTTGCAAAGTCCTGGGATCATGTGATTGCCTTCCCGGCTGTCAAATCAAGAGGGGATGCCAGATTTATTTCTTTTCCTTACCAAAGGAAATCATAAAAATTGGGTATGGACATGCAATGACACACAACTGCATTGGTTAGAGACAAAAGTTCCAATCTCAGTGGTGGTCGTATGTCATTTTAAAATTGTATTACAGAATAAGCAATGCTTTGATGATTTGGCCTTTGGAGACAACCAGTACCAAAGGCGTATGTTAAAAATTGCAAGTTGCGAGTTGTTGTGTGTTAGAGACAAATTCAACCATAGCTCTGTTCTCTGCTGTATCTTTGATCTCTCGCTGAAGTCCTAAGGGGGACATGCAATTAGTAGTCATCTTACAGTGAGCAAAGCAAGTACCACAGCCATTAATTATTCTGGTATATACAAACAGACAGAATAAAAAAAGAGAGGAAAAGGCCCATTTATCTCATCAATCTTCTGCAGCTGTGAAATACGCACCCCAGTGCACTTGTGAAGTTAAACAGCAGTGAAGAAAACTACACAAAAAGGTTGTTGCGTGCCACCTCTATTCAAGTCATGCATGTAGGGGGCCAGAGAAACCAGATTATTATGGGGCTTTGAGAGGAAGTGTGCAAGCAAAGATCATACTAAGAAGAGGTAGAATTAAGACCAAGGTAGTCCATCAAATCCCCGCCCCAGTGAGAGTTAACTATATAATACAATGCAACACAATACAGTAAGCTTTCTCTTTCTTGTAACAGTGCTTGAAACTCCGCAAAGATCAAATAAAGACGGTTACAACATCTACCGTACTTTTATCAAATTCCATTTAAACAATCATGGTAGAGGCTGCCTTAAGACTTGACTGACCGACGGAAGCATAGTTCTGTGGTGAGGCGAGTTTTATCCCTTTCCTTTCCATTAAGTAACTCTACTACTTTACTTCCATTAGCAACTCTATAATTAGCAATTATCTACTGTCATGAATGAAAGAAAGATATAAGGCAAAATGTTGCACTGGGGGTTCACACCATTGGAAAGAGTTAGACCTTTCAGAAATTTACAGAAATTCACATTCAGATCTCTTCCATGCAACATCTTGTGTGAATAATATTTTCCATTGGCAGCAACAGAGACTGCTTTTATTCTGAAGAAAGAAAAAATGTCTCATCTCCAAAATGGTTGGAGAAAAGCTTGGATATTTGTCCTCTGAATGTTGGGCTCCTTGAGAGAAGCCATTGAGACCTTCTTTGAGAATCTAATCAACCAGATGGGAATTGTACAGAGTACATTTATCTTTTAAGTGCCCCATGCCTGATCAATGTCAAATTTGTCTCATTTCAGAAATATACTCTGAATCAGAAATATACCAAATCTTCCTTTTTTTTTTATGTATAGCACAAGGGTGGAAAATGTATTTTCTTTTTTGTTTGTAACGTTAAAAAAATTTAAAAAAAGAAGAAGAAAGAAATATACTCTGGATGTTGGACAGCATGGAATAATTAGTTATCATTAATGATTACTACATAGCACACACAATTGCCTAAGTTATTAAATAATTATTGGCATAAATGTTATGGATGTTTATTCCTGGATCAGTTTCTCTGTGAAAAGTGTAAACACAGACAATGAATAATTACACAATTATCTGCATTTAACAGATAAGTCACACAGCTTCTTGTCCAAGAGCTAACTCATATAACCTGGTGAATTTCTCACATGGTGACTTTAAACAGAATGGATCTCACAAGATCACGGGTGTCAAACTCACGTCGTCACGGTGGAGTCATGTGATGTATCGGGACTTTTTTCCCCTTTGCTAAACCGGGCATGGGCGTGGCCAGCACGTGACACATCGGGGAGTTTGATAGCCCTGCACTAGATGGACCTCAAATGAATGATTTCAGAATGCCTTCAAACTGGAAGAAATTGGCCTTCCTTTCCAGGAAAAAAAAATAAAAATCTGAAGACACCAATTTTATATGAATCTTCTTTCAGGGCAGTCCTATTCATCTATCATGTTTTAAAATGTTTATCATGTTTTAAAAAACCACAACGAAATCCCTCCACCTCAAAAGCATCAAATTAATTTTTGAACTCCTATCGGTTGTATTTGGTTTTTGGGAACCACAAAGTAAAAAAAAAAAAATCTTAAATAGTCAACAAGGCAAACACAGGTAGTCCTCGACTTACGATCGAGCCCAACATTTCTGTTGTTAAGTGAGACGTTTGTTAATTGAATTTTGCCCCATTTTACAACCTTTCTTGCCACAGCTGTTAAGCGAATCATCGCAGCTGTTAAGTTAGTAACATGGTTTTACATGAATCTGGTTTTCCCATTGACTTTGCTTGCCTGAAGATTACAAAAGATGATCATATGACCCCAGGACACTGCACCCATCATAACTATGAGTCAGTTGCCAAACATCTGAATGTGTTTTTCACACGCCTGAATATCAAAAATGGTCATAAGTCGCTTTTTTCAGTGCTGTTGTAACTTCGAAGAGTTACTGAATGAACCGTTGTAAGTTGAAGGCTACCTGTAGAATATTTGAGCTTCCCCAGATTGTTAAGGAAACAATATTCCAATGATATTCCACAAATTTTACACAGCTGATCTGGAAATACTGTTTTTGTGACTTCTGTTGGAAAGGGTTACTCTTATTTGCCCAGCGATGTCTGATTTGTTTTCCTGAATGAAAACAAACAAACACCTGGAGAGCAAAACAAAAAGGTTCAGGATCCAACACTTGAAGTTGTATTCTGTTGTTGACTTGTCATCTCCAATCGTCTGTAGAAAAAGAGCTAAGAAGCAACAATGCTTACTTTAAAGGGTTTCAAAAGAGAGCAATTAAAAACAGGTATAATTTCAATTCCTTGACATGCTTCATTGAAGATACTCTGAATATGCAAAGCCCTTGTGGAGTTCTCCAGATTTGCAGATCAATGTATGTCAAAAAGAGACAAAACAGTCAATATCAGATCAGATAATATTTTCCCAGAGAGAAAGTGTTGCTAAAAGCAGGAGTAACAGGCGTGGGTGGTTGCCTTCTGTCTTTTCAGCATGGACTTTAAATAATAGCATCATGTTCATCACTGGAGGAAAAAGAAAAGGAACTATGTTATACACTTCACTGGGAGCTACAGAATGATTAAATGAGATTAACAAATATGCAAAACTTTCTGGACCCTCTTTTGTACTTGCAAAAAACCTTTAGACCTTGACAAAAAAAGCCAGGTTCTACTGATCAACACAGTGTTTAAGGTTATCATCATCATTTAACAACCCCATAATCCCTTGCGGGGTGGAGTCTGGGCAACTGAATGGAGCTAGCAGAGTGTTTTAATGGCTGGATGCCCTTCCTGTCGCCAATGCAGAGTTTTGCTCTGCAGATATATTCTCATTGGCCCAGAGAGAGAAATCTCTGCCTCTACCTAGGATCAAACTCACAGCCTCCTGATTTTGAGGCGAGAGCTCCACCTCTAGGCCACCATACCACTCTAGTGTTTAAGGTTATTAAGATTGTATATAAATTAAAAAGAGCACTATTGAATCTTCATACAAACCATATAGACAGCATGACACAGTGACTGGAGAAGATGTTGATCATAGCATGAGAACAGAGTCACTGTAATTCCTCATAACAAATCTGTTGCTGAGGATTTCATTCTTTGGCGTTCCCCAAAACGTGACCAATGGGACTAAACATTAGGCTGTGCAAGCCCTTGTATTTGACGATCCTTGTTACTAAATTTGAGCACAAAAATGTCAGTGAAATACAACAAGGAATGAACTTGGTGATATGAAAGAACATAGATAGTTCTCATTTAGCAACTACATTGCTTAGCAACTTCACAGTTGTATTTGTTTATTTATGTCCTATCTGTATTATTTTTACTCAAGGCAGTGAAATATCCAACACACCTTCCTCCTTCTATTTCCCCCACAACAACCACCTGTAAGAGGGCTGGACTGAGGGAGAATGACTAACCCAAAATCATCCAGCTTGTTCTGGCTTGCCAGACTCGGACAATGAGGAGGTTGGGGAGGAACTTGGGCCAGTCCTGGAGTCTGGGGAAGGCTCTGATGGACATTGATAAAAACAACGAAGGTGGAGAACAGGGTATCTGGGCAAGCAACAAACACCTTGTGGTTTCTTTACCAATACGGCTTGGTAAAATTCCTACTGTAACTGAAAAAAGAGAATCTCCTGAAGTTAAAAATAATTGAACTGTAAAGTTGTCCTGCATTTGGTAGAACATTCCTCCCATGAATAGGAATCTACAACTATGTCTGATGGCATGTGGGAATGGCCTTGGGAAACAGGAAGAAGAGCCCCAGAGTCCACAACTGCTATGTAAAGGTTATCTCAACCTATAGAAGGGATGGCTGTGTGTGTGTGTATGATAAGCAGAGCAAATGGCTGAGCAACAAACGTACTTTTCAAATAGACAGCTATTTGAAGTTACAACTGCCAAAACATCTAGGGAGATATTTACACGAGCGAAATTCGAACAGCTTGATACAATGGTCAGATATGAGAGATTCCATTCTACATCCTACAATGGATGACTCTGCATTTGCGGAGCGGCAGAGTTAGAAGACCTGGCTCACATCCTATTTGATTGTTGCCTATACAAGAGGGTGAGAGACAGGCACCTCGGTTTATATACCAGACGAATGACCCATTGGGATCCCCATATCAAAACAACTTATCTTATGTGCGGCCAGAACCTGAAAATAACATTTAACACAGCATAGACTTAAGCAAAATGGTTCAGTTGAAATCGGCATATGAGGTTGGGGTAAATTGTAGGGGGGTGACACCGAAATATAATTTTATCATGTTTTATTTATCTCTATATTCAATTATTGTATTTTATTCCAATTTTATTTTAAATTGTATTTTATTCCAGTTTCATTTTAAATGGTATTTGATTCCAATTCCATTTTAAACCGTATTTTATTCCAATTCCATTTTAAATAGTTTTTTATTAGATTTTAGTAATAATTTGTGTCTGGAACTCTGCACTTTGATATGGCCCAAGGGCTAAGCCAAAGGTCTTCAAACTTGGCAGCTTTAAGACTTGTGGACTTCAATTTCCAGAATTCTCCAGACAGCATAAGCTGTCCAGAGCTAGAATTCTGGAAATTGAAGTCCACAAAGTCTTAAAGCTGCCAAGTTTGAAGACCTCCGGGCTAATCAATAAAGTAAAGTGAAATGATAAGCATTTCAAAAAGAAGCCAGCCTTAGCTTTCCGGAGAGTAAAAGGAAAGCAGGTTAGAGTTACTTTCAGTCTTACGGAGGTTTTGTTAATGGGACCTTACAATAAAAAGATTTTGCTTGTGCTTCTTGTGTGGACAACCTCAAAGAGCCAGCACTATCTGGGAACCACACTCACCACAAAGTAAAAATAGTAGCTGATCTTACTGGAAGGAAAGAAAATGCCTCCTTCTTTTACTGGAATGCTTAAAAATAAACCAAAGAAGCTTGGCGAGCAAAATTCTGGAATTAAGAGTCGGGTGGCAAGGAAGCACAAAATGAAAGAGTGCGGTTTCCTTCAAAGGCGGAAGAAAAAGTTATTCTATCTTAGGATCAGCTACGTGTTCCAGTATATGGCCCCATACTAGTGCCTGGAATGCACTACCTGACTCTGTGGTCTCTTCCCAAAATCCCCAAAGCTTTAACCAAAGACTATCTACTATTTACCTCACCCCATTCCTAAGAGGTCTGTAAGGGGCGTGCATAAGAGCACCAGCGTGCCTACCGTTTCTGTCTTAATGTTCCCTTTGGTTGTATCCAATTTGTATGGTTATTTCATGCTTATACTTATATATATTGTTGTGTTTGACAAATAAATAAATAAATAAATAAAAATACTTTTGTGAACAACACAGCAGGAGACAAGAGAGTTAACAGAAAAAGGAAGGGTCCAACCAGGGGCTGAAATAGTTCAAAAGACGGGATGTTGCAGAGCTCCTGACTTCTACCCACGCTGAGCTGACGAAAGGAAGTAATCACAGAGTAAACAAAAGAACTCTCGTTGTTAGGAAGGGTAACAAAGGGTTTAGTACTATGACGTTTCCGCTTGTGTAAGAGGGTGCTGGTCTCACCTTTCAGTGGAATAAAAACTTAAAAGAGCTAAGATGAAAGCAACCAGACAAATTACTAATACTCCGTTCTTAAACATTGCTCTTTCATTAGGATGACGAGCCCAATCTTAGGGTTCACTCAGATTATTTGGTCGCCGCGATGTAAAAAAGACGTGGAGTGCAGATAAGAGATTTCACAGTAACAGCATTGGAAGGAACCTTGGAGGTCATCTAGTCCAACCCCCTGCTGAGGCAGGAAACCCGTACTAGAGATTTGAACCTCGAGCAACAAAGATGATTAGAGGCTGGAGGCTAAAGCATACAAAGAACGGTTGCTGGAATTGGGTGTGTCTAGTTTAATAAAAAGACGGACTAGGGGTGACATGATAGCAGTGTTACAATATCTCAGGTGCTGCCACAAAGAAGAAGGAGTCAAGCTATTCTCCAAAGCACCTGAGGGCAGGACAAGAAGCAATGGGTAGAAACTAATCAAGGAGAGAAGCAACTTAGAACTAAGAAGAAATTTCCTGACAGTTAGAACAATCAATAAGTGGAACAACTTACCTGCAGAAGTTGTGAATGCTCCAACACTGGAAATTTTAACAAAGAGATTGGACAACCATTTGTCTGAAGTGGTGCAGGGTTTCCTGCCTAAGCAGGGGGTTAGACTAGAAGACCTTCAAGGTCCCTCCCAACTCTGTTTATTCTATTCTATTCTATTATTATTAGAGGGAAAATCAAGATTCCACACAGTTAAAAGCGGGGTGTAATATTGTGCCTGAATTTGCGTTAAAATGTTGGAGAAGTATACCTGGATGAGAACGGCAGAATATACATTCATATACATTAATGTTCTGGTGTCCACCCGACCTACAAAAGACTAGAAAAACTCCTTCTATCAGGTGAGACCATTGATCAATTTAGTTTAAGTTTTGCTTTGGCTCAGTCTTTGGCATTATTTTATCTGCTGACTTCAAGCAATTCAATCAGTGAGTTTTATGGTTGGATGATGCTGACAGCCTGGGTTTGAGAAAGGTTCTGGTTTCTTGGTCTGCTCTACCTTGTTGGGCTAACATGTCTGAAGTTACAGCTTCCATCATCCTACCATTAGTTTCATTATTGTATTAGAAAAACATGGATGTCAGCCAGTGGTGGGATTCAAATAATTTAACAACCAGTTCTCTGCTCTAATGACTGGCTGGGTGGGCGTGACCAGGGGATGTGACAGGCAGCACTCAACCTCCTGCACCCCTCTCAGAACAAAAATGGGCTGCGCGGGGGGGGATGCACCGCCCTCCCACACCCTGTTTTGGGCCTAGTAGGCCTCCCTGCAGCCTCTTGGGAGCAAAAATGGGCTGCGGGGGGCCTGCAGCACAACCCCCACTGCCCCGTTTTGGGCCTAGTAGTCTCCTTGCACTTACCTAGGAGCCAAAATGGGGTGCGTGGGGACTCCTAGAAGGGGAGGGGCGGGCCAGCCAGAAATTTAACAACCGGTTCCACCGAACCGGCCCTAACTGCCTGAATCCCACCACTAATGTCAGCTCTGCCAACTGTTATCGTGTCATAATCTCTAGTGCTCGAGCAGAGTACATTCTTCCTCAAACCTTGCCCAGTATTACACTTAGAGAAAGATCAAAAATATTCAACGTACATGGTTCGATACTGAACACCTCTTTTTGTGTGATAGAATCTGCAACCAATGTAGCCAAAGGCGAGAAGTCCCAGAGTCAACACAATGCCACCGATGAAGCTGCTGGCGCTGAACCCCGATGACTTGCCTTGAATTGCTGAAGCTTCTGTAATGTTTTTTTTTTTAAAAAAGAAAAGACAAAAATGTTTATACACTTTTGCTGAAGTATTAATTTTTCATTTTTTATAAATGTGTATATTGTATAGCTTTTGCTTGTCGGTTCTTGTTCTTTTGATTCTTATCATGTTTCTTTTTAAGGACATGAGCTGACATTGGCTGATCTTGAGAAATTAAATAGGCTGGCTATGGTTAGTACTTGGTCAGAGGAATTTACCAGGAAATACGTTCTGTAGAAGAGAGTAGGAAGCTGAAAAAGAAAAAAAAAACCAACCAACTTCTGGAAGAAACTATTGACCAATGTTTCTGAAATGTTACCAAGAAAACTCTGTGTGTGTGTGTGTGTGTGTGTGTGTGTGTGTGTGTATGTGTGTGTGTGTGTGTGTGTGTGTGAACCAGGTGAACTCAAAAGAATCTTTATTCTATTTTAAAAGTGCGGACTTATCCTTTAACACAGGGCTCTCCAAACTTGGCAATTTTAAGATTTGCGGACTTGAATTCTGGGAGTTGAAATCCACAAGTCTTAAAGCGACCAAGTGTGGAGACCACTGCTTTAATAGGCAAATAAAATGAATGCTGTTGGGCTGTAGGAACCTATCTCAAGAGTCTATTCTTTACCATAGCTCAGACCAAGTTGGGTTTCTCTTGGCTGACTTTTAGAGCAGGAGTGGACAACTCAGAGCCTCTTTTCAATATCTCTAGAGCACCTTCACACCGCTGCTAAAGACTTAGGAGTCATTGTTTCTAAAATGGGAATAACAATTGTGTGAATGCTCTAGAAGAGGGGTGTCAAACTTGATTTCATTGAGGGCCGCATCAGGATTGTGTTTGACCTTAGGAGACTGGGGAGGGGGCGTGGCCAGCTCAATGTCACTCACTGAGGCTCCATTTTTGACCATGACAACTGAAAACAGAGCCTGGGCAGGCGGTGCAGCTTCCCTGAGCTCTGTTTTCACTGGCAGAGGCACCACAGGCTGGTCCTTCACTGTTTCCAGGGTGGGCCCGTGAGCCAGATCTAAGCACCCCGCCGCCCAGATCTGGCCCCCTGGCCTTGAGTTTGAGACCCCTGCTCTAGAATATTCAGTAAGAATTGGCCACCTCCAAGCAGAAACAGGAAAACAGAAATGTTTGCTTGGTCTTGCCTATGTTGCTGTTTTGTTCATCCCGTCCTGTACACCACTCGGAGATATTAAATTAATGTTAACATGTTTTGGAGGATAATTCCTATCATCTCATATATCAGTGGAATCATTGGGAAATTCTTCCTAATTTGAAGCAAAAATCCCTCCCTTGTAATTGGAGCTGATTGGCTTTAAATAGTTGGAGAAGGATATCACACTACCTCTTAATCTTGTGCTCTCCATTCTACATGGGTCCACCTTAAATGTTCCCTCAAAGAAATTTGATCTCTGGGCTTTACTCCATCTATGTTGTCCCCTTCTGGACATATATTGACAGCTTTCCCATCCCACATGTCTGACATAGGAATAAGGAGTTTTACATCTTCCAGTGGTTTTGGACTTCAACTGCCATTAAGCCATGACAGCATAGCCAAAGGCATGCTTAACCCTATTGTATCAACATGTAAACCAAGTTGCATTTAAGAGTTATTAGGAAGGGCTTTCCTTTTTATTAACCATGTCCTTTGTAGAATCTGCTTTTGGGAGGGACCGGATAAGTTTGTTCCTTTCTGATGTTTAAGTGACACACTTTCTTAGTTAGGCAAACTTCTATAGTCCTTGCTGTATTTCAGAACCGTAATTGTTAGAGAACAGTTTTGTTCCTGGAAAGCAGCTGGACTGCCCTCCTTTGGATGCAGGCTTAGAATTCTGGGACTTGTCATCCCAATACTTCTGAAATACATCTGGTCAGAAAAGTTATAGCATTTTGTTAATTCACTACATATTGTATTTTTCGGAGTATAAGATGCACCTTTTTACCCCCAAAAAGAGGGTGAAAATCTGGGTGCGTCTTATACTCCGAACATAGCCCCGCTCAGCTTCTCAAATGGAGGTTTCAGAGGCTGAAAAAAGCATCAGAAAAGAAGCTTCAGAAAAGAAGCCTCCAAACAGAGCTTCAGAAGCTATTTTTCTGAAGCTGTTTCGGAGGCTTTCAGAGGCATAAAAAAAAGTTTTTTTTGAAACGGAGTTTCAGACGTTTTAGAGGCAGGAAAAAAAAGCCACAAAAAAAAAAAAAAAAAGCAAGGCACAGAGCTCACAACCAAGGAACCTATTGCTAAAATTCACCTCTGGGAACAGCTGACTGGGGGTATTCTGGGAGGCAGATCTACCTGCCAATCAGCTTTTTTCTTATTTTCCTCCCAAAAACTAAGGTGTGTCTTATACTCCAAAAAATACGGTAGTTTCTCTTGAATTGGTATTAACGTTGTATGTCAGAAACAAACCAAATGCTCATGAATGTAATCAATTACCCATGATATTCTGATTTTTCAGAGTAACCTAAGAAGTGATGTGCCTCATTTCTATAAGTTTCTTTTAAAGACAAAGACAATCATGATGAATTGAATGAGGTGAGCTGTAGATGGACAGCAATCAAGCAGGAAGTGAAATGTCGGTACATACCCGTCACCAATGGAGACGATGGCTTAGTTACAGGAACTGCAGCGGTCGTCTGTGTCCCAGATTCAGTTGGTGAATGCTTTGTACTGGCAGGTAATACAGGTTTATCTGTTTGAGAGGCAACGGTAGATTGTGCAGCAGGGATGGTCTTGTTGGTGATTGTTTGGATCTTAGAAGTCACTTCAGGAGGAACTGTGGTTTTCACTGATTTTTCGGTGGCATTGGTAACAGTCGTGGTCTTTGCTGGTTTAGAAAGATATGTAAGCTTTTTAGAATAATGCTTGCATTACAGGGTAGATTATTAATATGTCAAAAGGTATAACAAAGATGTGTGATTCTTATTATTTTGGGAACAGAAACATTGTAAGAAGCTGCCAGTCTAGCCATTTTGTGGATGTTCCTAGGGGAGTCAAATTCAAGGCCCGCGGGCCAGATCTGGCCCACGGGTTGCTTAGATCTGGTGCGTGGGGCCACCCTGGAAACAGCAATGGACCGGCCTGCAGTGCCTCTGCCAGCAAAAATGGAGCTCAGGCCCCCCCACGCATGCCCTCCCAAACTCTATTTTTGCTGGCAGAAAGCTGCAGGAGGCTGTCGCAACAAAAAACAGGGACCAGGCAGGCCGCAAATCCCCCCCCCCCCCAGCTACATTTTCGCTGGCAGAGGGCTAGCAAAAGAAACTAAAAACAAAACAAAAGGAGAAATGTTTCCCCTTTTTCATTTGAGCGTGCAAGAAGGGACAGGAAAGGAGAGAGGGAAAGACAAAGAAAAAGAAGGAAAGAGAGGAAGAGAGCAAGGAAGGAAAAATAAGGAAGAGCGGAAGGAAGAAGAAAGGAGAAGGAAGGGGGAAGGAAGGAAGGAAAGTAGGTAGGTTATAATGAGAGTGAGGGATGGTCTGAGGGAAGTCCTGCCCCTGACACGAGTGACGTCGACCTGGTCACGCCCCCCCCCCGTCCACACACCCCCAGCCCCCCCCCCCCCCGAGGTCAAACACAACCCTGATGTGACCCTCAATAAAATCGAGTTTAACACTCCTGTCTTAGAGTTTTCTAGAAGTAAAAATATTGGAACCGGGAATGGTATGCAGTATTCAGGAGAAGTTATGGACCACTCCTTGAATGGCCAGATCTTTAAGGTCCCAAAGAAATACAGAATGTTTTCTCATTATGATTAGAAGAATAGGTTTTGAACTTCTCTAAATCAGAAAATGAGAGCTAATTTGGTGCAGTGGGTTGAGACACCAGGCTAAAAACTAGGAGGCTGGGAATTCTAGTTCCACCTTGTACACAAAACCAGATGGATGACCTTAAACCAGTCACTTTTTCCTAGCCTAGGAAAGAGGCAATAATGGAAAGCCACTTATGAAAAACCCTGCCAACAAAATCACATGGACTTGTTCAGGCAGCCTCTAACTGAACATGTCTGAAAAGAAGGGGGAAAAATCCCCATAAAATACAACTTTAATTAAATAGCAACAGCACTAATAAGGATAATGTAGCTTAAATACACCTTCCCTTACACAACAACAAATTACTTTGTTACAAAGATGAGATGCTACTCATTCCTTGATGTGGCTGGTTTATTCTATACTTTTACCCAAATTCTTTCTGATACAAATCATCAGGCCAGTTTGTAGTTTACCAGCCAAAAAATACCTTTTTCCAAAACTTGTGAAACTACATTCCATTGTTCGTTTTCATCTTGGCAAACCAAGCATGCTATGGAGATGAGAAATATGCAACTTCTTTCCTATTCAATTTTTGCTGCAGTTACATTTTCACCATTGAGGGGACTGATAGCATTCACATGGGTGTGACACACCAAAAATACACCAGTCCTGAACCACATATTTTGGAGAAGGAAATATGAGCTACTACTATATCCTGAATGGAAACCTGTGTCATTTACCATATTTTTCAGAGTATAAGATGCACCTTTTTACCCCCCAAAAGAGGGTGAAAATCTGGGTGCGTCTTATAGTCCGAATATAGACCTGCCTAGCCTAAAAGCCTCTGAAACCTCCATTTGAGAGGCTGGAAAAAAAAGCCTCTGAAACTTCCATTTGAGAGACTGGAAAAAAAAGCCTCTGAAACGGAGGTTTGAGAGGCTGAAAAAAAGCCTCTGAAACCTCCATTTGAGAGGCTGGAAAAAAAGGCTTTGAAACGGAAGTTTCAGAGGCTGAAAAAAAAAGCAAGCCACAGAGCTCACAACCAACAAACCTGTTGCTAAAGTTCACCTCTGAGAACAGTTGATTGGGGTTATTCCAGGAGGCTGATCCACCGGCCAATCAGCTTATTTCTTATTTTCCTCCCCCAAAACTAAGGTGCGTCTTATAGTGTATCTTATAGTCCGAAAAATACGCATATTTCATTTATGAACTTTATTTATTTATTTATTTAATCACATTGATTTATAAACTGGATTTCTGTCATCTGATCTAACAGGTACAGCAGAGCAACACAATAAATCTTTTATTTATTATTAGCCATGATGGCGGAGTGGTTAGGATGCAGTACTGCAGGCTACTTCTGCTGACTAATGGCTGCCTGCAATTTGGCTGACCGAATCTCATCAGGCTCAAGGTGAGCCTTCCATGCTTCCGAGGTGGGTAAAATGAGGACCCAGATTGTTGGGGGCAATAGCCTGACTCTGTAGGCTGACCACTTAGAGAGTGCTGTAAAGCACTGTGAAGAGGTATGTAAGTCTAAGTGCTATTGCTATTATACTTTAGAAATGTTGAATCCTGAAGACAAGACAAATAAAGGTTCTACTAGGTTGGATTATCCATTTCATTTATTTTTACTTGAATCAATTATCCGACCTCCCCGCTCCACTCACCAAACGATTTTAGGCAGCTAATATTCCAAAAGGAAATTGATGAAATAATAAAACATATAGTAATAAATCTTTGTCAAGGATCTATGACTCCTATGCTAAGCTGGCTGAGGAACTCTGGGAGTTGAAGTCCACAAGTCTAAAAGTTGCCAAGGTTGGAGACCCCTGTTATAGAATGACTGAGTGATTCCTGTGAAAGGATGTTGAGTCAGGACTTTGCTTCCCAAGGATAATTTGTACTTTTTAATATGCAAAATTGAAATTTGTCAACAAATGCCTTGGATGTGTGAATTGTTCATCAAAAAGTGATGGATGAACAAGATCCATTCATTAATTCTTAGGGTCAAAGGACTCCGAATCAGGCACCTTCTCTACTGGTTTCAGAATGGAAGAGAAATTATTTCGTTGCATCTGCAGAAAGAACAAATAACAAAACGCTTCATGACTGGGAAGGAAAAGGAAACTTATGCCTTCAAGTCAATTCTGACTCATGGTGCCCACCTGGAAAAGTCTTTGCAGTTTTCTTGACAAACATTTCAAAAGTGGCTTGCCCCATTTTTTCTTTCTGGGGCTGAGAAGGACTTGCTGAAACTCACCCAGTTGGTTTTGTGGAAGGTGGAATCAGAACTCAAGAATTTTCTAGGTTTTAGCTTGATGCTTTAACCTCTACACCAAACTGGCTCTCACACCTAGGTTCAAATTCCTATTAAATTACAAAGCTCATTAGACAATGCTGAGCTTTAGTTGCTACCACTCAGACTAGAGTGGCACCCACTGAGATCTTGTGACAATAAAAATGTGGTAGGAGGGACTGAATCTTCTTGGATAGGAAAGGCAGCATGGGTTATGTCACAATTTAAAATAAATAGCTCTTATCCCTTAACGAGACAGAGCACTGACATGCTGGCACAGGATAAGCTGTGAAATATTTGTAACGTCTTCTGCAGAAGAGTCTGTGAGCCATCCAGAAACCCAACAACAACAAAAAAAAGGAATGCAAATATTTATATGCAGTCACCAGGACATTGCAGTTCATGTTTGGGTTTATAACTGTTATAGAACAGAAGGGATAAAACCATCTGCATCATTTTGGCTTGCAAATCCAGAGGAGTGTTCTGACCTAGGCTTCCTTAGAAATTAAACAGTACAAACTTACTCCCGGCTAACCTCCTTAATTCATACAGCTGTAAATTACTTTCATTTACAGTCAGCAAGGCTTGATAAACAGTCTTTCAGAGGAAGGTTATCAACACCCATCTATTTCACCGGGAACGCTGCCAAAGAGCTAATTTCCAGATGCAGGGCAAGGCCAAACTTGGCACAGAGTCACAAACAGAATTTTCAAATCTTGAATTGGCCAGATGAACTAATTGCTTCCTGCAAAAGCTCATGTCCCGTTTGCTTCTCTTTTATGTCTTATGGGAGGGGCCAATCATCTCCAAGCCTTACGCCCAAGTTGATCCTGTTTCCTTAATTGTTCCTGTCTCCTGGCAGCTCTGCACACACTGGGAAAAGGCTCACGCTGTTCTTCTGCCTCACTGATGTCAGACTCCAGAGGCAGCAAAGAACTACCAGACGGCCTTGGCCCCCTCTCTGCCTCCGACTCAGAGCCATCGTCCGAGCCTTCCCCAGACTCCAGGACTGGCCCACATTCCTCCCCAACCTCCTCACTGTCCGAATCTGCTGCCAGCTCTGCTGGCAGGCCACAACAAGGAGTGTTTTCAAAAGGAAGCAGAAAGCCTCTGTGTAGATTGGAAAAAAGTGTCCCAACTCAGGCTGGTTTTATAAACACAGGACTGGAGATAATGTAGACCAAGAGGTCTTCAACCTGTAGGCTGCAGCTATTGGCCACCGGGCTGCGTGAGTTGGTGTGTGGACACATGCTTGCGTTGTGGCCAGACATGACCCCACTCATGCGGCACCAGTGGCCCCACTCATGGCCCCTCTAGCACAAGTGTCGTTATGGGTGCTTGTGGCCCCATTCATATGTGCCCACTCAGACCCACTCACGCAACAAGTGTTCACGCATGTGCACACTGTACATATGCACATGCCTCTCCCGCAAAACCCTCCCCTCTTTCCCCCCTCCTCCCACTATGGGCCGCCAACCTAGAAAGATTGGAGGATCTAAAACAGGATCTCCAAGAAGGGCAAATCCATTACTCTTTTAAGTAACGACTTTAGTATCAAACTTTCCTTGCCCAAAGAAAATAAATAAAATATCTCTCCTCCTTTCCCCAACAATTCAAGAGTAGACTCTCCTCAGAATTCTGCAAGCATTTTTGCATGTACATCTACCACATGGTGGACATGGAACATTTGCCTATTCACAAAACAGCTGATCTGTAACCAGAAACGATAGGAAATAAATGAGAAATTTTCTTCATGCAAATAATCTGTTCTGTTTTCCTAAACATTTTTTATGCATGAAGTATCGAACTACCGTTTTCTTTCATGAGTTATATTTTAATTTGAAATTTGAAAAAAAAACACCACCCACCAATGTTTAGGTCAGAATTGTTATTTGCATCAGGGAAAAGAGGGGATCAAAGCATATCACTCATTTGCAGAACCACTCTGGGGATTTTGCAGCAGTCTTTATAAACGGAAGTTCTGGAGAATGGTTTTATCTTTAGCACATTGCAAAGAAATCAGCTGTGGTTTCAAAGATTAAACTGAAACTTCCTGGAACCAGCCTAACTCGTTGTTTTTCTTGTTATTTGAGAGCCAATGTCCCCCTGCCTCAAATATCATTTAAAGACATTAATTATGGGCAAAAGGATCAGGACATTCGCGTGGTGAAATACTTACCTCATGACATGACTTTTTTGTGAAGCATATATGAAATACAGGAACAGATACAATAAATGTGCAAATCACTTCTTGAAATGTTGATAAACATGCTGCCATTTTTTTCCCTGTTATAGCATGTGATTTTTACAAATAAGATAATCACTTTATTCTTTTGCCTACTACATTATAAGATGAAGGTAAAAGTTCCCCTCGCACATATGTGCTAGTCATTCCTGACTCTAGGGGGTGGTGCCCATCTCGGTTTCAAAGCCGAAGAGCCAGCGCTGTCCGTGGTCATGTGGCCGGCATGACTAAATGCCAAAGGTGCACGGAACGCTGTTACCTTCTCACCAAAGGTGGTCCCTATTTTTCTACTTGTATTTTTTACGTGCTTTCGAACTGCTAGGTTGGCAGAAGCTGGGACAAATAACGGGAGCTCACCCCATTATGCAGCACTAGGGATTTGAACACTAGTGCATTAGGCACTAGTCGAGCTTTCGATCAACAAGCTCAGCGTCTTAGCCACTGAGCCACCGCCTCCCTTTTACTACATTATACAACTAGCTAAATTTAATATTTTCACTTTTACGATAAATGTAAGGTCCAATTTTTGATTAGGGTGACTGAAAGTGATTTGGAGAAGCTTCAACATTTCTCTTTCCACATGTTTTATTTTGAAATTGGAGACTCTCCCTTCCTTTCCCCTCCCCCATAGCACATATAATCCATCGTGAAGCATGGGAGAAACAGAGAGTGAAAAGCAATTCTTAGGCAGAATGGAAACAGAAAGAAAACATTTTGATGGTTATTGACACCCCCCATTTAACCAAAACCCAAGTAAGTCTATATACGCTTCCTGTATTGCAAGCAATGCACATTTAGAAAGAGTCAGAAGTAAGCAATATGTTCTGATTATGTTACTTAGTTAGATAATGAAACCTCTGCTAGAAATAACTAAGTTCCGAAAGCAGCAAGGAACCTAGAGCTCGTCAATCTTATTCCCTGATTTGCATTCAGCATAAGCTACAAAAAGAAGGAAGATACCAAAAGTGGGTGAATAAGGTCAATCTCTGCAAAATGCAACTTCCATTCTTGAATTTTCCTTCAAGTCCATCCTGACTCCTGGTGACTCTGTGGACAAGACCATGCAGCTTTCTTGCAACCTTTTCAGTTTGCCATTATCCCTTTCTAGGACTGTGAGTGTGCCAAAAACCACCCAGGTGGCTTTCATCAGTGGTGGGTTGCTACCGGTTCGCCCCAGATTGGGCGAACCAGTAGCAGCAGTGGCGGGAGGCTCCGCCCACCCACCCGGAAGTCTCCACGCTACCGGTTTGCACCCACAAGCAAACCAGTAGCGACGGGATTTGGCTTTCATGCCTAATGTAGGACTAAAATCATAGTCTCTCTAGTCTTAGTCTAGTTCAGGGGAGTCAAACTCAAGGCCCGGGGCCAGATCTGGCCCGCAGGGTGCTTAGATCTGGTCTGCAGGGCCACTCTGGAAACAGCGAAGGACCAGCTCACAGTGCCTCTGCCAGCAAAAACGGAGTTCAGGAGGACTGCTCCGTTTTTGCTGGCAGAGAGTTGCAGGAGGCCATCGCAGCTAAAAACGGAGCTCGGGAGCCCATTTTCCCTGGCAGAGCACTCAGGCCTCCACAGGCGCCCCCAACATGAGTGACATCAAAAGCTGGCCACCCCCATCCTGGCCACGCCCCCCAGGTCAAACACAACTCTGATGCAGCCCTCAATGTAATCGTGTTTGACACCCCAGGTCTAGTTCCTTGACTATTAATCCAAGCACACATAACAGTCTCTCTCTCATTTTGAATTTGTGTAGGCAAATGGTAGGCAGCTATAATAAAGTCCTATTTCTTTCATCTTCATTGTGATGTATAAAAAATTGGAATTCAGGGTAGAGAACAGGTGGACTTCCAGAAATGTCCAAACTCCAATCAGTGGTGGGGTTTAAATTTTTTTACTACCGGTTCTATGGGCGTGGCTTGGTGGGCATGGCAGGGGAAGGTTACTGCAAAATCCCCATTTCTTCCCAATCAGCTGGGACTTGGGAGGCAGAGAATAGATGGAGGCGGGGCCAGTCAGAATTTTTACTACCGGTTCTCCAAACTACTCAAAATTTCTACTACCGGTTCTCCAGAACTGGTCAAAACCTGCTGAAACCCACCTCTGACTCCATTGCTCAGCACCCTCAGAAGCACAGAAATTATGTTCTTCTGTGGTCCTCTGTAACACAAGTCTTTTCATTCTGTTTGAAGCATCTTCCACTGTTTTACATACACTAATTTTCTAATAGAGAGATTAATATAAGACTTGCTTTTCCTACAGTCATTCTAGTTTCACTTTAATTAATATTTTCTTTTGTTTCATGCTATTTTTTGCAAGATATACTCTAGACCAGGGGTCACCAACCTTTCAGACCTCAGAGACTACTAAATTTTAAATCCCGCGGACCACTAATATGATTTTTTAAAAAAGATAAATAGTATTTAGTGCAATATAAAAATGCAAATAATTTTTCTGCGGACCACCAACATTTTCTTGTAGACCACCAGTGGTCCGTGGATCATCGGTTTGTGACCGCTGCTTTAGACTCTACTCAATAACTGTGACTAACCTCTCAGTACACTTGTACCCTAGTTTTCTCAATCTTGTTCATCATCAGTAATCAAATCAGTCTTGGCTTTGGGCTTATTTACTACTTCTAGTACTAATATTTACTATGTACCTGAAGTTGGGATTCAATAAATAGCTTTGCAGATTTATTTAGTAATAAATAAATGAGAGAAACGGCTTGCATAATGACTGAGAATCACTGTTCACAAACTCCCAGGATTCTCAGCAGTATCTATGCCATAAAGAGAACTATGGAAGTCCATAATCTAGGCTGTCAAATTCCCAGCCCATAGGCTGGATGTGTCACGTGCTGGCCACACCCACACCCAGTTTAGCAAAGCAGAAAAAAGTCCCGATACGTCACATGACACCGCCGTGATGATGTCATTTTGACACAGTAATGGGCTGTTGCCGGTTCAGGAGAACCGGTAGTTCTGATAATCAGCTGGCCCCGCCCACCCACCCGGAAGTCTCCACGCTACCGGTTTGCACCCACAAGCAAACCAGTAGCGACGGGATTTGGCTTTCATGCCTAATGTAGGACTAAAATCATAGTCTCTCTAGTCTTAGTCTAGTTCAGGGGAGTCAAACTCAAGGCCCGGGGCCAGATCTGGCCCGCAGGGTGCTTAGATCTGGTCTGCAGGGCCACTCTGGAAACAGCGAAGGACCAGCTCACAGTGCCTCTGCCAGCAAAAACGGAGTTCAGGAGGACTGCTCCGTTTTTGCTGGCAGAGAGTTGCAGGAGGCCATCGCAGCTAAAAACGGAGCTCGGGAGCCCATTTTCCCTGGCAGAGCACTCAGGCCTCCACAGGCGCCCCCAACATGAGTGACATCAAAAGCTGGCCACCCCCATCCTGGCCACGCCCCCCAGGTCAAACACAACTCTGATGCAGCCCTCAATGTAATCGTGTTTGACACCCCAGGTCTAGTTCCTTGACTATTAATCCAAGCACACATAACAGTCTCTCTCTCATTTTGAATTTGTGTAGGCAAATGGTAGGCAGCTATAATAAAGTCCTATTTCTTTCATCTTCATTGTGATGTATAAAAAATTGGAATTCAGGGTAGAGAACAGGTGGACTTCCAGAAATGTCCAAACTCCAATCAGTGGTGGGGTTTAAATTTTTTTACTACCGGTTCTATGGGCGTGGCTTGGTGGGCATGGCAGGGGAAGGTTACTGCAAAATCCCCATTTCTTCCCAATCAGCTGGGACTTGGGAGGCAGAGAATAGATGGAGGCGGGGCCAGTCAGAATTTTTACTACCGGTTCTCCAAACTACTCAAAATTTCTACTACCGGTTCTCCAGAACTGGTCAAAACCTGCTGAAACCCACCTCTGACTCCATTGCTCAGCACCCTCAGAAGCACAGAAATTATGTTCTTCTGTGGTCCTCTGTAACACAAGTCTTTTCATTCTGTTTGAAGCATCTTCCACTGTTTTACATACACTAATTTTCTAATAGAGAGATTAATATAAGACTTGCTTTTCCTACAGTCATTCTAGTTTCACTTTAATTAATATTTTCTTTTGTTTCATGCTATTTTTTGCAAGATATACTCTAGACCAGGGGTCACCAACCTTTCAGACCTCAGAGACTACTAAATTTTAAATCCCGCGGACCACTAATATGATTTTTTAAAAAAGATAAATAGTATTTAGTGCAATATAAAAATGCAAATAATTTTTCTGCGGACCACCAACATTTTCTTGTAGACCACCAGTGGTCCGTGGATCATCGGTTTGTGACCGCTGCTTTAGACTCTACTCAATAACTGTGACTAACCTCTCAGTACACTTGTACCCTAGTTTTCTCAATCTTGTTCATCATCAGTAATCAAATCAGTCTTGGCTTTGGGCTTATTTACTACTTCTAGTACTAATATTTACTATGTACCTGAAGTTGGGATTCAATAAATAGCTTTGCAGATTTATTTAGTAATAAATAAATGAGAGAAACGGCTTGCATAATGACTGAGAATCACTGTTCACAAACTCCCAGGATTCTCAGCAGTATCTATGCCATAAAGAGAACTATGGAAGTCCATAATCTAGGCTGTCAAATTCCCAGCCCATAGGCTGGATGTGTCACGTGCTGGCCACACCCACACCCAGTTTAGCAAAGCAGAAAAAAGTCCCGATACGTCACATGACACCGCCGTGATGATGTCATTTTGACACAGTAATGGGCTGTTGCCGGTTCAGGAGAACCGGTAGTTCTGATAATCAGCTGGCCCCGCCCACCCGCTCCTGCTCTATCCTGTCCTATATTTCCTTCTTTCTGGCTCAGCTGATTCGCATGGCACAGATAATTTCCATGCCTCCGCTGTTCTACTTACCGGGGCTGCCTTAGAAGGTAAGCAGCTGAGCTTCAAATTGTTGTATTTTGAATGCTGTGCACAAGCGCATTAGGCGTGTGTGCGTGTGAAGCCCATGTGTGCGCTCAAAGCACGCGCTTACAGAACCGGTTGTTAAGCCGGTTGCAGCCCACCCCTAGTTTGACACCCCTGATCTAGAGCACTGGTTCTTAACCTTTTCTTCACCACAGACCCCCCCCCTTTAAATACCTTTTGGTGTCACGGACCATGGCCACGGACCCCAAGACATAACTCAATATTTAAATAACGTTTTTTAAAGCCTTTGCGGATCCCATGTGACAACATCATGGCTTCCCAGGGGACCACGGACCTCAGGCTGAGAACCACTGATCTAGAGGATCTCCAAGCTGGAGCCAGCAAAGGAGGCATCGAAGGGTAGAGGATCGAAATGAGGGAGTATAGTAGGAGAATGTTGTGCCTCGTCCTCCCTCCTCTCCTCAGCCGGGCCCCTCCCGTCTCCTCCTGGGCCTACTATCAGACTCGGAGTCTGATAATGAAGATGAATGGCCTGTCATGCCTCCAGCCCCCGGCCCTGGCCCCATGCCCGGACAGGATGTCAGGAATGAACAAACAAATCTCACTCATACGGCGTGTGTTCCTTTGGCTCAGCCATCAGAGGAAGTCACGCCACAGATTGGAATTACTCGGGCCTATTCCTTCTGACCCCTCCCAAACAGCAGAAGACAATTCAAAGTGGGAGGATCCTCGCTTCTGGAGATCTGAGAGGCGACACCAGCAAAAGGAAGGGAGGGGCAGGCCTGGATAAATGCTGAGTCATGGAGCCACACCCCACAGCCTATATAAAGGACCTGCTTGTGGCATTCCAACTTTGAGTCAAGCAAAGTCTCATCTAGCTTGCTGAAGTCACAACTTGGACTCCTGCCTGCCCTGAGAAACCTAGAAGGAATTTGGCAAAGCTACAGAGGCTTCGTTGCCACGCTTGATACGGACTTCCTAGACCCGGTCGTTGGAGGGGGAGGGGGACACGACAGAGAACTCAGGATTTGGAGAGAGGAAAGTATAGTAGAGGTAGTCCTTATTTATGACCAAAATTGAGCCCAAAATTTATTTGCTAAACAAGACAGTTGTTAAGTGAGGTTTGCTCCATTTTACAACATTTATTGCCACAGTTGTTAAGTGCATCGCTGTGGTTGTTAAGTTAGTAACATGGTTGTTAAGCGAATCTGGCTCCCCCATTGACTTTGCTTGTCAGAAGGCTACAAAAGAGGATCAAACATGATCCCAGGACACCGCAAACGTCATAAATATGAACCAGTTGCTAAGCTTCTGAATTTTGATCACAGGACCATGGGGATGGTGCAACGATCATGAGTGTGATAAACGGTCATAAGTCACTTTTTTCACTGCCGTTGTAGCTTTGAATAATCACTAGACGAATGGTTGTAGCTCGAGGACTGCCTGCACAGGGAAGATGTCTATGCTTGCTATGCTGCCTTTAAGAGAGTTTGTGTGCCATCATGGCTTTTATAAATACTTGTTTGGAAGAACATGCTTATTAGTTGACAGATGAATCTAATTACGCCTACAAAAAACAAGAACAGTCTTTATTTCTCTCAAATGCCGTCATTTTGCTGCAGGAAATAAAGCCAGAAAAGAACAAAAAGATCTGAAAGTGCCTCTAGTAACTCACGGCTTTTAAGTTTTTGTCTCTTTCTCTTTCTGTGATAGCTTGCGAGCAAACCTCCACCCAAGGCAGATAACAACAGCAACCTGTACCTCCAGTTCTATGCCTCACGTACTGATCCTAGCAAGTATACAATACTCAAGCATGATTACAGGGTTATTGGTACCATTAGGACTTTGTAACTTCTTCCCTAAAGCTGTAGCACTGCCTAGAACAGAGTTTCTCAACCCTAATGACTTTAAGATGTGTGGACTTCAACTCCCAGCTTCCCCCACTGCCTGGGGCAATTCCGAGAGTCTATATATCTTAAAGTTTCTGAGATCAAGAAATGCAATCCTAGTAGTTCGTACTCAACTCCCAATACTCTTTTACTCTTGTCCATTATTGACAGGACAGTAATCAGCTAGAGACTTCTCTTTCTCTTAGTTCTTGAAAGCCAGTGCAATAAATCCCCTTGGTTGAGAGGGGTTTGCCCATACATACTGATAAAAGCCATAGAATTTGCATCTCAATCTTTCAATTGAAAAAAGAGAGAGAGAGAGAGAGAGAGAGAGAACACATGACATTCTGTTACGTGATCTCTCCTAAAGAAGAAAAAAATGAAATCGCCCTGAATGGTGGCTCTAACGTCTCTTTTCCAGGTGTGATTATTCATAACACATTTGATTTGGAAAAAGAAGAAGTGGAAAAAAGAAGAATTTAAATGTGTTTTGAAGGGGGTTTGCAGGACAAAGCGGTGAAAAGAGAAGGAAGTTTACCTGTTTTTGAAGAATTGCTTATTGTTGATGTGTTTAAATGGACAGCAGGGGTACTGACATCAGTTTCCTGTATGGACTCTGAAATAAAACAGATACACATCAATGTAATATTTGCAATGTTTCCAAACATGTAGGTTCCCACACTCGCAATAATTTTAGCTATCCAAAATCTACATTTGTTGAAAAAAAGATAACAATATATTATTATACAACACTCTTACACAACATCAGCTGTAGTGACATCTTCCTTAAGATAACAATATATTATTATATAACACTCTTACACAACGTCAGCTGTAGCTGACATCTTCCTGAAGACGACTTCCCTAGTTTCAGTAGTATTAGAAAACAATTGTCCTGTCTCCAATCTTTGCTTTTTATAGGCAATTACTAGGGAGTATCCCTTATAAGTGGATTATTTGAATCTTTTTCAATGGAACAGAACAGATCTGGTTATCTGGCTGATTACGAATGTCGAGACCTAGATGTGCAGAACCCTTATAGGTTCTATTAGTGATCTCCGGATTTTTTAGTTCCATTGAACATGGTATTCTCCTATACCTCTTTCAGACTTGGGAATTCAAGGTGCTAGGCTTCAGTGGTTCCAATCCTTCCTTAGCAGACAGTTCCAGTTACTAGCTGGAAGCATTGTGGTGGTCTCTTATGTGTGATATCCCAACAGGAATCATTTCTTTCCTCCTTCCTTTTTAATGTCTACATGAAGCTATTGGAGAGACTATATGTAGGTTTAGAGCAGCGGTCCCCAACACCCAGTCTGTGGATTGGCACCGGGCTGCGACATGCCAGAAACTGGGCGGTGCCAACAAGCATAGCCGCATCTGTGGGCTGCAGGCAGCATACAAAACCATGCCCCCTTTGGTCTGTGGAAAAAACTCTCTCCACAGAGCTGGTCCCTGGTGCACCAAAGGTTGGAGCCCACTGGTTTAGACTGTATTATTGTCCATACCCCAATGATACCTAATGAAATGTGACTGAAGCAGTGGTGGATTTCAAATTTTTTTACTACCGGTTCTGTGGGTGTGGCTTGGTGGGTGTAGCACATCTTGGTGGGTGTGGCTTGGTGAGCTTGGCAGGGGAAGGATACTGTAAAATCTCCATTCCCTCCCCACTCCAGGGGAAGGTTACGGCAAAATCCCCATTTCCTCCTGATCAGCTGGGACTCGGGAGGCAGAGAATAAATGGGGGCGGGGCCAGTCAGAATTTTTACTACTGGTTCTCCGAACTACTCAAAATTTCTGCTACCGGTTCTACAGAACTGGTCAAAACCTGCTGAAACCCACCTCTGGACTGAAGTCCTATCCTAGCGTTTGAGACTGTCAAGGTCTCAATGGGAGAAGGCAAACTGAAGTTGAATCCAAGCAAGGCAGAGCTGCTGTTTGTTCACTAAGGTTCCCTGTCAGTTCTGATGTTGCCTTCTGACTGGCTGGTACTGCTTTTGAGGGAGCAGGTGTGTAATTTTCACACCTTCTAGGACTCACTACTACCATTAGATGGGCAGATGAAAACCTTTCAAAGGTCAGGAAAGCCTTTGCTGGTGCACTATGACAGACCTGCCTGAAGCAAGGGGATCTTGCAGAAGTAACTCACCACAGCCTGGACAACTACAATGTACTCTTCAGGCTTTTAAAGATCAATATAAGAGAATATTTGTAGCTCATGGTTGCGTTGTGGAGTCCTTGGTGCTCTCTGTGCTTGGTTGCTTTCTTGCAGATGTTTCATTACCTAACTAAGGGTAACTTGCAGACATGTCACTATCCAATTAGGATTAACTGGAAAACTGAGCATCTTATAGCAAGCTAAATCCAATGCTATTCTCAACACTAAAGAATTCCTGGAAGTGTGGAACTTCACATATCAGCCATCAACAGGCACATAGAGATAAACAACATCTACAGACCACTCAAAAGAGACAATTACTAGCTAAAAAGGAAACAAAAAGACCAAAATAAATCTTGTAATCAACCTCCAGATAAACAGAAATTAACACCAGGATTAATACTAGTCCAACAATCAAGCATTAAACAATACCCCAATCAAGGAACTACCAATGCAAAAAAAAAATGCAGACAAACAATAAACAGCACAATCAAGGAACTACCAAGAAGAAAATCAAGACCACAAGGCAAGCCACTTGTACATAAACAGAGAACAAACTTTACTTCCTTCTAGCACTGCTGATGTTATCTATTTGGTTAATGAAATATCTGCCTGAAAACAACCAAGCTCAGAGAGCATCAAGGACATCACTTTGAAAATCAACAGGAAACTGAAGTTCATGCAAATTGCAATGGCCTATGAAATTCCATTAACATATTTCACCTATGAGGCCCTGTATTAATTACTAATAGGTTTTGGGGTAGAAATTAAAATATTGGTTTTCTATATGTATAAAAATGGCTGTGTGTGTATGTTCCAGCATAACTCTGGAATGCCTCGAGCAATTTCAATCAAACTTGGTACACAGATGATTTACTCTCTGGAAAAAAATACTGTGGTGGGTAAGACACCCCTAACACCCTTCGGGGTGTGTGTTCTGTTAAGATACTGTTGTGCCTTATAATGGCTTCTACTGTACTGCCTTAAAATGACTTCTACTGTGCAGCACAGTGGAGTTGCCATGGTAATGGCTTCACAGTACTCCACAAGGAGGCTCCCTCTGGTAAGGGGGAAAATCCAACATTAGAAATTGCGTTTGGTCCAGACATTTTCAACAAGGCTTTGATTATTCTTGAGGACAAATGTATGGCCATGATCAATAAAACATACTGCGACTCGGCCTGCCTGCACCACTACGAGACCGACACAACTTACTTCACGCAGATTACATACAAGAAAATAACTACAACGTCCAACAGCTTATTGCATATATTGTGGACAACAAGCCACTTCTAAATCAAGATCAGAAAAAAGCATACCAAATGATCATGGATCAGCTAGCAAAACAACAAGGTGGTATCATTTTACTTGACGCTTCTCGGGGCACAGGGGGAAAAAATCACTAATTTAATTCTCTTCAAAATCAGGGCTCAGGGTGAAGTTGCTTTTCCTAATACAGGATTGGGATAAATAAAAACCTGGGCACCACCAGGTTATCAGATAGTAATCTATAAAATAGGACTGACTCCTTCAACTAGAATTGACCCATATGATACATATGTAATGATAACAGTAACTTTTTACTCTGAAATCAGAGGTCAGCAGATGTTTTTCTGTCATGGCCTCTATGTGGAATAGCCCTCCCCTGGAAATTAGTGTTGAGCAAGTGGTTTCTAATTCTTACTCTAAAATAAAATAGAAATAATCTACTTTCTAAACTAGAATAGAATAAGATAGAATTCTTTATTGGCCAAGTGTGATTGGACACACAAGGAATTTGTCTTGGTGCATACGCTCTCGGAGTACATAAAACAAAAGATACATTCGTCAAGAATCATAAGGTACAACACTTAATGATAATCATAAGGAAACAGTCAATATGAATCTTAAGGATACCAGCAACAAGGTTACAGTCATACAGTCATAAGTGGGAGGAGATGGGTGATAGGAATGATGAGAAGATTAATAGTAGTGCAGACTTAGTAACCAGTTTTACAATGTTGAGGGAATTATTTGTTTAGCAGAGTGATGGCGTTCGGGGAAAAACTGTTTTTGTGTGTAGTTGTTTTTGTGTGCAGTGCTCTATAGCATCGTTTTGAGAGTAGTAGTTGAAACAGTTTTATGTCCAGGATGCGAGGGGTCTGTAGTTAGAGAATATCTAACTAGTTTAGATATTGATAATATTTAGATAATAAAGTTGTTCATTACATATTCTTGGGTTGAATTTCTTGATTTTTTCTTGATTTTATTATTGTATTCACAATGCAATAATATTGTACCTATTGTGAATGTTTTATGGTTTTATGTTGCACAGAGTGGAATGATTGTGGTGAAAATAATAAATAAATGTGAGGATGTAGAAAATTCTCTCAAATTAAAAAAAAAAGTGCAGAATATTTTGTACTCCACTGAATGCTACTTATATGTTTGAAAGTTTTCAAACTCCTCAAGAGGCAGCCTTTCATATCCTCTCTAGAGGTAAGAAAGTAGCATAAATGACAATTTTCAGGCTGTGCAAAATACAAAGAATTTTAAAATGGGGGATAACAGTAGGCAACGTATCTCAATTCAGTTTAATTAAGCATTTAAGCCATGTAACTGATGACGTTGGCTAGTTTGGTAATGAAACGTCTGCAGGAAAACAACCAAATGCAGAGAGCACTAAGGACCCCTCATATCAACCCTGAGCTACACTGTTCCATCGACTGGGAATTGGGATGCATTACGTCTTCTGCAACTTTGAATGATGGGATTTGTCTGCTAGAATAGATTCATAATAGTTGTGGTAGCTTACAGACAATGGTAGATTTAATTTTTCCCAACAAACTCCTTTCCACTACTATTTTTGTACTCAATGTCATATTATTAGGATGATGATATGACCAACTCCCACCACCATCAATAAATCTCTCAAGTATTCTGAAGTCAGAATTTGTAGAAGGGGAAAATCCTCATTTTACAATAGAATATATCAAGCCAAAAACCACCCACTTTTTTTTAACTGTTAAAGAGATTCCTGGGTAAAAATGGAAGAGAAGCCAAAGAGAGAAAGGGTGGAGGGAGAATTTTTGAATGCCATATATATTACCAGAGAGGCATGAGAAAGGGTGGTTAGGAATTAAATTTAATTTCTATGTAGCCTAAAGCATTGAGACATTAATAGGTTGCTATGTTTCTGGAATAATGTTTCAGAATTAAGTTAAGATATATGTGTACTTGAAGCAAGAAGGGAAAAAAACTTCTTAGTCTATGTAGAATGAGGAATTTAAGAACCTAATTTTAAAAAAAAACCCAACACACACTGGAAGCAATGGATAAAAAGTTATAGAAGAGCAGAGAGAAAGCCAAATCCAACTTAGCTAATTACGAAGATTCTGTTGCAGTCACAGAGCTTTCTGACTGCTTACAAATGGTCCTCGACATACAGCCATAATGGAATTTTCCCATTATGGTCATATGCTGTGAATAAACCTATTTTACAAACTGTTTTGCAGCGATCATTAATGAACGCCATGGTTGTTAAGAGAAGAGAAGAGAAGGACTAGGGGAGACATGATAGCAGTGTTCCAATATTTGAGAGGCTGCCACAGAGAGGAAGGAGGTCAAGCTATTTTCCAAGGAACCTGGAGGCCAGACAAGGAGCAATGGATGGAAACTGAACAAGGAGAGATTCAACCTGGAAATAAGGAGAAATTTTCTGACAGCGAGAACAATCAACCAATGGAACAGCTTGCCTTCAAAAGTTGTGGAAGCTTCATCACTGGAAGCTTTCAAGAGACTGGACGGCCATCTGTCAGAAATGGTGTAGGATCTCCCGCTTGAGCAGGGGTGGGGGGTGTTGGACTACAAGGTTCCTTCTAATTCTGTTAATCTGTTAAGAACCCATTGCTCACTATGACATAGTTTTGTGAAAACTGAAAATAACTTGCAGTTAAATGGTTGCTAAGTGACTTATCTTAAGTTGAGGACCACTTATACTTAAAATGCATCCCTGATTCCCTTCCTTTTTGTACATTGTCCTTTTCATACTTGTTATATTCTTTAGTTCAGTGCTCCTCAACCTTGGCCACTTTAAGGTATCTGGACTTCAACTCCCAGAATTCCCTAGTCAGCAGCACCATATACTTGCAGAAATCTTCAGCTACAGAGAGCACAGTGATTCAAATGTTGTGATTAATATTTATTTTAATGCTAGCAGACAAGCCTCTCTTGTCACGGTGAGTCTCTACAGTACATTTTTCCCATGGCTTGATAAAGCACAGGCTTCTCTCACACATGGATATTCTTAAAAGCTGCGAGGCAGAATTGTTAGTGATGGTGAGAACTGCTAAGGCTGTTCTTTAAAATCATTTTCAACAAAAGTCTGCATAGCAGGAATGCAATTTTGGAAATCTACCAAGAGATTTGTGGCTCAGATATAACAATCAACCCAATGAACCTTAATTTACTGTATTGGTTGTACCCAATACAACCTTGTGTCCAGTCTCATGTCAGTTTTCCAACTATGATTTCTGCTGTTATTTGAAGTAGAAATTACTTGCAGACCACAATTTATTTCCTTCAGGTCTATGAAGATCAAGAAACCCACTCCACAGGAAAAATATATCTCAATTTAACTGAGATAGGCCACAGTAACAGAATCTTGAAACTCAGTTTGTGTTTTACCTTCCTTCTTTCTTATATTCCAATTAAGTCAGGGTGGAGCCAGCTTGATGCCCGATACCATTGCTTTTCCCAGAGTTTAAAAATGTTTCTGCCTCAATTGTTTCTCTAACAGTTTTTGAATATTCCCTGCAAGGGAACTCTTGATGGCTCTCTAGTATTTCTTAGTTCAGATACTGTCCAAAATGAAATCTGCCAATTGTTGTTCTGACTTCGGACTATCATAAATTTTAGCAAGCCCGATTGTGCAATTGGAAATATTAATCATGCAAACACATTGCCCAACTGGAGATGGAAGTGAAATAGCAAAAAAGCCATTTAAAAAAAAAACGCAGATTCTGGATTCTTCTACACAGCAACCCCTCTAATATCTGCCATCAACTATCAGATTTCAATATTTAAGATGACGGAAGAGAACAATCTTAACTGCCTAATGTTTCCACCTAATGTTTGACATGTGATTTTCAGCATGACACTCAAAAGGAGAGATGCAGTCTTTGGACCACAAAAGATTGTGTGTTTGCATCCTACAATATCTTCCTAAAGCAGAAGGCAGTCTGCCCATTCTGTTGCCAGATGTGAGTTAGTTTCCATTAGCCTTAGCCAACCAGACAAGTCTGTATGGAAAGAACAACACAACATTCATATAGTTTGTACCAATGGCATTAATATAATCCAAATATCAAATTGCAAGAGTTAAGAGAGAAACTTCCTTGCCAGAGAGTAAAAAGGTTGCTTCTTGTCTCTTTCCTCTTGAAGAAATATTGACTTGGTTCATGTTTATTTTGTGCCTTCCTTTCACCCAGGATGCCAGCCCTCATGCGTTCGCTGAGGCGGTAAGCGCAGCAGGGCAGCCCGTTGGGGTAGGCTGGGCAGGACTGGGCACTTGCCATCCACTACCCAAGACTCCGGGCAACCTGCGGCACCATCTAGGGGTCCTCCATGTGGCCTGAGAGGTATGGCAAGACTCCTCTGGTGGACAAGGGTTTGGTGCTCACCCTGATGGAGTCAATGGATCCTCCCAGCCCCACCCGGGTCACCACAGGCACCCCCAGCCACAAGCGATGTCCAGTTGGCCATGCCACTCTGAAGTGAACCATAATCCTGATGCAGCCCTCAATGAAATAGAGTTTGACACCCCTGCAACTAGAACAATGTTTCACAACCCTGACAACTGTAAGATGTCTGGACTTCAACTCCCAGAATTCCCCAACCAGCCTAGAATTCTGGGAGTTGAAATCCAGACATTTTAAAGTTGCCAAGGTAGAGAAACAATGCATTAGAGTGAGCAATGTGCATATGATGCATTATACAAAACCATCTCCTAAGCCAGCCTGAGCTCAGTAGGGCTTACTAGAATAGAATAGAATAGAATAGAATAGAATAGAATAGAATAGAATAGAATAGAATAGAATAGATTAGATTTTTTTATTGGCCAAGTGTGATTGGACATACAAGGAATTGGTCTTGGTACATATGCTCTCAGTGCACATAAAAGAAAAGATACGTTCATCACGGTACAACATTTACAACGCAAATGATGGTCAATATATCAATATAAATCATAAGGATTGCCAGCAACAAAGGTACAGTCATACAGTCATAAGTGGAAAGAGATTGGTGATGGGAACAATAAGAAGATTAATAGTAGTGCAGATTTAGTAAATAGTTTGACAGTGTTGAGAGAATTATTTGTTTAGCAGAGTGATGGCCTTTGGGAAAAAACTATTTTTGTGTCTAGTTGTTCTGGCGTGCAGTGCTCTATAGCGTCGTTTTGAGGGTAGGAGTTGAAACAGTTTATGTCCAGGATGCGAGTGATCTGCAAATATTTTCACGGCCCTCTTCTTGATTCGTGCAGTATACAGGTCCTCAATGGAAGGCAGGTAGGTAGCAATTATTTTTTCTGCAGTTCTAATTATCCTCTGAAGTCTGTGTCTTTCTGTGCACCTCACTGCACTTGAGCCCAACCTCACTTTTGAAAGTTATTATTTTCTTTAATCTTCAAAAGAAGAAATCTGCCTGTGTGACTTTCTCCATTGTCTTGCGTATCATGAATGCTCTTTTACGGATATGTTAATAACCATCATTTTAAGTATTGGTCAGATTATTCTGGGACAAGATTCATCCCATGGACATCGAGTTTATTTATTTATTAAATTTATATGTCACCCATCCCATTGTTGAATGACTTCATAATTTTTGTTGGAATGACTTGCTTTTTCACTTGGGAGTCTCCGGCCAAAGGTCTTTGACTTCAGTCCATTTGTGGTCCTCTAAAGAGTGGACTGGGACCTCTACACAAGAGCAGCAAAAACCCCAAGCCACTCTCCCACCCTCTGATTCAGACCTTCCAAATGACAATGGTTTCCTTTCAAAGGTTTGTGGCAAACTCATCAAGTTAACCACAAGGATGCTTGCCAATATGTCTGCCCAACACACACTACAAGAATTGTCTTCCTGCCTGCTTTTCCAAACTGTTAACTTATCATTAACATCACTTTGACTATTCTGTTGATTGGCCTGGTTTATGCTTCTGATCCTTTGCTACCCTCTTCTTTCTTTTTTTTCTTTCTTTCTTTCTTTTTTTCTTTCCTTCCTTCCTCTCTCTTCCTCTTGCCTTTCTTTCTTTCTTTCCTTCTTTTCTCTTTTTTGTTTTTTCTTCTCCTTTCTCTTTCTTTCCTTCCTTTCCCTCTCCCTCTCTCTTTCTTTCTTTCTCTCTCCTTTTTTCTTTCCTTCCTTTCCCTCTTTCTCTCTCCTTTCTTTCTTTCCTTTTCTCTCTCTCTCTTTTGTTCTTTCTTTCTTTCTCTTTTTCCTTCCTTTCCCTCTGCCTCTCTTTTTTCTGTCTCCTTTTCCTTCCTTCCTTCCTTCCTTCCTTCCTTCCTTCCTTCCTTCCTTCCTTCTTGAAATTCAGCAAGTGTCCAGAAGCTTTTTAAAAAATCATCAAAGAAGCTGGCAAGGAACATCAGAATCCTTCCTTCCTCCCCCAATCCTCTCTTCTTTTATTGCCTAATGTCTATTTGGAGAAAATGCACTAAGTAACAGAGAAAACAGAATATATGTGATTATATTTGTTTGTATATATGCAGCCACGCTCACTTGATACTGTCACAGATATGTACAGCTTCCAGCATGCTTGCAGGATATGCTTTCCACGGTGCAAAAAAGTTTGTCCAAATTTGATTGGATTAGCAGCCAGGCTTAAGATTTATAGCCTTACTTGGAAGAAGCAAGTTGTCTAGCAGTTGATGAGACTTGCTCCCTTATCTGTGTTTTGACTCAATATGGCAAGCTCTGTTCATGCCTTGCTTTGGATTTTAGAAAGAGCGCTCTCCACCGCTGACAGTGCCGTCTTAGAAAAGGCAAAACACAATATTGCTGTGTGTTCTGACGCCTTTCAATTTACGCTGCAGTAATTATGATGTATATAACCCTGTTAACAAATGAACAATGCAAATACCCTAGCATTGGAAAAATAATAATGAACAGTTCAGCGTGGCTGAACTATGACCATTTACAAGAGACAATGAGAGTTCCAGAACAAAATTAGTTATCTGTTTAAAAATGAGGCTCTATAGAGAACAGTCTCTTTTGATAAATGGAGCTTGAAAGAAACATTTACAATGTGGTAGATACATTTTTCCTGTTCCAATCAATCAACCGTATCCCCTCCCTCCTGTTCCATCCCCCATTCCCACCTGTCTTTCCAGTTTCTTTCCAAATAAGCCACCAGCATTCCTAGGTCAATATTCATGTAATCCCTGGATTCTTCCATCAGTTGGCCTTTGACACCACCCCCCCTCCAAAAAAAAACCCCCCACCCTTATAACTTTTGCAAACTTCCTGACGTTTTGAATAGTGTTTTTCAAGCTCAGCAACTTGAAGATGTGAAGATTTCAACTCCCAGCAACTTCAGCATGCTGGCTGGGGAATTGTGGGAGTTGAAGTGCCCACATCTTCCAAGTTGCTAAGTTTGAAAAACACTTAAGGATAAAGATGTGTTTTGTTCCCCCACCTCTGATATTATTTTACAAGTAGTAAATAGAAAGTTGGAAAAGAAATAGTTTTTTTTTAAGGAGGGACAGATAATTTGATGGGTTCTGCCTTCCCTTGAAAAAAAAAAGGAACCAGCTGTCCATAACCTGCCCTACCTATCCATGGTGGTTCTAATATTTATTTTATTTAGATCTCATTTTGAACCAAAAGTTCAAAGCAATATACAAGGGAGGATGTGGGGGGGGGAGCTTGTTAACCTTACAACAACACCCCGACAGAGGGTTGGGCTGAGTAGCAAGTAGATGACCTCAAACCGCCTACTGAGCTTCTTCCATAGTTGGACTGGATTTCAGATCACTTCGGATCACACACACCCAGACCGGATCCAAACACCTTCCACCCGCCCTGTGTCCTAGAAGAGAATAACCTCTCACAATACTAGACAACATAGTATCAACAGCAGAAACCTTCAAATTTCTAGGTTCTACCATATCACAAGATCTAAAATGGACAGCTAACATCAAAAATGTCATCAAAAAAGGACAACAAAGAATATTCTTTCTGCGCTAACTCAGAAAGCTCAAACTGCCCAAGGAGCTGCTGATCCAGTTCGCCAGAGAAATTATTGAGTCTATCATCTGCACCTCTATAACTGTCTAGTTTGGTTCCTCAACCCAACAAGACAGACACAGACTTCCGAGGATAATTAGAACTGCAGAAAAAACAATGGTTACCAACCTGCCTTCCATTGAGGACCTGTATACTGCATGAGTCAAAAAGAGGGCTGTGAAAATATTTACAAACTCCTCACATCCTGGACATAAACTGTTTCAAGTCCTACCCTCAAAACAACACTATAGAGCACTGCACACCAGAACTTAGAATACACTACCTGACTCTGTGGTCTCTTCCCAAAAGCCCCAAAGCTTTAACCAAAAACTGTCTACTATTGACCTCACCCTATTCCTAAGAGGTTTGTAAGGGTCGTGCATAAGAGCACAAGCATGCCTACTGTTCCTGTCCTATTGTTTCCTTTCATTATATCCAATTAATATAGTTATGACATACTTACGCTTATATATATGCTTATATATTGTATAGTTATTTCATGCTTATGCTTATATATACTGTTGTGACAAAATGAATAAATAAATAAAATAAAAAATAAACAACTAGACACAAGAGCAGTTTTTTCGCCGGAGCGCCATCACTCTGCTAAACAAATAATTCCCTCAACACTGTCAAACTAGTCACTAAATCTGCACTACTATTAATCTTCTCATCGTTCCCATCTCCTCCCACTTACGACTGTAACTTCGTTGCTTGTATCCTTACGATTTATACTGATATTGTTTCCTGACTGCTTATTTGTAGCCTATGACTATCATTAAGTGTTGTATCATTAAGTGTTACATTTGTACCCTATGACTATCCTTAAGTGTTGTAAATGTTGTACCTTGATGAACGTATCTTTTCTTTTATGTACGCTGACAGCATATGCCCCAAGACAAATTCCTTGTGTGTCCGATCACACTTGGCCAATAAAAAATTCTATTCTAAATTCTAAAATTCTAAGAGGAACGGCTGGCCTCTCTCTCTCTTTTTTTTTTCCCAGCGCAGGCATGTTTGACTCAAGAGTTGAAACTGCGGAGGAGCGAAGGGATCGTGAGGCAACACGGTTCTTTCCCTTTCCAAAAGTCCCTTTGAATCCGACGATCCACAGCTGGGAGAGTCGCCTCGGATCCCTCCCGCCCCTGTCTCCCCAAAATCTCGTGGCGGGGTGGGGGGGAAGGATGGGAAGCGCCGTCCTCGGAGCCACGAGTGTGGGGGGGAAACGTGGAAGGAGGGAAAACTCGTAGAGAGAAAGTGATTTTTTTTGGGGGGGGAGGACATCCCTTGTCACTTACTTCCCAGGGAGTGGGGGGGGGGGACGGTTATCCTTTCCCGGGAATCACCTTACCCGAAAGGCAGAAGGGGGCCAGGAGCACCAGCCAGGGCAGCAACCTCGGGTTCATGGTGGCCTCTCGGCGGGAGGGTGGAAAAAAAAAGAAAGTAAGTAAGTTGCTCCCCAACAGTTGGAATCCGGAGCCGCCGCGTTGCCCTCCAGCTGTTGAGCGCCCGCAAAGAAGAACTTTGACGCACGTTGTTTTTTTTTTTTGACTCTTCCGCGCGCCAACTTCCCCTCCAAGGCGCGGCTACTTCGGTTTAGGACCCCGGGGCGAACTTCCCACGTGATGCAGGGCAATGGAGGCGGGACGGACGGCAGGTCCCATTTTGGGCAAAGTGGGGGGTGTTAGGAAGCCCCCCCGTCCCCCCCCCCGCTCAGCTGGCGAGGTGCCTCCTTCTTTTTCTTTTTTTGGCAAGGGAGACCCTCCTCCTCTCCTCCCCCCCCCGTAGCCCTGGATCCTTGGCAGCTGGAAGTGGGCGCGGCAGCGGTGCCGAAATCCACGAGCGAGTCCCGAAGGCAGGGCAAGCCTCCACGTGCCCAACAACAAGCCTGTTCCGCCGCCCTCGATCCCTGGCCGGCGGGGGCGGGGAAGGTATGGCAGCCGTCTCTGGGAAGTTTTAGCTGGTCCAAAACAAGTCCGCCAATTTCCCTGTCGTTTCCGACCCCCGCGTGTGTGCTGTGGGACAGAGTAACGGAGTTGGAAGGGACCTTGGAGGTCTTCTAGTGACCAGAGATCTCCAACTTTGGCAACCTTAAGCCTGGAAGACTTCAACTCCCAGAATTCTCCAGCCAGCAAAGCTGAGGAGGGGAATTCTGGGAGTTGAAGTCCTCCAGGTTTAAGGTTGCCAAGAGACCCTGTTCTAGTCCACCCCACTGCTCAAGCAGGAGACCCCTATACCAGTGGTGAAATCCAATTGTTTTTACTGCCAGTTCTGTGGGCGTGGCTCGGTGGGCATAGCTGGGTGGGCGTGGCAGCGGAAGGATACTGCAAAATCTCCATCCCCACCTCACTCCAGGGTAAGGATACTGCAAAAAAAGCTTGGCTGGCTGGGGAATTCTGGGAGTTGAAGTCTGCCAGGCTTAAGGTTGCCAAGTGGAGACCCAGTTCTAGTCCACCCCTCTGCTCAACCAGGAGACCCCCATACCAGTGGTGAAATCCAATTGTTTTTACTACTGGTTCTATGGGCGAGGCTTGGTGGACATGGTGTGGCTTGGTGGCCGTGGCAGAGGAAAGGATACTGCAAAATCTCCATTCCCATCCCACTCCAGGGGAAGGAAACTGCAAAATCCTCACTCCTGAGGAAAGAATATTGCAAAATTTCCATTCCCACCTCACTCCAGGGTAAGGATACTGCAAAATCCCCACTCCCTCCCCAGTCCTGGGAGAAGGATATTGCAAAATCTCCATTCCCACCCCACTCCAGGGGAAGGATACTGCAAAATCCCCACTCCCTCCCCACTCCTGGGAGAAGGATATTGCAAAATCTCCATTCCCACCCCACTCCAGGGGAAGGATACTGCAAAATCCCCACTCCTGGGGAAAGAATATTGCAAAATCTCCATTCCCAACCCACTCTGGGGCCAGCCAGAGGTAGTATTTGCCGGTTCTCTGAACTGCTTAAAATTTCCACTACCGGTTCTCCAGAACCTGCTGGATTTGACCCATGCCCTATACCATTTAATACCTATACTTCTTATCTTGTACATGTTTAAGCAAAAGGATTCAAATCCAGGAGGATCCCATTTTAAGTCCCTAGCCGGAGATTGTCTCAAAGGTAACTTTTTAAAGAGGCAACTGGACTTTCTGCTGTTGTTGTTTTTTTGAAGTTGTTTCACTTCTCATCCAGGAAGCTTCTTGGCTATAGATATGGAAGCATAGCCGGCCGAAAGAACAGCTGAAAAATAGCTTTTATCCGTGGGCTGTCAGACTTTTGAACGCAACGTAACATCAGAATCAGGTTTAATATGATAGGTTCGCAGGGCCAGCGCGATGTGCAACATGTTTATACCGGTGTAATATTGTAGGAAGTTAGCACCCACACCTCTCCTAGAAAAATGAAATATTTTAGCGAATATTAAAAGGGCAGAATATTTCCCCTAAAAGGGAGGCAGAAACTCAGCCCCCTCCCACCCTTGTCAAGGGGCTATTAAGGCCTGGGCCAGTCTATTCTATATAACAAAGATCTACCTCCTTCAGGCAGAGCCATTTAAGTGTCCTTCATTGTATCACCCAGCAAGATTCAACTAAACATAGCACACAGACAACCTACAAAGCTAGCCATGACCTCTGACAGCAACCAATCAGGATACTTTTCCTGTGCCCCAGGAAGTTCAAACCCAGAGAGGGTATAAAACCCAGGGACTCTCAGCATCTCTCCCCCTTTTTTTCGCCCAAGATCTCCAAGGCATGTGATCCTGTTCGTCAATAAAGCTTCTTTCCAAGCAACTTCCATGAATCCAGTGCCTTTTTCCCCACTTGGAACTGAACCCAGAAGGATATTTCTTCCAACAATATACATATATGTATATGGGAATGTGTGCTAGTTATTACTTATTTGGGTTTCGAGATTTCTTTCTTTTTTTAAAAATTTATTGAGTTATTGAGATGTATTCTGTGTTTTGGGGGGCGGGGGGGGGGCTTCACCAAGGGAGGCTCATTCAATCTCATTGTACACATGTTGTTCGTTGACAATAAAGGTTTGATCTGATTTTCTTCACTCCGGCTGGATGGTAGGGAATGGAAGGAGAAAACCTAGCTGAGATTCTTCTCTTCATTGAAAGTCTGTGGAGATTCTCAATCATCCAGATCACGGTTATCCAAAGGTGCTTTTTCAGGAGGCATATGGACTATCTTGTTTTTTTCTTTGAAATCGTTTTGCTTCTCATTCAAGAAACTTCTTCAGCTCTGGCTGGATGGTGGATCCTTCCATTCCCCACCATCCAGTCAGAGCTGAAGAAGCTTCTAGGATGAGAAGTGAAACGTCTTCAAAGAAAAAACCAGAAAGTCCAGTTGCCTCTTGAAAAAAGCACCTTTGGAACTTCTCTGCATTCCCTTTTTTCGTTTTCACTTTTTAAAAACCCCACATGCTTACAGTGATTGAACAGTGTGGCTTGTTTCTACCGTAAACACTTATGCCTAATTCTGACTCGTGGTGTATTGAATCACGTCTTCTAGGTTCCTTTGACACATGGAACCCCAAATTTACCATACTATGAGCTACAACTTTGCTGCACCACAGCCAGCATAGTGAAGGAGAAAAACTAACCCAGACTCAATGGACAATGGAGACCAACACAGCCTGCTTGAGCCAAGTTTATTGAGCTGATACAGATAGTCCTTGTCTTACAACAGTTCATTTAGTGATTGTTTGAAGTTACATCACTGAAAAAACTTCTGACTTTTTCCCACATTCACAACCACTGCAGCATCCCCATGCATCAAAACTCAGAGGCTTGGCAACTCTCATATTTATAACAGTTGCAATGGCCTCTTGCAACCTGTAATCCTCTTTTGCAACCTGACGAGCAAAGTCAACGGGTAAGTCAGATTCACTTAACAGCCGGGTTACTAAGTTAACACCTTCAGCGATTCACTTAACAGCTACGGCAAGAAAGGTTGTGAAATGGGGCAAAACTGATGTAACTGTTTCACTTAGCAATTCAGTTGCGGTCGTAAGTCAAAGACTACCTAGTCTTGTTTACAGGAAAGGCAGAATGACTCCTTAGTGACAGCCATCCAAACCCGTGACCAAAACAACACAGTATGTTTAGCCTTTGATTTGTGTGCTCAGCAAGCCTTGAGTAGCAATCATGAGCCTACAAGGAACAAACTTGTCCGGAACATAAACCCTGAGTTTGCAGTTTCAACCTCTTAGTAAGCTATTTCTCTGTCATATGACTGAAGAGCCAGTATTATTTAGTATTTAAGGCACCAGGCTAGAACCTGGGAGACGTAATTCTGCTTTAGGATGAAGTCCACCAGGTCACCTTGAGCCAATCATTCTCCCTCGGTCCTATAAAGGAGAGAATGGCAAACCACTTCTGAAAGCTGGCCAAAAAATCCTGCAGAGTGTGGTCCAGGAAGTTATTAGGAATTAACACTGATCCCAAGACATGCCCTACTTCCAAAAAAGGCACCGATACCTCTCTGCAGCCATTTTGTAAGGCCCAATTTTCTAAATTAATTATTTATTAGTAAAATTATTAAAATAAAATAAAATAAAATAAAATTAGTAAAATAATTTTACCTGGGCTTAGAAAATTTAGAACTATGCCCCCTTCGACATGATCTGAGTTTAACTCATAAAATCATCTATTACAATGTCCTTCCTGTCAAAGTCTACTTCAGCTTCAATTGCAACAACACACGAGCACACAATAGATTTAATTTTAATGTCAATCGCTCCAATCTTGATTGCAGAAAATATGACTTCAGCAACAGAGGTGTTAATGCTTGGAATAAACTACCTGACTCTGTGGTCTCTTCCCAAAATCCCCAAAGCTTCAACCAAAAACTGTCTACTATTGACCTCACCCCATTCCTAAGTGGTCTGTAAGGGGCGTGCATAAGAGCACAAGCGTGCCTACCGTTCCTGTCCTATTGTTCCCTTTCGTTATATCCAATTAATATAGTTATTACATACTCATACTTATATATGCTTATATGTTGTATAGTTACTACATGCTTATGCTTATATATACTGTGTGACAAAATAAATAAAATAAATAAATAAAAAACAATGTATTAATTGTTTTCTCCTTCAATAGCCATCAATTAAAAATTACGGGATTTGGGGTCAGCAGATCTGGGTGCTCTTGATTCCTTAATCTTGCACTAAGTTGAACTATAGTGGTTTGTGTCTCATGGTCACAAAGTCCCCGAGGACAGGCCTCTTGTTCCCTTGGCCTCTGGTAGAAAACCAGGAAATGACATTTCCTTCTCTGTGTGAGTTGTGCTGGGCCAGCAAATTAATGCAGATTGTTATTTTTTTATGGGGGAGTGGGGGAATTTAGAATAAATTTATTTTAAATTTACAAAGGAGTGTGGAGTTTGATGCAAAAAAAAGACTTGGGGAGGGAGAAGGGAAGGTTGATGTAATTTATGGACTGGAGCAGTTTCAGGAAAATATATGTATATTTCGGGAAATATATATTGTAAGCTTTCTTTGATTTTTTTTCAGGTCTTGCTACTCTTCTTTTTTAGAATAGAAATAAGTTTTTCTCATCTATTGCAAAGGACCTTTTAAAAATCCAGTCTTTTGCATGCAGACCACAGCATAAAACAGGGGTGTCACACTGGTGGCCTGTGGGCCCAATGCGTCATGTGCAGGCCATGCCTACCCCAACTCCGAAAATGTCACGAAATGTCACATGACGGCAACATGACGCAGCGAGTTTGATACCTGTGGTGTAGAAGAAGCAGGGAGAGCATTTACTTACTTTATTCATTAGGTTTATATCCTGCCTTTTCTCCGAAAAGGTTGTGCAATTTTGATCTGCAGTTTTGACAGATGGAAACCCTTCTGGCTAAATTTGGATTAAGGATCAATTTGATTTCTTCATTCAGACACCCAGGGACCAGTGGTGAAATCCATTTTTTTTTACTACCGGTTCTGTGGGCGTGGCTTGGTGGGCGTGGCAGGGGAAGGATACTGCAAAATCTCCATTCCCACCCGACTCTGGGGCCAGCCAGAGGTGGTGTTTGCTGGTTCTCTGAACTACTCAAAATGTCCGCTACCTGTTCTCCAAACTACTCAAAATTTCCGCTACCGATTCTCCAGAACCTGTCAGAACCTGCTGGATTTCACCCCTGCCATGGACCAATATTAGAATCTGAGACTTTTAGGAAGCTCTTGACTAAATATCAAACAGGGTTTTGGGGTAGGAGGGAGATATCATCACAAAAATGATACAAATTTTGCAAAGCCATTTGCTTTGTTCCTGTAATGATGTCATGAGACACTTTGGACAATACTGTGGCTTATAAGAGAAGATTCCAGGCCTTCATTTTGAAGGGAAAAAAACCAGAAGAAATATTCCAGTTTCTCAATGGTAGATTGTCTAGATTTCTAGAACTGTTAGAAGTACCTGAACTTTGATACTGTGGGACCATTTTAAAAATAAATATGGGTGCCAGGAACAAGCATTGGCACAGCATAGAATTAAAATAATGCAATGATTGTATTAAGTAATTTGTTTTTGTTTTTTTTAAAAAAGATTGATAATAAAAAAAAATGATGCAAGCTCATTGCTGCTCACTAGGTTGCTGTCAGGTCCAGATAACCAGCATTCACTGAGATCAAAATATCAAAGAGTTTATTATTGTTACCTATACACAAGAATCTATCAACTAATAGTCAAAGCTAAACTGGCTTTAGATAGGGGTCAATGAAATTCACAGAGGGCTCGACTTAAGTCTCTTGTGGAAACACAATGACTCCAAACTTATGATACATTTAACCCCACCTTCCAGCTCGGCCTGCTCATCTTGTACAGTGACCCTACGTGGTAGTGTTTTTCAACTTTAGTAGCCATGATGGTGCAGTGTGCAGTACTGCAGGCTACTTCTGCTGACTGCTGGTTGCCTGCAATTTGGCAGTTCAAATCTCACCAGGCTCAAGGTTGACTTAGCCTTCCATCCTTCTGAGGTGGGTAAAATGAGGACCCAGATTGTTGGGGGCAATATGCTGACTCTGTAAACCACTTAGAGAGGGCTGTAAAGCATTGTAAAGCGGTACATACTGTAAGTCTAAGTGCTATTGCTATTGCTAGTAATTTTAAGATGTATGGATCCACACAGCCAACCAACCCACTCACAGCAACACTCCCCACCTCCCCACCACCGTATAACTGATAGATTTGTTTTTAAAAGCACATGCAATTAAAAAAGTTCATTAAAGTCTGGGTTGATGAAAATGTCATCTTTGCTGCCACCTAGTGCTGTAGTTTTTAATTTTTCTTCAGATAATTCCACCATAAAGAAACATTCCTTCCCTTTTTTCCATTCTATGAAATAGGTAGATAATTTTAGGCTACAGAACAATTAACAAGTCTTTTCTAAACATTCAAGGGCATGTTTCTCATCATTTGCTGTGCCCTTCTCTTGTATGAGAGAACACACTTTGCTAGCCCAAATTTATTCAGATTTAACTTATGTTGCAGAATTGTAGTGATGAGCAATTTTGATGAGTCTCATCCTTCTGAGAGGCAATAAAACCCACTTGCAAAGGTCTGATTTCTTATTAACTAATCAAGGTCAATTTGTGTTTTTGCTATTGGTATCACCAGAAAAAAGTGTTATCAAGTTTTCCCTTCTGTGATATCTACTCCTCCCTTTTTTTCTTCCCTCTCTCTGCCATGCCACCACAATGCTTCCTGCAAATTCCCAACAAGTTGACTGACATCTAAGTGGTTAAGATGCTGGACTTGCCAATTAGTTCCATATAAATACCAATAGCATTAGCACTTAGACTTATATACCGCTTCACAGTGCTTTACAGCCCTCTCTAAGCGGTTTTACAGAGTCAGCATATTGCTCCCAACAATCTGGGTCGTCATTTTACCCACCTCGGAAGGATGGAAGGCTGAGTCAACCTTGAGCCTGGTGAGATTTGAACTGCCAAATTGCAGTCAGCCAGCAGTCAGCAGAAATAGCCTGCAGTGCTGCATTCTAACCACTGCTCCAACAATGCCAGTAGGTAAATAGAAACCACTTTGATGGGAAGGTAACAGCATTCCGTGCGCTTTTGGCGTATAGCCATACTGGCCACATGATCATGGAAGCAGTGGTGAAATCCAAGTTTTTTTACTAATGGTTCTCTGGTTGGGGCTTGGTGGGCGTTGCAGGGGAAGGAAACTGCAAAATCTCCATTCCCTCCCCACTCCAGAGGAAGGATACTGCAAAATCCCCATTTCCACCCACTCCTGGGGGAAGGATATTGCAAAATCTCCATTCCCACCCCACTCTGGGGCCAGCCAGAGGTGGTATTTGCCGGTTCTCCAAACTACTCAAAATTTCCGCTACCGGTTCTCCAGAACCTGTCAGAACCTGCTGGATTTCACCTCTGCATGGAAGTAACTTCGAACAATGCCGGCTTCCTTGAAGATGAGCACTGCCCCCTAGAGGTAGACATGACTCATCAGTTTTACTTTTATGATACCCTGAAGAATAAACAAATCAGGGGGATGGATTTCCATCATACTCTAAACTAAAATGTACAGTTCTCAATCACAATTGGTCACTAGAATTTTGATCACTAATGATGTAGTCATTTTAAGTGAGACATCACATGAGTGGACCAATTTTATAACCATTTCTACTGCAGTTGTTAAGTAAGTTACTGTATATGGTCATTTTTATTTATTTATTTATTTATTATATTTGTATACCGCCCTTCTCCCGAAGGACTCAGGGCGGTTCACAGCCAATAAAAACAAATACATATAATACAAATTAAAAACAATATAAAAAACTGATTCGATTAATGGCCTAAATTTTTTTAAATACAATTAAAACCCCGTTTAAAACCCCTAATTCAAAACCCCAATTTAAAACTATGTTCAAGCTAGTCCTGCACGTCAAAACAACAGCATCTTCAGCTCGCGGCGGAAGGTCCGGAGGTTGGGGAGTTGACGAAGCCCCGGAGGCAGCTCGTTCCAGAGGGCGGGAGCCCCCACAGAGAAGGCCCTCCCCCTGGAGGTCGCCAGCCGACATTGTTTGGCTGATGGTATCTGGAGGAGGCCCTCTCTGTGAGAGCGCACTGGTCGGTGTGAGGCTACTGGTGGCAGTAGGCGGTCCCGTAAATACCCCAGTCTTAAACCATGGAGCGCTTTGAAGGTGATAACAAGAACCTTGAATTGAACCCGGAAGAGCACTGGGAGCCAGTGCAGACTGCGCAGGAGAGGTATCACACGGGAGCCACGAGGTGCTCCCTCTCTCTATCATGAAGTGTGGACAAATATAGTTTCCCCAAATGGTGAGCATTTTTCTTGGGAACATTTGGGAAAGGTTTGGGGATTAAAAGAAGGTGTTAACAGATTAACGGAGTTGGAAGGGACCTTGTAGGTCATCTAGTCCAACCCCTCACCCAAGCAGGAGATCATACACCATTTCTGACAAATGGCAGTCCAGTCTCTTCTTGAAAGCCTCCAGTGATGAAGCTCCCACAACATCCGAAAGCAAGCATTTCCATTGGTTGATTGTTCTCACTGTCAGAAAATATCTCCTTATTTCTAGGTTGAATCTCTCCTTGATCAGTTTCCACCCATTATTCCTCGTCTGGCCTTCAGGTGCTTTGGAAAATAACTTGACCCCCTCCTCTCTGTGACAGCCCCTCAAATATTGGAACACTGCTATCATGTCTCCCCTGGTCCTTCTCCTCACTAGACTAGCCATGCCCAGTTCCTGCAACCGTTCATTGTATGTTTTAGCCTCCAGTCCCCTAATCATCTTTGTTGCTCTTCTCTGCACTCTTTCTAGAGTCTCAACATCTTTTTTATAGTGTGGTGACCAAAACTGGGTGCAGTATTCTATGTGTGGTCTTACTAAGGCTTTATAGAGTGGTATTAGTACCTAACTTGATCTTGATTGTATCTCTCTGTTAATGCAGCTTAGAATTACATTGGCTTTTTTGGCGGCCACTGCACAGTGCTGGCTCATATTTAACTGGTGTTGAGAGTAAGACTGGAGGATCCAGCTTCATCCTCAAGCATGGAAATATACATAAGGAACTGTCTCTCTCTGGTTGTATCTCTTGTCCTGTTATATCTATCAGGAGATGCATGCTTTGAGTCCTGTCAATCAAGAAGTGTCATCTGGCTGAACCCAGGAAGCGAGCATTTTTTTCCCTCTGGAACATGAGTCCCCTGGAAATCAGATTTGTTCTGAACCTGCTGACCTTCGATAAGGCCTTGAAGATCTGGGTTGTTGTCTAGCTTGGGGCCCTTAAGAGCCTATTATATGGTTATATTAATTAGTGTGGGTTGTTTTCCTCTAAGGTGCTATTTATGTTATTTATAGTCTTGTTATTTGGGTTTTATTATGTTTTTAAGCATTGTTAGCCACCACAAGTCATGCAATTAAGAAGGGTGTACGTTCAACAAACAAGCAAACAAACTACTTGGCCAATAAAAAATTCTATTCTATTCTATTCTATTCTATTCTATTCTATTCTATTCTATTCTATTCTATTCTATTCTATTCTATTCTATTCTATTCTTTGTAGATCATCTCAATCCCGCGGCACAACTGATTCCTCCCACCTCGCTGTTCTATTTCACTTTGCTGACTTGGAAGGTGAGCAGCTGAGCTTCTAAATGCTCCATTTTTGGCGCTGCGCATAAGCGCCTTAGGCATGCACATGCACAAAGCATGTATGTGTGCGCGAACCATGGGCTCACTGAACTAGTTGTTAAACCGGCAGCATCCCACCACTGACTGAGAGCTTATGAACTGGAGACAAATTCCTTGTGTATCCAATCACACTTGGCCAATAAAAAATATTCTCTTCTCTTCTCTTCTCTTCTCTTCTCTTCTCTTCTCTTCTCTTCTCTTCTCTTCTCTTCTCTCTTCTCTTCTGCTCTGCTCTACTCTACTTTACTCTACTCTCACTGGACGGCTTTGTGTTGTTCACTCACAGCACAACCTACTGTATAGGGCTGCTTTCGTATGTATCAAATTAAAGGGAAAACATCTGGAGATGGGTGGATGGGTGGGTGGAATCAATTGTAATGAATACATTATATATTTGTACTGATGTGCAGGCATGTTTTCTGAAATCCACTGGCTACAAAAGTAGACATTAAAATTTCTTTAAAAGATAATTGATTTGGATTGTGGCAAGATAATCAATGTAAATAACTAAATAAAATCTGTAGGACGAGAGTGAGTAGCCTCAGAAGTGCACATGGCTCTAAAATGGTTTTTCCCCCCATGTTGGTTGCCTCTGAAAACTCAGAGAAAATCTCTGCTTATCTATTTCTGAACTGCTTTGCCCACTAGATGGCAGGAAAGAGATTTGAGAAGTATCTAGGGCAGAGGTCTTCAAACTTGGCAACCTTAAGACTTGTGGACTTCAACTCCCAGAATTCTCCAGCCAGCATATGCTGGCTGAAGAATTCTGGGAGTTGAAGTCCACAAATCTTAAAGTTGCCAAATTTGAAGACCTCTGATCTAGGGCTTCCAGGTTGTGTTATTCCAGTCCTTTGGGGGCTGTTTTGCTTTTAGAAGAGCAGCCAAGAAAACTCTTTTATCAGAGTTTTTTCCTCCTCCTTCTCCTCTTCTCTCTCCCTCTCTCTCTCCCTCTCCCTCCCTCCCTCCCTCCCTCCCTCCCTCCCTCCCTCCCTCCCTCCCTCTAGATCTCTCTCTCTCTCTCTCTCTCTGGAAAATTATATGTAGTTGCAGTCACAGCTAGGCAAAAGGTAATGCAAACATGGGTATTATTCTACTGATACGTAGTTATGTAAAAATTTGCCCATAACTAGTATAAATAAATATTCTACTTTGTATGTATTTTGCAGCCACTAATGAAGACATAGAAATGCCTGTCAGAGGATCATTCTGATAACTTCAGTTCATACGATATTCAAGATATAGACAACTAAGATTTCAAAACAGGATATCAGGATATAAAACAATAAAAGTTTTGAAAGTGGATAATGATTTCATCATCAGGAAACAGGGAAATTGGTAATCCTTTTGTAAACCAAAATATTTCAACAAGTCCCCAAAACAATTTCACAGGTGGCACTGCTTTTATTTACCTGTGTCAATCTAACACTAATTCTTTTCAATACTTGATGCTAAATATTAGAAGAAATATTTACCAAGGGCATTGCTAATAAAATCTGTAAAATTGTCTTTCCATCACTTTTCTATGGAAAAAAAAATCCAGATCAAGCCCAAATCAAGATTTTTGACATTCAGAATTTTGACATTATAGATCAGCTATAAACTGCAACCATAGGCTTATAGTACATATAGGCCTATTTCTAAGGTTTGGGAATGACAGAAAACTGAGAATATTCAATGTAACTCACAGAAAACTGGTATCTAAATAAACCTGAAGGACATTCTATAACTCAGAACTTTTTCTTGCTCAGCAACCCTTCTGAATGTATTTATTTGTTTCAAAAAATAAATGCTTTTTAAACACATGGAAAAGTAAATTGCTTTGAAAACATGATTAGAATCATTCGTTCAGTCTTTATTATTACAGTTCACAATATTGTCGTTCACGATTCTTGCTTCAAAATTTCACGAATCCTTGTGAGTTTGCATAGGTAAAATCTTGGAAGGCACCCTTGAGGTCATCCAGTTCAACCCCCTGTTCAGTGTAGGGATCAGTAGAGAATCTCAGACAGACAGACAGCTGCTCAATCTTAGACCTCCACTGAAGAAGAACTAAAAGGGTTTCAATACAGCTGTTCTATTTTTTCCCAAAATTCCTCCTCCTTCCTAGATGAATGAAATAGGAACAAAAAGGAAGTAAGAACACACTCAAATAGATTATCTCAGAAATGGAACAAAATGGGAATGAAGGTGTTACAAAAATTGGCTTCCCCCAACACAAGGACATTCTAAATAAATCCTAATTAGACAGATGTTACCCCAGTCATGTCACCCTCTTGCTGACAGCCATCCAAGTTTCAATTGTATGTCTGTGGGCAAGCATCAGAATCCTATAGTAGCCAGGGCACAATTTTCTACACAATTCCCCTCCCCTCCCCCGCCACTACAAGGAGAGCTTCAAGCAGGTGTAGGATTGCAGCTCCAAGTATTTTTCTCTGAAATATATAACAATTAAATCATCATTGGTTTTGAAAAAAGTGGGAGTGTGAACATCAGTTGTCTATTTTCCTTGGCTAGTTGTTCAATCAGCCCCTTGTCAACCTTTTTCAAAATAGGGTTTTTTTAAAAAAAAATGCTTATGTTCTTCCTTATTTGTATTTCATCCCTTCTCCTTCCATCATTGATATATTCTGAGTTTAACAGGTTGCCTGGCAGGGGAAGATATTGTGTTACAATAGACATTATGTTTTTTGTTTAAATAGACTATATCTCCATTTAACATATTCTTGCCTATTAAATGAGTATTAGAATTGGAAGATTACAAGGATCATCTAATCCAGGGGTCTCCAACCTTGGCAACTTTAAGACTTGTGGACTTTAACTCCCAGAATTCCTCAGCCAGCAAAACTGGGAGTTGAAGTCCACAAGTCCTAAAGTTGCTAAGGTTGGAGACCCCTGATCTAATCCATCTATCTGCAATATGCAGGCAAACCTATTAAACCATATCTAAGAGATAGCTAATCAGATCTTTCTTAAAAGCCTCTAGAAATGGAGAACCTACAAAGGTCAGAAATAAATTCATGCCTGGTGGACTCTACAGTTTTAAAATGAAAAATTTTAAAATCCAAAGCCACTGATCAGAATAGAATAGAATAGAATAGAATAGAATTTTATTGCCCAAGTGTGATTGGACACGCAAGGAATTTGTCTTGGTGCATATGCTCTCAGTGTACATAAAAGAAAAGATACCTTCATCAAGGTACAACATTTACAACATAAATAATGGTCATAGGGTACAATTTAACACTTAATGATGCAACACTTAATGATAATCATAGGGTACAAATAAGCAATCAGGAACAATCAATATCAATATATATATATATATATATGATGTTGTGACAAATAAATAAAATAAAATAAAATAAATATAAATCATAAAGATTACCAGCAACAAAATTACAGTCATACAGTCATAAGAGGAAAGAGATTGGTGATGGGAACGATGAGAAGACTAATAGTAGTGCAGATTTTGTAAATAGTTTGACAGTGTTGAGGAAATTATTTGTTTAGCAGAGTGATGGTCTTCGGGAAAAAACTGTTCTTGTGTCTAGTTGTTCTGGTGTGCAGTGCTCTATAGCGTCGTTTTGAGGGTAGGAGTTGAAACAGTTTATGTCCAGGATGTGAGGGATCTTTAGATCAGGGGTGTCAAACTCAAGGTATGGAGGCTGGATCCAGCCCATGGGGTACTTAGATCTGGCCCGCAAAGCCTCCCTGGAAACAGCAAAGGACTGGCCTCTGGTGCTTCTGCCAGCGAAAACGGGCTCACAAGCTCCGTTTTCGGCTGCCACACCCTCCTGCAACCCTCTGCTAGTGAAAACGGAGCTCGGGTGGGCCGCACTCACCTGAGACCGCTCAGCCCACCACAGGCATCCCCAACAGGAGTGACATTGAGCTGGCCACACCCCCTCTGGCCACACCCACCCTGGATCCCGAGGTCAAACACACCCCTAATGCAGCCCTCAATGAAATTGAGTTTGAAATCCCTGCTTTAGATCAATTTTCACATCTGGCCGATATCTTTTTAGGAAATCCAGAATTCAGTTCGGTATTTCCAGTACAATGGTATTTCTATAGTCTCAGGATGAGTTATACCCATGATGGCAAACCTATGGCACGCATACCAGAGGTAGCACGGAGAGCCTTCTCTGCTGGCACATGCGCCATCGCCCCAGGTCAGATCTCTGTGGCGTTTCTTTCATGAGCTTCTGTTTCCCTGCAAATGACGAAATAGAAACTCACGAAAGAAAAAGATCTTACCTCTTGCCGCGCTGCCGGTGTTGGGATACTCTGCCTCCCGTCAGCCAGCTGGTCTTTGGGTCTCTGCTGTGCATGCACATATTTCCATGCATGTCAGTGCACATGTCAGTGCATGTCCATGTTGGCACATGCCCATGCATGCGTGTACCTTTCAGTTTGGGCATGTACGTGCATGTAGTTTGAGCACTTGGTGTCTAAAACATTCCCCATCACTGATTTATACTATGCTATCTCCACTAAATTATTCATTTTAGTGCTATGATAGTGCTATGACACTTTAAGGTTTTGGTTGCTACCTTTAAAGCGCTCCATGGCTTAGGGCCAGAGTACTTACGGGACCGCCTACTGTTACCCCACGCCTCCCACCGACCCGTACGCTCACACAGAGAGGGACTTCTCAGGGTGCCGTCCGCCAAGCAATGTCGGCTGGCGGCCCCCAGGGGAAGGTCCTTCTCTGTGGGGGTTCCCACTCTCTGGAACGAACTTCCCCCTAACTTGCGTCAATTGCCTGACCTCCGGACCTTTCGCCGCGAGCTGAAGACATATTTGTTTATTCGCGCGGGACTGGCTTAAATTTTAAATTTTAATATTTTAATAGGGATTGAATTTTAATTTATATTTAATATAAGTTTTAGGGGTTTTTAGGTCTAAATGTTTTAAATTTTTGCCAATTATATAATAAGATTTTTAATCTCTGTTTTAGTTGTAAATTGTCATTGTTTTATATTGGCTGTGAACCGCCCTGAGTCCTTCGGGAGAAGGGTGGTATAAAAATCTAATAAATAATAATAATAATAATAATAATAATAATAATAATAATAATAATAATAATAATAATAATAATATGGTTTACATTATAATGCCTAGGGATTTTCTTCCTGTCAAATGACACATTCCATAAGTTTTCCTGACATGATTAATTGCTGAATCGATGGAAATACCTCTAAAGAAAGAGCTAAATCTAACCATGACCCAATTCTGAAATATACTACTGGTTTTGTAGATTGTGGATTAAAACCATTTTTGATTTTCTTTCTTTTCTTTTTTTTTGGTTTTTGCTAGACACTGATTTTTTAAGCAGAAGAGTCAGGTTAGCTATGTATCTTTGTAGCATAATTTTGAATAGGGAAAAGATTTTTCTTAGTGAAGTTACCATAGATACTCTGAATTCCTCGACGATCATCATTTGGAAGACGAAAAATGTTTGGATTCGTGTAGGAGTAGGTAGGATACATCAAGGCTTCAGGGACATCAGAGTGAGCTAGTCCGAGGGAATGTCCAAATTCATGGGCAGCAACAAGGAAGAGATTTATTACTAAAACACAGAAAATGAGTAGGTGAATTATAAGGATTAGTTTTTCAGAAATGTACATATACAGCCAGTTATGTCAAGAAAGCTGCAAGAAGTTGCAGGAATTGGGCTTTAAGAAATATGGAAGAGTAAATAAAAGTACATTTATGGTCATAGGCCAAATGTTCATGTAACACACATAAAAACAAAATCTATTAAAACTATACAGCTAGTGGCCTTCTGTTGTGAAAATAACCAATCACATTCCACTGAGACCTTGAGTTTCCTTACATGAAGAGAATAGATTTTATTTTTTTAAGCAACTGGTTGCTTTGACGTTTGGTAGCACTGAACTCCATGAATTCGTCATTTATAAACAATGCAATGTCGGTAGTCCTTGTTGAATGACCGTTCATTTCGGTGACCATTTGAAGTTATGGAGCTGAATGTAGGAGACTTACGGTGGTTCCTCTGAATTGCCGTGATTGTAGCATCCCTATAGTTGCAATTCAGGCACTTGGCAACTGGCTTGCAATTAGAACATTGCCACGTCCTAGCGGATACATAAATCCCATATGCCATCCTCACTACTGACATTTGACAAGCAAAGACAATGGGGAAGCCAGCAGGAATTCATAAATGTTGACAATGGGGAAGCCAGCAGGAATTCATAAATGATTCACATGTCTGCAGGATGCTGTAATGTTGTAACAGAACTCTGCAGGCCTTGCTGAATGACAGCAACTATGGTACCCTGGTAAGTTGGCACCCTGACAGCCATGTCACTTGGCAAAAGAGTTCCCAGTCCCAATTAAGTGAGAACCACCTGTAATTTGGGATATATTCTTTTTTATTTGCATGCAATACTTGATGTGGCCAATGAAAGTGAGGTAGGTATATACATTGCAAAGCAGAGATCTGGCGCACATATTCTTATAGCAAACCTTTATTGGTTTCTGACCAGGTCTCAGCCTCATCAAAGTGCGCATCACCCCCTATTCTTGATCCAGGAGCAAAAGCATGTGCCAGGACTCCACCTCTTCCATCAAAAGGAATGTTGTCACCATGTTCTAAAAGGGAAAAGAATCAAAGTACCGTCAGCAATAGCAGGGATTCATAGCTATTTAAAACAATGTGCAACTTCCCAGTAGGAACTGCTTCTTAACTTTTTACGCGATTACCTTTGCTTTTGCTCTTTTCTTCCTTTTCCTTTTTGTTATTAATTAAAAAGCAATTAAACCAATATATAACTCTCTTCCTAGGACAGAGAAGCTATTGCCAGAAAGACAAACAAAAACAAAGAAATCAGAGAATGATAGCAATAGCAATAGCACTTAGACTTACATACCATTTTACAGTGCTTTACAGCCCTCTCTAAGTGGTTTACAGAGTCAGCATATTCCCCCCAACAATCTGGGTCCTCATTTTACCCATCTCAGAAGGATGGAAGGCTGAGTCAACCTTGAGCCTGCTGAGATTTCAGCTGCCAAATTGCAGGCAGCCGGCCATCAGTAGAAGTAGTCTGCAGTACTGTACTCCAATCGCTGCGCCACTGTGATTGTTCCCACCTCCTTTTAAGTCTGGCCCCCACCCACTCACCATTGGCCTAAATCAGAGTGTCAAACTCACGGTCCACGGTCCGGATGCATCACATGCAGACCAATGGTGGGCGGTTCTGTGGGTGTGGCTTGCTGGGCATGGCAGGGGAAGGATATTGTAAAATCTCCATTCCCTCCCCAATCCAGGGGAAGGTTACTGCAAAATCCACATTTCCTCCCAATCAGCTGGGACGTGGGAGGCAGAGAATGGATGTGGGCGGGGCCAGTCAGAATTTTTACTACCGGTTCTCTGAACTACTCAAATTTTCCGCTACTGGTTCTCCAGAACTGGTCAGAACCTGCTAAAACCCATCTCTGGTGCAGACCATACCCATCCCAGCTCCGTGAAGGGAAAAAACATCACGTGATGCCAACGTGACGTGGCAAGTTTGACCCCTGTCCTAAATCAAGGGTGTCCAAGCTTGGCAACTTTAAAACTTGTGGACTTCAACTCACAGAATTCCTTGGCCAGCAGGTTGGATATCCCTATTCTAAATAATGACATCGGAAGATATGTGGTCAACAGAGAAAAGGTTGCTCATTCTAATCAGGACAGCTGGAATAACTGCAAGCTCTATCGCTTAGGATTATCTCATGCTTTAGCACAGGGGACACCAAACTTTCGGACCTCAGGGACCACTAAATTCATAATTTTAAATCCCGTGGACCACTAGTATGATCTGCCTAATGACTGGCTGGGTGGGTGTGGTTAGGTGGTCATGTGACTGGATGGGTATGGCCAACTCGATGTCACTCATGTCAAGGGGTGCCTCACCAACCTCTACTCGCCCCCTCCCTTCCCAGCCACACCTTGCCTGCCCACCTGGGCTCCTTAGGGCCCCAACAGGAAACAGTTGTTGGAGCTAAGCAGCCACCATGAGAAAGAGTTGGCAAAACAGCTGGCCCAGTTCAAATGGATCTGACCAAGAAGGAGGCTCAGCAGAAGCACCTCACTGAGGACTACAGTGATAGGCTTCCCAAGCAGAAGGAAGACCTTTGGAAGTGCAAGGCCAGGTACCAGTGCCTGGAGGCTTAGCAGGCTGAGATGGTCAGCCAGTTCCAGGCCATGATGCAATCCCACTGGAACACCGCCCTCCAGCTCTTCGCCACCAGTGGCACTTCCCTCCAGCCTTTGCCCAAAGCCCTGCACCAGGAGACTGAAGTAGACCCCTAGTTGGATTTTCTCCCTGCCCCAACCCACACAAAAAACCCCCCAAAGTGGGAGACTCTCTGCAGCAGCACAAATATTCATTGCACATATCTGGCCGAGGAGCCATAGTTTGAGGACTCCTGATTTAGTGCAATATAAAAATGCAATTAATTTTTCTTCGGACCACCAAAATATTCTCACGGACCACCAATGGTCCACGGACCACCAGTTGGTGACCGCTGCTTTATCAGGCTGAGAGATCACAATATGTTTCTGGCATGGATCCACCGATCTAAGCTGATTAACTGGCCCTCTTGCATTCTAAGGATGCTAAAATGTGTTTTCTTTGCCTGGAAACTTATATGGAGAACTAAGAATTCTCTGCCTAATTCCTGGGTTTTTATTTGATTTTAAAAGTTCTGTAAGGTACCAAAACATGTGCCAATTGAAGCCTATTTTCCAAATTATCTACACAAATGGCTCTGGAAACCCAGGAAATACACAGCTTGATTCACTTTACGCACACACCACAAAAAGTAGTCACAATTACATTTTCCTGGCTAATGGCCTGAAAATTTGCTTACTTCCTAATGCAGATTGTCTTTGTATATAACATGCAGCTTTAAAATTTAATAGTAACATAAGCATGAGGGCCTTTTACCAAGTTCGCTTGGTTCGCCAGTTGCGTCCCTTCCTTGACCGGGATATCTTATGCACGGTCACTCACGCTCTGGTTACGTCTAGGCTGGATTATTGCAATGCTCTCTACATGGGGCTGCCCTTGAGGTGCACCCGGAGGCTGCAGTTAGTCCAGAATGCGGCTGCGCGAGTAGTAACGGGAGCCGCTCGTGGCTCCCACGTGACATCGCTGCTCCGTAGCTTGCACTGGCTTCCTGTGGTCTTTCGGGTGCGCTTCAAGATTTTGGTAACTATCTTTAAAGCGCTCCATGGCTTAGGACCCGGGTACTTACGAGACCGCCTGCTGTTACCCTTTGCCTCCCACCGACCCGTACGCTCTCACAGAGAGGGTCTTCTCAGGGTGCCGTCCGCCAAACAGTGTCGGCTGGCGGCCCCCAGGAGTAGGGCCTTCTCTGTGGGGGCAGTGACGCTCTGGAACGAACTTCCCCCTGGCCTGCGTCAAGTGCCTGATCTTCGGACCTTCCGTCGTGAGCTCAAAACATATCTATTTATTAAAGCGGGACTGGCATAATTTGTGTTGAATTTTAAATTGGGTATTCTTAATATTTTTAAATTTTTAAATCTAAATTTTAATAATCAGCCTTTAAAATTTGCTCTTTTAAATGTTGTTTTAAATTGTATATATTTTGTTTTTATTCTGGCTGTACACCACCCTGAGTCCTTCGGGAGAAGGGCGGTATAAAAATTTAATAAAATAAAATAAATAAATAAATAAATAAATAAAATGATGAGCATATACACTTAAGTTCATTAAGTCTTTTCATAAAATAGATCAGTCTTTTATGGCCTGAAAATCTCAAGAGCATTGTGTATAATACACAATCCATACCTTTGCAATTGCCTAATATTGACATACAACATGCACAAAACCCATGAATTTTAATTTCCATAATGCAAGTACACTTATCGAGCAAGTAGTCCAGAATTATCTACATACAAACATTTCTATCTGTATGACTGGGGATTTAAGGTTTGCTGTTTTAACCAGCATCTGCTTCTAAATGTGCTCCCACTTTTCCCTAACTCTCATCTACTTTATCCTTACTCCATCATCTTGTCTTGGCCAATAATGGAATTAACCCATGATGGAACTAACTCATAAAAAACTGAAAAATAAAATAAAACCAAGCCAAATACAACTTATAAAAAGAACTAGGCAATCTTTGAATTTAAGACTCTTGAAATGTTCAAAGCAATCTACTTTAAATGGTCCCATTTTATCTTGCATTTGGAGCAAAACATATGAATTTTGAAATATTTAGAAATCTTTGGCTTTGCAACTTTTGCACATGTTTATGCTTAATTTTTAATTTTATTTAATTAAATAAAACAATGGACTACACTTTGATGTTATTTGAACTGTTAAGCTTAGCGAAAGTCAATTAATTTTATTTATTTTACATATCATATTTAGAAACTGCCCATCTCTCTCATAGAATGACTCTGGGCAGTATACATATTAATCCCTCTTATATGAGAAATATTTTTTTCTAGTTTTATTTATTTTAAAACATGTATTGTCCTTCCAAGCACAATTTGTTCATGAGAAGCTGAAGAAATGAGTTAAACTTCTCACAAAATGAAAGGCTATGTAGATTTGATTACTAGATAAATAAATAAATAAATAATGGTTACAATCTGGTTCAATTCATTTTACCTTTCCTAAATAATAATCTTCAGCTTTAAAATTGTTTCCACTTTTTTAAAATGTCTCTTTTAATGATTTCACCCCTTTCATAATTAAACCAACACAATGGATCTGATTGTGTAGAAGTTTTCACCAAGTTTCATCATTATACTGGTAATAACTAAGTCATCATCAGATGGTCATTATGTCAGCATGGTAGAGACCATTTGTTCCAATGATCTAGTTATGAAGCAGAATCAAAGACCAGGCAACTTTCTACAGGAAGAATAAGGGAAAGCTTGGGAATATATTTCAGAGCAATTAAAATAATAATCAGATGATATTGTCTATATGGTAGTGGTAAAAAGGAATTTAGAACTGACCTTGGGGATAGGAAAGGAACGAGCAAATTCTGAAAGAAATTTCAGAAAAAGACGATATAGTCCAAAGATGAAGAAATGGTGAGAAAGAAACTCTAAAGACTCCTGTCTTGATGTTGTTTAATATAAAATAGGACAGGAAGAAACTTTGATAGGCTTTCAAGATTTGGTTATATTACCTTCTTACAATAAATAACATTCAACAACAACAAACATTGGGTCTGTTTCTTGAACTAGGCTACTGTAAAGGGGTGTCAACACCCATGCATTGGCAGATGTGTGAGATATAAACTGTAAATAAAGATTAATATATAAGAATAAGCAAGCTGAGCTTACCATTATATCCGAAAAGAATTTCAATATCAGCAGGTCCATCGATTTTTCTAAACTGTAGGGGAGTCACATCACTCCATACTTTCAGCGCATTTGCTATGGCTCTGTCCACCTGGTTTTTTGGCATGTCAGGGGTGTAGTTGTTAATCCTTTGAGTAATGGAGGAAAACACAATACATATCACTAGGAAGTAGACTTTTCCTTTTTCCTTCTCTCTCTTAGAAATCAAATGGAAGTATAACATACCTGTATGTCAATATATTTTTATTCCATTTCGGTGCTCCTGGAATTCTCCTATAGTCCAAGACATCTGGTACTCCACACCTGGGCTGTTCCATTACTTTAATGGTTTCGGAATCTACCTTCCCACTTACAGCCAAACGGAAGAACCTTTGCATTTTTTTGATCCGTTCTTCTAAGGTTAGCTTTATTGATTGATCAATTTGTGGGAAAAAACGATCAAGGTAAGCCTGCATATTAACCAAGAATGGGGGGAATTAGAACATTTGTTGTACTACTAAACATCTTAAATAATGACATAAATACATGCATATTGGTGACCAAACTCTTTGTGTCTTTGCCCATCTAGTCATTCTTCAATCCACTGTTGAACATTCTTCTTCTTCTTATTGGTAGTTTAGGACTGCAGTCAGTAGCGTAGCGACCTTGGCATCACTAAAGTAGGCAGAGCTAGGCTTTCGTAACTGACAATCAGTGCTGTGAACAATTGTGATCTTCCTTCCTTGTTTGTTTGCTTGATAAATGAATACACTTCATTTACAAACACTCTGAAACTTGCCAGAAAATGGAATCATGGTTGCTTGGTACATTCTTGTTCAAATGTGATGACATGATTTCTGGGTCTCCTCAGGCCAAAAAAATAATAATTCAAAGAAATAGTTTGATTGTGAGCAGGTTCTCTTGGGAAAAGGTTTTCCTGGATTCCAAGTTGTTTAAGCTTTTAAAGGTAAACAAGATGACTTCATATATTTGAGGGTTAAAAGCGGAAGAAGAGGAAGAGGAGGAGAAGGAGACTATTAAGAATAGAATCAGCAGATAGCAGAATCAGCAGATCTAATTACTCCTAGCAGTTTTTATTTTTATTTTATTTTTATTTCAATGTACTGCAGTAACAGAAGGACCCATTTTCCCTTGGCATCATAAAACTGAAATGAAGCTAGAGATAGAGGATGATTTTTCTTCTTGTGGGAACAACTTGTAAGTCACAATCATTTCTGGGATTTGAGACCCATTCCTGGACTCAGAATTGCACGTACCCAATGCACAATTTTCCTGAGGAAGTAAACTGATTCAGGGGAGATCAGAATGAATAATGAATGTGGCATGGTTGCATGTTAAATAAAAAAAAGTGCTTCAGCACAGTTTATTTTATTTATGTTTTTTATCAATTTGCAGAAACAAAGAAAGCAGAAAGAAAAATTGCAACCAGCCTGCCTTCCATAGGAGACCTGTATATTGTATAAACAGTATACAGTATATACTGTATATATCTCAATTCCTGGCAGATAGATGGAGAAGAAATGGAGGTAGTGACAGATTTTATTTTTCTGGGCTTCAAGATCACCGCAGATGGGGACTGCAGCCAAGAAATTAAAAGACGCTTGCTCCTGGGGAGGAAAGCTATGGCAAATCTAGACAACATACTAAAAAGCAGAGACATCACCCTGCCAACAAAAGTGCGTGTAGTCAAGGCTATGGTTTTCCCAGTTGCAATGTATGGCTATGAAGGTTGGACCATAAGAAAGGCTGAGCACCAAAGAATTGAGGCCTTTGAACTCTGGTGCTGGAGAAGACTCCTGCGAGTCCCTTGGACTGCAAGGCGAACAAACAAGTCAGTCCTAGAGGAGATCAACCCTGACTGCTCTTTAGAAGGCCAGATCCTGAAGATGAAACTGAAATACTTTGGCCACCTAATGAGAAGGAAGGACTCACTGGAGAAGAGCCTAATGCTGGGAAAGATTGAGGGCAAAAGAAGAATGGGATGACAGAGAACGAGGTGACTGGATGGAGTCACTGAAGCAGTAGATATGAGTTTAAATGGACTCCAGAGGATGGTAGAGGATAGGAAGGCCTGGAGGAATGTTGTCCATGGGATTGTGATGGGTCGGACACAACTTCACAACTAAAAACAACAATATTGCGTAAGTCAGAAGGAGGGCTGACAAAGTATCTGTAGACTTCTCACATCCTGGACAGAAACTTTTTCAATTCCTCCCCTCAGGATGGCACTGTAGGGCATTGCATGTCAAAACAACTAGACATAGGGACAGTTTTTTTCCTTTGTGCCATCACTGCAGAACACCTAATTCTCACAGTGCTGTCTAATGTCTATGTGTAGTCATTATACATAGACTACATGTGTACCCATGTGGTCTAGCTGTGGTATTATTATTTATCCTTCTTATTATCTTCTTTACTCCCCAGTCTTATTGGTGTTGTTATAATAATAATAATAATAATAATATCAGAGTTGGAAGGGACCTTGGAGGTCTTCTAGTCCAACCCCCTGCCCAGGCAGGAAACCCTACACCATTTCAGACAAATGGCTATCCAACATTTTCTTAAAAATTTCCAGTGTAGGAGCATTTACAACTTCTGCAGGTAAGTTGTTCCACTGATTAATTGTTCTTAATTACATTAATTACATTAATTATATATTAATTATATTTGTTATGATTATTATTCTGTTTCTTTGCATGTATATTGACAGTTTCTGCACGACAGATAAATTCCTTTTGTGTCTAATCACACTTTGACAAATAAATCATTCATTCATTCATTCATTCATTCATTCATTCATTCATTCAAGCAGAGATGTGGGAAACTCAATCAAGCAGGCACTTTAGGGGTACTGTAGTCTTCAGACACCGAGACAAAACCACAATTTTTGGAGCCTCAAGACCTCTGAGAATCTGAGCTGAGAGATATGGAGGAAAAGAATCCCACCAGAGTCCAAAAAAACAAAAAACAAACAAACAAACAACAAAAAACCAACCCCCCCCCCCCCAAAAACAAGCAAGCTCACTTCCTATAGAATTCTACAAACCACCTCCTGAAACAGAAGACTGATGTGCTTTGGGGACAGGGGCAGAGAAAAGCCCATGTACAAGTCTATAAAGAAGAGAAAAGGGTTTTCACATGCAAATGGACCAAGAATGCCTACAATCTCAAGGAAAATTTTAAAGAAAAAAAATATAGTTAAGAAAAGAATCGGAATAGGAATATAGAACGACAACACCAAAACAGAAATGTATTAAGGATTAAAAATTAGAAATAGAATAGTTGTAAACTTAGACTATTTGAAAGAAAGTAAAATAAGATAGTTTAATTCTGTACAGTAAAACAGTTTAGTGTAGGAAAAACAAATAGAGTCTTTGTATTGTTATTACGAAAAACCCTAACAATAGGCAAAGTGTGAAAGTAGAATTTTTAGTTCACTGCACAACCTGTTGAAGCCTCAATAGAGATTTAGTTTAGGATAGATCTTTTTTTTTCTTGCATAGTTCTTGAATATATTGAATATATTGACTGCACCTGTAAAAAGAATCATGCATCACTGCACTCTTAATAAACAGCATTTATCCCATGATATATTCTCAACATGGAAATGTTTCTCAGAAATGCAATTCTGCATTTCTTATGGTCTCAGAGATAAGACCTGGGTGGTTACATACCTGTATGAATTTCAGGTCCTTGGTGAAGGATAGTGCAGACTGGGTTTTGATTAGCGGATTGGCAACGCTGCATGACCACAGCATCAAAATACCCAAGAAGATCTTCAAGTGATTCATGATAGAGCTTCCAAACTAGCTTTGAAGAAGCAAGTCTCTAGCCCTCAATGTCTTGTAGCCCAAGAAAACTGGCTTTTATAAGACTGAGTGAACATGTTGTAAAATTCCAGGTGACTCACTTTATGGCATTCGTCTGCTTTTTTCTCCTTGTTTCTGAAATATTTTTGTTCAAGTGTCAGAATTTCAAAATATTATCAGGAAGCACAGCTTGATATCTCCTCCCCTTTCTTGTTGACATTTCCACTGATGTATACGTGCAGGAGGTACTTTATTTCTCTCCCTCATTTTCCATTTTTTTTCTTTAATCCCCTAAACCACAGGCTAAAGGGAAGTTCACATTTCAAAATTCAGTCCGACATAATTGGGAATCAGCCAATGTTGTTTGACTTGCCAAATCTTCTTCTTTTTTTTTTTGGCTTGGCACCAAGGCTCCAAGTTTTGATTTGTTTATTTTATGTAATAAAAAGGGACACGGTCCCTTTAAAACGGGACGCGGTGGCTCAGGGGCTAGGACGTTGAGCTTGTCGATCGAAAGGTCGGCAGCTCGGCGTTTCGAATCCCTAGTGCTGCCGTGTAATGGGGTGAGCTCCCGTTACTTGTCCCAGCTTCTGCCAACCTAGCAGTTTCGAAAGCACGTAAAAATGCAAGTAGAAAAAATAGGAACCACCTTTGGTGGGAAGGTAACAGCGTTCCATGCGCCTTTGGCATTGAGTCATGCCGGCCACATGACCACGGAGATGTCTTCAGACAGCGCTGGCTCTTCGGCTTTGAAACGGAGATGAGCACCGCCCCCTAGAGTCGGCAATGACTAGCATGTATGTGCGAGGGGAACCTTTACCTTTACCTTTATTTTATGTATTTTTGGAATTATTCTCTTTTCCCCATTTTAGTTTTGTGGGTGTTATTTACTTTTAGGATGGGATTGTTAGCTGCACAGAACTTTTGAGATTAAACAACATGCAATTGTAAAGGAAACAATCAAACAAGAATTATCTGGTTTTGGTCACCATGATGTAAAAAAGATGTTGAGATTCTAGAAAGAGTGCAGAGAAGAGCAAAGAAGATGATTAGGGGATTGGAGGCTAAAACATATGAAGAACAGCTGCAGAACTGGGTATGTCTGGTTTAATGAAAAGAAGGACTAGGGGAGACAAGATAGCAGTGTTCCAATATCTCAGAATCTGCCACAAAGAAGGGGTAGTCAAGCTATTCTCCAAAGCAACTGAGGGCAGGACAAGAAGCAACAGATGGAAACTAATCAAGGAGAGAAGCAACCTAGAACTAAGGAGAAATTTCCTGACAGTTAGAACAATTAATCAGTGGAACAACTTGCCCCCAGAAGTTGTAAATGCTCCAACGATGGAAGTTTTTAAGAAGATTTAAACTTAATGTAAACCGCTTTAATCTAGATTGCAGAAAATATGACTTCTGCAACAGAATCATCAGTGCTTGGAATACTTTACCTGACTCTGTGGTCTCTTCCCATAATCCTAAAAGCTTTAACCAAAAACTTTCTACTATTGACCTCACCCCATTCCTAAGAGGACCATAATGGGGCGTGCATAAGCGCACAAACGTGCCTACCGTTCCTGTCCTATTGTTTTTCTTTTCTTCTTCCTATATATGTTTATATGTGTATATACTATATAATCTTTTTGTATGATGTTGTGACAAAATAAATAAAATAAATAAAATAAATAAAGATGTTGGATAACCATCTGTCTGAAGTGGTGTAGGGTTTCCTGCCTAAGCAGGGGGTTGGACTAGAAGACCTCCAAGGTCCCTTCCAACTCTGTTATTCTATTCTATTCTATTCTATTCTATTCTATTCTATTCTATTCTATTCTATTCTCTGTATAGAGTTGCAGAAAGCTTGTATGCCAAGAAAAACGGAAGAGCCATTCACATATTTTGTTTCTGATTTAAGAACATGAAGAGTTACAGTTTGTAAAAGTAGTCATGGTGGGTGACCTATAACACTGTTGAAAATTGTCAGAATTTTCTGTTGAAAACTCTCCTTAGCTCCTTGAAAAGTCTCCTTCGCTGTATTTACATTTCCACTTTTTAAAACTATATACGACATCAGTTGCTTGCTTTGCTAGGTTATGAAACTTTAGGTGCCTGGCAGGTCTTCAGCCATTTCATCATTTGTCTGAATACTGTGGGATCTCAACTGAAGAAAGAATGGCACCAAGCCAACAGTCCTGCAGCCTCTGTGGCATATTGTCAAATATTCAGCTGTTCTCTCATCTACAGGTTGTGGGACTTTGCAAAGCAGGCAATCAGGGAAGTGTAGCCATTTGTGGAATATTACCATGTTGTGCATCCTTTTCAGACATCCTAGAGCAGTGGTTCTCAACCTTTATAGTGCTGTGACCCCTTTAATACAATTCCCCACGATGTGGCGACCCCCAACCGTAAAATTATTTTCGTTTTGAATTTATCGCGCCTGAAGCCGTATTGGCTAGCGATCTGAACTGCTTGCGATTGCCTTGAGGACGGAGGCATTAAAACGGAGACTCCTCCCCTATTAAATTTATCGCGCCTGAAGCCAGATTAGGCTAGCGATTGGGAGTGATTGCAGCTGGCTTGAGAGAGAGACATCAGAGCAAAGATTTCTTTTTTAATTCATCGCGCCTGAAGCCGAATTCGGCTAGCGATTTGAAGAGCCTGCAGCTGGCTTGTGGAGTCAACCATTGGAGCGCGATTCTTCGACTCACAAGTATACTTCCCATATTTCCGGTGGTCTTAGGCAACCCCTGGCAAATCATCATTCGACCCCCCAACGGGGTCCCGACCCACAGGTTGAGAACCGCTGTCCTAGAGTGAGCAATCTTCAGACCCTCAGACGACCAAAATTTTATCTCTTTCGCGACTCCAGTTATAGTGGAATTCATCAAAGATGCTCACTCCCCCTCTAATTTTTCTTCCTTTTCTGTCTTATATTGTTGAGAAAAAGAGTAGAACGATTTCCGCATTACACGTAGTCCTTGACTTACAACCACGACTGAGTCCAACATTTCTGTTGCTGACGAAACAACGGTGATTTTAATAATAGATTTTATCTGTTATTTATTTTTTTATTCTAGAATTTTAAACTGGATATTCATTGCGTGTTTTTATTTCTTCTGGTCTCTGGTCTTTGACTGTAATAAACTTGATTTGATTTGATTTGATTTGCTAATGAGACAATTGCTAAGTGAATTTTGCCTCATTTTGCGACCTTTCTTGCCACAGTTGTTAAGGGAATCACTGCAGTTGTTAAGTTACTCACACAGTTGTTAAATGAATCTGGCTTCCCCATTGACTTTGTTTGTCAGAAGGTCGCAAAAGGGGATCTTGGACCCTGCAGCTGTTATAAATATAAACCAATAGCCAGGGGCCGTGGTAGCTCAGGCTGTTAAGAAGCCTGTTATTAAAACACAGCAGCCTGCAATTACTGCAGGTTCGAGCCCGGCCCAAGGTTGACTCAGCCTTCCATCCTTTATAAGGTAGGTAAAATGAGGACCCAGATTGTTGGGGGCAATAAGTTGACTTTGTAAATATACAAATAGAATGAGACTATTGCCTTATACACTGTAAGCCGCCCTGAGTCTTCGGAGAAGGGCGGGATATAAATGTAAACAAACAAAAAAAAAGTGACCAAATTTTGATCACATGGTGATAACTGCAAAGGTCATAAGTGTGAAAAATGGTCATAAGTCACTTTTTTCAGTGCCGTTGTAACTTTGAATGGTCACTAAATGAACTGCTTTAAATCGAGGGCTACACATTGAGATGTAGTGATTTATATTGTTATCTAGTGAAAGAACAATTAAAAAGTGGAACAGCTTTGCCTTCAGAAGTTGTGGGTGCTCCATCGCTGGAGGTTTTGAAGAAGAGTCTGGACAGTCACTTTTCTGAAATGGTATAGAATCTCCTGCTTGGGCTGGACTAGAAGACCTCCAAGGTCCCTTCCAGCTCTATTCTGATATACAAAGGTGAAATCCAGCAGGTTCTGACAGGTTCTTGAGAACCGGTAGCGGAAATTTTGAGCAGTTCAGAGAACTGGCAAATACCACCTCTAACTGGCCCCAAAATGGGGTCGGAATGGAGATTTTGCAATATCCTCCCCCCAGGGGTGGGGAGGGAATGGGGATTTTGCAATATCCTTCCCCTGGAATGGAGTGGGAATGGAGATTTTGCAGTGTCTTTCCCCTGCCACGCCCACAGAACTGGTAGTAAAAAAAATTGGATTTCACCACTGATTATATAGCAAATGATAGCTTGATCCCACAATCTGCTAACAAGAGCTGAATGCTCCCTATGTGTTGACTCATAAATTATTCTATCATGCTTTAGTCTAGTCCAGGGGTCTGCAACCTTAAACACTCAAAGAGCCATTTGGACCCGTTTCGCACAGAAAAGAAAACACCGGGAGCCACAAAACCCCTCCTTTGGCTGACTGTTTTTTGAGCTAGCATACGTAGTTGAATTAAACGTTCTGTTTTCTTCTGAAACTTTTCTTTTCTCAGATTTATCCATGGTTGGCCTACCAGGGGTTGAAAAGCTCAATAAATCGCATGCCGGTGGATGTCGCACATTGGTGGTTGTGACACATATTTTGAGTGATAGGGAGCCTCAGCAGAGGGGTGAAAGAGCCACATGGGGCTCCAGAGCCTCAGGTTGCTCACCCCTGCTCTAGTCTAGCATGCTGTGCAAAACTAGTCAATAAGATAAAAAGGAGAAACAATAAGATAACAATAAGATAAGAAGAGAGAAACACACCTCATATTAAGATTACTTTTAGATTATTGGGCTGACATAAAGAAGTTAAAGTTAGATACGAATCAAGGCAGGGCTTTGTCCAGTCAGTTTCAGATCCACCCCTATTTCAGGGCAAGCTCATGATGACTGAGATAAAGTCAAAGAGTGACTCTGCCTTTGGTACAGAAACGGTCTTGTGAGAACCAGACTATTTTATCTACTCACAGTCTCATAGAATGAGGGCAAGACCTTGGAAAATCCCTTTGTTTATGAGGAAGTTTTGGTGGATAAAGTTACTTAAAAATGATTAACAAATTGCCATTTAGCAACGCCTGCTTTTTAAAAAGAAAACATTAATCATTAAAGTTGAAAATATTAATGATTGCAGACTGTCGCTGGCGTACCATGAAACATCTTAAAGAGGGTCCTGCATTCAATGAAATCTGGTGCAGATCTTCCAGGTGGACCTACCCACCCACCCCTCATGGTGATGTTCAGTCTTCAGTGGTCCCTGGATATGTTGCCTGTTGTACTTGAAGAGGGCCAGTTTGGTGATTAATCTAAGTCTGGATTTAACAGTTGGATGCCTTAATATCAGAGGTGGGATTCACTTACCTTCTCTACCGCAAATGTGAGCATGTGCCTCCTCTGCGCATGTGCACGCCTTCTCTGCGCATGCGCACGGTCTTCCGTGCATGCTTTTTGCTCATGCATTACATCTGGCTGGGTGGGTGGAGCCTCCCGCAGTCGCCACTACTGGTTCACCCGAACTGGACAGAACCGGCTGAATCCCACCACTACTTAATATAGCCATGATGTTGAATTAAGCTGTTTTCTGAACTCGTACAACACACAGATTATCCTTGATTTACCAACAGTTTGTTTAGTACCGTTCAAAGTTACAACGGCCCTGCAAAAAATGATGAATGACTGTTTTTCACACTTTCACACATCATCATCATCATCATCATCATCATCATCATCATCATCATCATCATCATCATCATCATCATCATTATCATTATTATTTATTATTATTATTATTATTATTATTATTATTATTATTATTATTATTATTATTATTATTATTATTATTATTATTACAACCATTGTGGCCTTCCCATGGTCCCACCTGATCAAAATTCAGATGCCTGACAACTGGTTCATATTTATCCTGGTTGCAGTCTCCCGGTGTGTGTGTGTCATGTGATTATTTTTTGTGACCTTCAGATAAGCCAAGTCAGTAGGGTCATGTGATCAATTTGTGCGAACTTCTGACAAGCAAAGTCAACGGGGAAGCCAGATTCACTTAACGACCCTGTTCCTGACTAGGTGGCTCAGTGGCTAAGACACTGAGCTTGCCAATCAGAAAGGTCGGTGGTTTGGCAGTTCGAATCCCTAGTACAGGTCTCCTCCTCCTCCTCCTCCTCCTCCTCCTCAGATTATGGGTTGTCACAGAGTCATCTAGAATGTTTAGACTGGATTTGGTATTTTTGCCCACCCATCAAGTTCTTCCCAAGGAGCTGGGATAGGCAGATGTTGTTCTTTGATGGTGATAAAGGTATCATTGCAGGAAGTAATTTGTTCTGAGTAAAGCTGCTTTCTGCAATTGACCGACAATGATTTTGTCAATGCCAATTCTTCTGTCTCCAGGTTTTGCCACATCCACTATCCAGACTTTTTTTGTGTCAATCTTATCAACAATTGTTAAGTCTGGGGTATTATGTGTCAGGTGCCTGCCTCTTTGAATTCTAAAGTCCCAGAGCAATTTAGCTTCTTCATTTTCTATGAATTTCTCTATTTTTTGTTTGTTTTGTTTACATTTATATCCCGCCCTTCTCCGAAGACTCAGGGCGGCTTACATTGTGTAAGGCAATAGTCTCATTCTATTTGTATATTTATATACAAAGTCAACTTATTGCCCCCCCCCCAACAATCTGGGTCCTCATTTTACTACCTTATAAAGGATGGAAGGCTGAGTCAACCTTGGGCCTGGTGGGACTAGAACCTGCAGTAATTGCAAGCAGCTGTGTTTAATAACAGACTTCTTACAGCCTGAGCCACACCGCGGCCATTTTATGGTTCCACTTGTTCTTGCTTGCTTGCAGGCATATGGTCTTTCTTGTGGATCTTCCAATGCACCATTGTTGCTACATTATCGTGCCATTGTTTGTAGTCTGTGCAAGCTTCTTGCAGCAGCTAACCAGGTGAACCATTGTTTCTGCAGCTTCTTTGCTGAGGCAGCATTTGCTATCTGTTGCTGTCATCTCAGTTCCGACTTTATATTCATTCTTCTTAAGGCTTGGTCTTGTGCACCCAGAATTAGCCCCTCTGTCTCAGTGGTGGGTTTCAAATTTTTTTTACTACCGGTTCTGTGGGTGTGGCTTGATGGGCGTGGCTTGGTGGGCATGGCAGAGGAAGGATACTGTAAAATCTCCATTTCCTCCCGATCAGCTGGGACTTGGGAGGCACAGAATAGATGGGGGTGGGGCCAGTCAGAATTTTTACTATCGGTTCTCTAAACGACTCAAAATTTCCGCTATCGGTTCTCCAGAACTGGTCAGAACCTGCTGAAACCCACCTCTGATACAAAGTTCATAAGAGATAACTTATTGGAATGGGGTGATTCAATGACAAAAGATGAGGACTGTTTTCAAGACACTGAATTTCCATTCAATGTTCTCCCTGTCACCCCCACAGTAAAGGCACATGGTTCTGACCCAGCTCCCCAAACATGACAAACTCTCTGAAGTTAACTCAAAGATTTCTTTAGTAGGAACGCTGGCAGCCCTGGCAAAAAGTTTCTCTCTCACCACAGGATAACAAGCCCAACCGACTGGGAGATGAATAGTTGTCTGCCACATCTATTCATCTCTGCCCCCTGCCCTTTATCCCCAGAGTTAGGGTGGGGCTTCGCTAGCAGTGGTGGCTCTTCCTTCCCAAGGATCAGCCCACGGATTTCCACTGCTCTCCTCTCCTCTGCCTTCTGCACATCCTCGTGTCAGGCACTGGACCCAGATGTTCCTCCTCTTCCTCATCAGCCACCTCCAGACCTGGGGGCTGTTGACTCTTCATCTGAGAGCTGACGGAAAGCACAGGCTTCGCCTCTGTCTCTCTCTCTCTCTGCCAGCTCAATTCCCTCTTCCCCCTCAGAGCTCTCAGGTTGCCTTGATGCTGACCCTAACTCCCATGCCACCTCCTCCTCTGATTTAGCTGCTAGAGGTGCCGGTGCCCAATAGGGCACATCACATAGGGGTGAAAGGTGAACTTGACTTGAACTTGATTCATGGATATATTATATTATATAATACAGGCATTCAGCAGGTTTGGTCAGCCTAGGTGCAATCATTTTAAAAGTGGAAGGAAAAAAAATCTATGGCTAATGTTAGCAGACCTTCAAAGATGTTGTATATCTCAATAATATTTTCCTTCAACTGAGTTGCCTTTTTTAAAAAAAACCAAAAAAACACCAAGTCAGATTCCAGGCATTTTAGCTTTTTCTCATAAAGAAGATGCCCACTGATCATTTTGGTTGGCTTCATCTGTACCTTTTTTTAAAATTTCTTTTTGTCACAACAGTATACACAAACAATTGTCATAGATAAAACAACATATCTTGAAGAAATATGTATATATAAGTAAAGAAAATATGCATCAACTATATTAATTTGATATAATGAAGGGAACAATAGGACAGGAATGGTAGGCACTTTTGTGCTCTTATGCATGCCCCTTATAGTCCTTCTAGGAATGGGGTGAGGTCAATAATAGACAGTTTTTGGTTGAAGATTTTGGGATTTTGAGTAGGGACTATTGAGTCAGGTAATGAGTTCCAAGCATTAACAACTCTATTACGGAAGTCATATTTTCTGCAATCAAGTTTGAAGCAGTTGACATTTAGCTTGAATCTATTTTTTGCTCTTGTTATGTCCTTTTTCTAAAATTGTGCTGACCCAATGTACATGTGCCATAAATTTGCCTTATAGCCAGGTAACATTGTATTTTCCGTCCCTTTTTTTAATGATAGCTAGCATGGAATGTGACTTTGGCCCAACTGAATCTACAACTTCATATTCATTAAAGCCATGGCCCTGGATTTCTTTGACATTATTAGTGAATACAATTATTTGAAGAAGTATTTTCCCTTTCCTCACCCTCTAGGTTTTGGGTATTTTTGTTTATCTTTGCTGTGGAACGTTAGCTGACCTTCATGTTGACCCTACTGCAATCTACCCTTGAATGAACAAACGACACATGGAAGAAGAGCAGAGTTCAAGTGTGAGATGAAAGACAGTGAGTTATCATGCAAACCATCAGTTGCAAAACCTTGTGAAGAATTGTAAAGAAAGTAGAGAATTGTTCCAGTAAAAAGATACGTTTATTAGAAAATCCTGTGGTTGACAGTAAACAAGTGAGGGTTTCTTGGGAGATGAATGATTTGTAGTTGTGCAACTTTTAAATGTACCTGGAAGAAAGGTTTTTATTATCATCTACACACCAAAATTGGGTGATTGTTTCATTTATTTCTTAAACAAAAGCATCCCATATGTGCCGGTGTAAAAAAAGTAATCGTCCAAGCTTTTTTTTTTTTTTTTTTTTAGAAATTGGTGTCACGCTGGTGATTATCCAGTTCATTAATAGTGAGCCTGATATTTATTTAATTGCTATCCTCCTGTGTTAGGAGGATAGCAATTTTACATCTGAATGATTTAAATTATTGGGTGGGTGGGTGCTGTCAGAATTTACAGAATAAAAGAAATGAGCCGGATGGTTGGGGTGAGCAGATGAGTGACTGAGAAAATGAACATACCTAGATGACCATACTCCTACCCTGAGGATTTGAATGGGGCTTAATAAATTGTAGATACCACTTTGGAGAGATGGACATCCATACACCAATTTTCAGTAAAAGGAAGTAAATTTACAATTTATCATACTCAGGAGATGTTTGAGATTTTTTCAGATTTCCAGACAAATATGAAAGTAGGAAGTAGTGGCCAGCTTCAAAATTTTGGGAATCTGTCTCTTTCTTCAGCATTCCTTCTCTTAACCATTGCCAGGTCTTGTTATTGTCTGCTTTGCCTCCTTTTTTTTTTTTTTTAAATTCAATTTCAAACGTTTATTGTCAGTGCACAACATATGTACAATGAGATTGGTTGAACTCCCTCTCCCGCACACCAGCACAATACAATTCACAGTGAAGACAGAAAATCCCTAACCCAATAAATCATATTAACAAATCCCAGTCCTATTTTTTAATGTACTGGCCATGTAATGCTTTGCCTTGCCATGTCTTTTTTCTATTCTTCATTTGGTCTTTCTTGTGTGCAAGTTTTGTCTGTCCAGTCTCAGTAAGATTTCCTGGTACACTAGCTTAGTGCATCTTCTTCACTAACCTTCCAATACCCTTTTTCCTTCTTTGACTGACTGGTGTGCTTGCAACATTCCACACCCACCCATTTTCCTTGATAAGTAGAGTCTGTCAACATCGCTACATGGATGAAGTTAATGATTCATTGTCATTATTTTTCTGGTCTTCTTACCCAGGGCCTTTAGCTATTATTCTCTCCCCTCCCCTCCCCTCCCTCTCTCATTCATTCATTCATTTATCATGCCCAATGTGCTGAGAAGTATTTAACATTTATTTATTTACAATAATTGTAAATAATTATAATAATTGTAAATAAATGTATTTATTTAAAATCTTGGGTTTAGAAAACTTAGAACTCCGCCGCCTTCGACAGGACCTGTGTTTAACTCATAGAATCATCTATTGCAATGTCCTTCCTGTCAAAGACTACTTCAGCTTCAATCACAACAATACAAGAGCAAACAATAGATTTAAACTTAATATTAACCGCTTCAATCTTAATTGCAGAAAATATGACTTCTGTAACAGAGTTGTTAATACTTGGAACACACTACCTGACTCTGTGGTCTCTTCCCAAAATCCCCAAAGCTTTAACCAAAAACTGTCTACCATTGACCTCACCCCATTCCTGAGAGGTCTGTAAGGGGTGTGCATAAGAGCACCAACGTGCCTACCGTTCCTGTCCTATTGTTTCCTTTCATTATATCCAATTAATATAGTTATTACATACTTAGGATTATATATATGCTTATATATTATATAGTTATTTTTATGCTTATGCTTATATATACTGTTGTGACAAAATAAATAAATAAATAAAATAAAATAAACATGAGAGCCACAAATGAGTAGGATAAAGAAATAAGATTGTTAGTGGGTTCTTTTTCCCTTTTTGTTGTGGGTATAGAAAGACAGAAATATATCTTGGGTAACTTTAGAATAGAATAGAATAGAATAGAATAGAATTTTTATTGGCCAAGTGTGATTGGACACACAAGGAATTTGTCTTGGTGCATATGCTCTCAGTGTACATAAAAGAAAAGATACGTTCATCAAGGTACAACATTTACAGCACAATTGATGATCAATATATCAATATAAATCATAAGGATTGCCAGCAACAAGTTATAGTCATACAGTCATAAGTGGAAAGAGATTGGTGATGGGAGCTATGAAACGATTAATAGTAGTGCAGATTCAGTAAATAGTCTGACAGTGTTGAGGGAATTATTTGTTTAGCAGAGTGATGGCCTTCGGGAAAAAACTGTTCTTGTGTCTAGTTGTTCTGGTGTGCAGTGCTCTATAGCGTCGTTTTGAGGGTAGGAGTTGAAACAGTTTATGTCCAGGATGCGAGGGATCTGCAAATATTTTCACGGCTCTCTTCTTGATTCGTGCAGTATACAGGTCCTCAATGGAAGGCAAGTTGGTAGCAATTATTTTTTCTGCAGTTCTAATTATCCTCTGAAGTCTGTGTTTTTCTTGTTGGGTTGCAGAACCGAACCAGACAGTTATAGAGGTGCAAATGACAGACTCAATAATTCCTCTGTAGATAATTCCTCTTTAGGACAGCCTTCTCAAATGGCATCTTTCAAATATGTTTGGCGTTTACAGTAAATGCCAGAATAATGCTAATAAGTGTGGAGGTTTCAGGCAGTTAAAAGATGCTTTAGGATTAGCATGTTTATCATGTGCCAGAGATAAACTTTGACCAAATCAAAGTTACATGCAAATTTGGAGAACGACAATTTTCAGCAGACAAGGCCTCCGTTATTCAGGATGAAGCTAGATAGCAGAAAGCAAACATGGAGTACAGTAGTGGTCAAAATTGTGGAAACCTTTTGGGAAAAGTATATTTTCTAAAACTAGCTAATAACACCCCTTTTTTTGGAGTAGTATCATAAAATTATCTATCAATGGAAAGACAATTTAATCAAGAAAGTAATACAATATCTTTTATGAAGGATTTGATACTACAGTAGAAGCTACAGTATAAAGAAGAAAAGTGAAACACGTAGAAAAAGCAAGATATACAAAAATTATCACCATGTCAGTTAATACTTAGTTGGGTAACCTTTAGCATGAATTATGGCCTTACAATGTCTTCCCATGGAGTGAACCAAGTCTTTTAGTTCTACAGCTTGTGAAGCCAAGATTGAATGATTGCGTCTATTAACTGGGTTTTATTGCTGGGTCGCTTCTGACTAACAAGTTTCTTTAGTCGGCTCCATAGATTTTCAATTGGATTAAGATCTGGCATATTGCCAGGCCATTCCAGCAGTGGAATATGATTATCTTGAAATGCCAAAAAAGAAAGAAAGAAAGAAAGAAAGAAAAGTGCTATTATTAGCCATCAAACCTCAAAAATACACTTTTCCAAAAATGTTTCCACAATTTTGGCCACTACTGTATGTGGGAACCTGGATTATCATTTCTGTGCAACCAAAAGAGGGATCAGAGGAAGTGACAGACAAAGAATTCCTGCATCGTTTGCTAAAAGATAAATAACAATCTTACCCTCCATGAATTTGCTTTTCAGCTTTCAAGCAATCTAAACTAGTTCATGTATATCAGCCAGAGGCATCTCCTAGCTGCATCTGGCAGTGCTAACATTGGAGGAAGGTAACAAGAAACTATAATACGTAAAGAAAACTGCATGAGGTTTCAGGAGTTGTGCCGTAAGGAGTATGGACTAAATTTTAAAAAATATGATTATAGACCAAATGCTCATATAATATACATACAGCAAAACATATTCAAACTAGAAAGCTAGAAAGCCTTCCATTCAGGAGTGAAATGCTACTGGTTCGAACTGGTTCACCCAAATTGGTAGTAATAAAAGCTACTGGTTCAGGCAAACCGGTAGTAAAAAAATGCTACCGGTTCAGACGAACCGGTATTTCCAACGATCAGCTGTGCTGCACGATTTATATCTGCTTGTTGCTGTTGTTGCTAGTTGCAAAGTCGTGTCTGACCCATCGCAACCCCATGGACAACATTCCTCCAGGCCTTCCTATCCTCTACCATCCTCTGGAGTCCGTTTAAGCTCACATCTACTGCTTCAGTGACTCCATCCAGCCACCTCATTCTGTCGTCCCCTTCTTTGTCCCTCAATCTTTCCCAGCATTAGATTTTTTTCCAGTGAGTCCTTCCTTCTCATTAGGTGGCCAAAGTATTTCAGTTTCATCTTCAGGATCTGGCCTTCTAAAGAGCAGTCAGGGTTGATCTCCTCTAGGACTGACTTGTTTGTTCGCCTTGCAGTCCAAGGGACTCGCAGGAGTCTTCTCCAGCACCAGAGTTCAAAGGCCTCAATTCTTTGGTGCTCAGCCTTTCTTATGGTCCAACCTTCACAGCCATACATTGCAACTGGGAAAACCATAGCCTTGACTACACGCACTTTTGTTGGCAGGGTGATGTCTCTGCTTTTTAGTATGTTGTCTAGATTTGCCATAGCTTTCCTCCCCAGGAGCAAGTGTCTTTTAATTTCTTGGCTGCAGTCCCCATCTGCGGTGATCTTGAAGCCCAGAAAAATAAAATCTGTCACTACCTCCATTTCTTCTCCATCTATCTGCCAGGAATTGAGAGGGCCGGATGCCATGATCTTAGTTTTCTTAGATTAGAATAGAATAGAATAGAATTGAATTTATTGGCCAGGTGTGATTGGACACACAAGGAATTTGTCTTGGTGCATATGCTCTCAGTGTACATAAAAGAAAAGATACCTCCATCAAGGTACAACATTTACAACACAAATGATGGTCATAGGGTACAATTTAACACTTAATGATAATCACAGGGCACAAATAAGCAATCAGGAACAATCAATATCAATATAAAATCACAAGGATTACCAGCAACAAAGTTACAGTCATACAGTCATAAGTGGAAAGAGATTGGTGATGGGAACGATGAGAAGATTAATGTTGAGTTTCAAGCCAACTTTTGCACGCTCCTCCTTCACCCGCATACAGGTTTCTCAAGAGACAAATAAGAAATCCTGCTTTCTAGCAAATATAAATTGTGTGGCACAGCTGTTCCCCATCCCTCAGTGTTCTACTTACCTTGGAAAAGGTTTCTTAAGCCTTCTTTTTTCAGCACTTCATGGTAGAGCCTGCGGTGAGCATGTGCGCGAAGCGTGCATTTGGTGCCCACTGCACATGCGTACGCAGCAAACCAGTAGCAGACTTCAGAGCATTTCACCGCTGCTTCCATTGTGAAAATCAAACACGTTCTATTTAAACCTTGAACCTCCTTACAACCACGAGAAGGTATTTTTACTTTTTAAGTGATTGGTTGCTTCAACTTTTGGCAGCCCCAAACTCCACAAATTCATCATTTACAAACCAATGCAATTGTTGAATGATCACTCATTCAGTGACCATTCAAAATTATGATGGCGCTGAATGTTAAAGACCTTGGAGTTCTCATATCAAATGACCTAAATGCCAAAGCCCACTGCAACTACATAGCAAAAAAGGCTCTAAGAGTTGTAAACCTAATTTTACGCAGCTTTTTTTCCAAAAACTCTACACTACTAACTAGAGCATACAAAACATTTGCCAGACCTATTCTTGAATACAGCTCATCCGTCTGAAACCCATACCACATCTCTGACATTAATACAATCGAACGTGTCCAGAAATATTTTACTAGAAGAGTTCTTCGCTCCTCTGAAAACAACAAAATACCTTATTCCAACAGGCTTGAAATCCTGGTACTTGAAAACTTAGAACTCCGCTGACTTCGACATGACCTGTGTTTAACACACAAAATCATCTACAGCAATATCCTTCCTGTTAAAGACTACTTCAGCTTCAATCACAATAATACAAGAGCAAACAATAGATTTAAACTTAATGTCAACTGCTTCAAACTTGATTGCAGAAAATATGACTTCTGTAACAGAGTTGTTAACGCTTGGAACTCATTACCTGACTCCATAGTCTCTATTCAAAATCCCAAAATCTTCAACCAAAAACTGTCTACTATTGACCTCACCCCATTCCTAAAAGGACTATAAGGGGCGTGCATAAGAGCACAAAGTGCCTACCGTTCCTGTCCTATTGTTCCCTTCATTATAACAAATTAACATAGTTGTTGCACGTTTTTACTTATATATACATATATTTCTTTCATGATATCTTGTTTTTATTTATGACAATGTTTGTGTATACTGTTGTGACAAAAATAAATAAATAAATAAATAAAATAAAATAAAATGTGGGGGATTTATGAGGGCTCCTCATAATTGCGGCCATCACAGGGAGTGCTTGCAGTTCAGGTGCTTGGCAAGCTGGCCTGCCATTGCAACATTGCATTGTCCCTCAGTCACATAACCAGCCTTTGTAACCTTCACTGCTGTCTTTTGTCAAGCAAAGTCAATGGGGAAGCCAGCAGGAGCTCGCAAATCACATGACTGCAGGATGATGCAACACTGCAACGAAACCATGTGGGATTCGCTTAATGACAAGAACTGGAATTGCTACAACTCCCAGGGTAAGTTGGCATGGTCCTGTGATATCACAGTTTATGACCATGTCCTTTAGTGGTCCCAATGACCATCAGTAAGCAAGAAGTACCTGTAATTTGAGATATAGAGTAGATAGAATTATTTATTGGCCAAGTGTGATTGGACACACAAGGAATTTGTCTTCGGTGCATAAACTCTCAGTGTACATAAAAGCTATAAGTGATAAATCATGATATATTGGTTTTCATTCCCATGCACATGCTTGATGTGGCCAGTGAAAGTGAGTAGGTCTATAAAACACACAGCAGAGATGTGGTGGACATATTTTTATACCAAATCTTCATCGATTTCCGACCAGGTCTCATCTTCATCAAAGCAAGCATCATCACTTAGGAATGTTCCAGGGTAAAAAGCATCTGCATCAAAAGGAGTCAAAAGTCAATCCTTTTTTCATTTCCTCTTTCCCCCTACAGTTTTTTCCTCTTCCCCTTTTCCTCCCTTGTTTTCCCATTATATTTAGTTTTCTTTGTATTTCTGTATTTTACATGTTGAGTTCCGGTAGGTCCGTTTTTCACCCTCCACGAGCCTTCATGCGTGCCCTGCACTTACCTGCATCTAAAATGGGCTGCATGGGGACTCCTGGGAGGGGCAGGGCGGTGTCAGCGAGGCCAGCCATGAGTGGGATTTAGGGGTTCTCCGAACTGCACAGAATCTTAGCTAGAGGTTTTCCCGAACCCCTGCGAACCCCCATCAGCCCACCCGTGCATATATTGCTCTTTAAAATAGAATTTGTTTTTGAAAAACTTGAGGAAATGAATTAAAATGATGAGATAGCTGACTGTATAAATTTGATTAATAAATAAAAGAAGATTACAATCTATTTCAATTCATTTTACTTTCCACAAGGAATTATGTTCAGCTTTGCAACAGTTTCTATTCTTTTAAGTGTCCGTTCTAATGATTTCACCCCTTTCATGACTAAAGCAATGGATCCATTTGTGCAGAAGTTGTCACCAGGTTTCACCACTTTACTGGTAATATCTAAGTCATGATCAGATGGTCCTTATGTCACATGGTAGAAACTTCTTCTTCTGATGATAGAGTAATGGAGAAGGAGGAACAATATGAGTAGAATCAAGGGCAGCATAGCTTTTCACAGGAATAATTTGGGAAAGGTTACAAATATTTTTCATGCCAAGTAAAATAGTGACCAGAGGATATTTTATTTATTTTTTATTTTATTTATTTTGTCACAACAGTATATATAAGCATAAGCATGAAAATAACTATATAATATATAAGCATATATATAAGCATTCACTGGTGCACTAATAATCCTAGGATCAGACTACTGCAACTATACTTTTTATGGAGCAACCCTTGAAGATGGCCTACAAGTTATAATGAACCTGAAGCGTGCATCAAAGGGTGATAATCAGTGGCCAATTCATCCTATTCTGAAACAACTGAACTGGTTAAATTTCTATTTACCAACAAAGAAATTAAAGGGAGACAAGTACAGATCTATTTCAAGCTATTTAGCTCTCATCAGATAGCCATACCCTTCTGGGATTTGAATCCGGACTACTTACATATTAGGTAGATGTATTAACCTCTAAGCCATGGGCTCTCCTAGCTTTGTTGCCTATAAAAAAGTGCTTTTTTTTCCTTCCCAAAAGGCTGGTCTTTGTTTTTCCTTGAAAACATTTTGCTTCTCACTCCAGGAAATGAACAGAACTGAAGAAGCTTCTCGGATGAGAAGCAAAATGTCTTCAAGGAAAAACAAAAACCAGTTGCCTTTTGAAAAATAGCATCTTTGAGACAACCGTGACCTGGATGACCGAGAATCTCCGTAGCATTCAGCAAATTTCCAGTTTCTGGAAATTACTATTTAATTTATAATTCAATAGGTCACTATAAAAACTATTTATAAAAATAATTTGGTAAGTGTTTTATTGTAAAGTTTATCATGTTGTATGAATACAGCTTAGTGATAGGTGAACGTTGGAAGTCAAGAATTAAAAAGTGCAATGCTGCCAGTTATCTAAACTGAACAATGGACTTCAAAATAATTGAAGGTTCGTGGGAAACTAGATATAAATCATATATTTCTTTTGTTAGTTTCAAACTCACTCTAACACAAGACATACATCCCCAAACTGTATTGCTTATATAACTTAGACTACCCAAACAGTGAAGAAGTATTTAACCGCAAAGTCTTCAGAGCTTGAGAAATTCTCTTTCTATCGCCTAAGAAGGGGAAGTAATTTTGCACCATGCTGCGATGTCTCTTTTTGAAAGTGAATGGCAAACAGATAACTATTAATTGATTACTAAATTGTTTCATGAATTGACCCATGTGCTTTTAAGTCTTGTACATTCAAATTCCATCGTAGGGATCGTTAAAATTCCACAATGGTGAATTCTACTGTGTTCCCTTCAACAGGGCATGGTTGCCAAGTTCATATTTTCCCTTGAAAGGTATTGATTCATGGATACAGGGCTCTTTGTAGTGAAAGTCAGTCTCTTTTCGCTCAAAGGGCTTCAAGTAACATCATCAGGGGTGGGCTACTGAGGGTTCGCAGAGGTTTGGGAGAACCTCTAGCTAAGATTCTGTGCAGTTTGGAGAACCCCCCCCAAATCCCACTCCTGGCTGGCCCTGCCCACCCCACCCCTCCCCTCTCAGGAGTCCCCATGCGGCGGCCTGTTTTGGATGAAGGTAACTTCAGGGCATGTGTTCTGTCTCCGTCCTCACTTTGGAGTAACGAGCTGGCCTACAGCCAGTGGATACATGGCTTCTATCAGTCCTGGCCGAGAAAATGCAACTGCCTGCCAAAAAGTTCAAACAGATTAAGACTTCAGCTCACTTCGACACGGTTCAGCTAATTTGCTTCCCGTGGAACTGAGAGCAGTCCCAAAACTTTTTATATATCCTGTGGGGTGGGGCTCCTGCCCCACCCTTCCCTTTGATGACGCCGCCTCTCTAATCTTCTGAAGCGTGGGTTGATTCAGGCTTGATTGGTATAATTATCAGCTGCATCTGTAGGCGTAGCCTGAGGAAGGGAGGAATCAGGGGATGTCGGCCTCATTACGACTGGCCTGGTTCTGGCTCCTGGAGCCGGGCCAAAGGAATTGGTGCTCCTGAGGTAAGCCTTATTGGCCCTTCCCTCTCACTCTCAGAGTCACTTTTGGGCATGGGGCCAGGTTCGGAGGCTGGAACCAAAACAGCATGTGTGGAGGCTCAGGGAGGGTGAAAAACAAGTCTGTTGGAAGTTCAGGAAGGCCAGAAAGGAGCGGTTTCCAATCTCCAGAGGGCCTCGCCCTCCTCAAGGAAAGCCTCCAGAGCCGGGGAGGGCAACTCCCCTGCCGTGGTGCAGGAGGCTGACAAGGCCATGCCCACCATGGCCACATTCACACAGCAACCAGGCAAAGAACCCTTTGCTAAAATTTTTGAAGCCCATCCCTGAGCATCATGCTCTAGGGTCCTCTGGTGCCACAGGGCTTTTAAAGGTCTTTGTCTTCTTTAGTTAACTTTTGATTCAGAGAAAATGCTAAGAAGAAAGTTTTATCCAATTTCCCCTGGAGCTCAGGCAGGTGGCTTCTGATGGATAGAAACATCTGTCTCCCCATACCTCATGGTTCCTGAAATAGCAATAGCACTTAGACTTATACTGCTCTACAGTGCTTTACAGCCCTCTCTAAGCAGTTTACAGAGTCAGCCTATTCCCCCCAACAATCTGGGTCCATAGATGGAAGAACCAGCAAAAGACCTTCTCTTACTCTGTTTTTCAGCACAGAAGTCACTGAATCAATTTATATTGTTATTGATTGTTTCCTGATTGCTTATTTGTACCCTATGACTATCATGAAGTGTTGTACCTTATGATTCTTGATGAACGTATCTTTTCTTTTATGTACACTGAGAGCACGTGCACCAAGATATGCCACCAGGCTTGTTGCATACTTTTGCATACTTTTGCTTATATATATATATTTTCCCACCGCTTTTACTACTGGTTCTATAGAACTGGAAAGAACCAGGAGCAACCCACCACTGCTTCAGCCACAATAGACATTGACCAACAAGCCCCTTCATTGCATCAGCAGACCAAGCTTCAACCAAGCTTGGCTTAGAGCTAGCTATGACCCCTACAACATCCAATAGAATACGTTTCCTTGCACAGCCCAAGAGAGAATATAAATACCTCTCTCTCTGAATTCCGTGTGGTCACTGCACCAGCACCATGTGCTTGGTAGTCCTGTTCACCATTAAACCTTCTTTCCAATCATCCTCCATGTTTCCAATGTCTTTCTCCCTGCTTGGAACTGAACCAGACGGATATTTCTTCCAACACTTCCACCAATTAGAAAAAAGCTTTTCAGTTCATAAGAGATCAGCTCTGCATTGAACCAATGAAATAAATCTTACTTAATTAATTCCTTGTTTGTTTGTTTATTATTTTTTCCTAAGTGGTCTCAAGGTTAATTTCATTGAAGTCCTATAAAAATGCAAACAAAACATCAGAACGTTAGCAGCAAAATGGAATCAGAAACAGGAGTTGGAAAAGCAAAAAAAGAGTGTTGATTATTATTAAATCCAGGAAAAGGATTTTGGAATCAGGATGGTTAGTTCTGCCGTTAGAATATAAAGTAGTTGTACTAGCATGGTACAATTAATGAAGAGAAGTAAGCAGTGGGGTGCCACAAGGTTCCGTCTTAGGCCCAGTACTCTTCAATATCTTCATAAATGACTTAGATGAGGGAATAGAAGGGGAATTTACCAAATTTGCAGATGATACTAAGCTGGCAGGAATAGCTAACACCCTAGGAGATAGGCTCAAGATCCAGATGGACAGACTTGAAAACTGGGTCCTATCTAACAAAATAAAATTCAGTGTAGAGAAAAGTAAAGTCCTACACTTAGATAAGAAAAAACAAAAGGAAACATATAAATTGGGGGAAACCAGGCTTAATAGCAGTAACTGTGAGAGGGATCTAGGAGTCTTAATGGACAACCAGCTAAATATGAGCCAGCTGTATGCAGTGACAGCCAAAAGAGCCAATGCGATCCTAAATTGCATTATTTATTTATTTTATTATTTATTTTATTAGATTTATAAACCGCCCTTCTCCCGAAGGACTCAGGGCGGTGTACAGCCAAAGTAAAAAGAAACAATATACAGTTAAAATAAAATTAAAAAACTTATTATACAGTGTGGCCGAAATTAAAATAATTAAGAATCTAAAAACCCCAATTAAAACCAGAGAAAAATTTAGAATTTAAAACTAAACAATTTAAGAAAGCCCCGCACGAACAAACAGATATGTTTTCAGTTCGCGGCGAAAAGTCTGAAGGTCAGGTATTTGACGTAAACCAGGGGGGAGTTCATTCCAAAGAGTGGGGGCCCCCACAGAGAAGGATCTTCCTCTGGGGGCCGCCAGCCGACATTAACAGAGGGATACAATCCAGATCAAGTGAGGTACTAATACCACTCTATAAAGCCTTAGTAAGACCACACCTAGAGTACTGCATCCACTTTTGGTCACCACACTGTAAAAAAGATGTTGAGACTCTAGAAAGAGTGCAGAGAAGAGCAACCCGGATGATTAGGGGACTGGAGACTAAAACATATGAAGAACGGTTACAGGAACTGGACTTGGCTAGTCTAGTGAAGAGAAGGACCAGGGCAGACAGGATTAGCAGTCTTCCAATATTTGAGGGGCTGCCACAGAGAGGAGGGGGTCAAGCTCTTTTCCAAAGCACCTGAAGGCCAGACAAGGTATAATGGATGGAAACTGAACAAGGAGCAATTCAACCTAGATATGAGGAGGAACTTTCTGACAGTGAGAGCAATCAACCAATGGAACAGAAATTGCCTTTGGATGTTGTGAGAGCTTCATCACTTGAGACTTTCAAGAAAAGATTGGACTGCCATGTGTCAGAAATGGTGTAGGGTCTCCTGCTTGAGCAGGGGGTTGAACTAGATGACCTATAAGGTACCTCCCAACTCTGTTAATCTGACTTTTCCCTTTTCTCATTTTTTCCCCTTTTTGAGGTGACTGAAAAATTACTAAAGTAACAAACACAGAGGTTCTGCTTCTCATCTCTGAGACATGATTTCATGCTCAGGAGAATTAAGTAGAATTGACTAACTCTGAAGTATCTCATATGTCATGAAAGGAGTTAGCTGATCCAGGAAGTTGACCAGGGCAAGATGGGGGTATGTCTATATATCTTAAGCACTCTGCACTAGGTAATTGTGTCTTTTGTGTGCGTGAGTTGGTGCACCTTCCACGCCCAGTGACTCAGTTCCATTTTAATGATGTAAGCAAACAACTCAGGATTGAAGTAGGCTTCTCGCAATTCATGAGCAATCAGGAACTGGGTTCTTTTGTGCTCTTCTTACATTGATATAAGGCAGACTTTATCCATTTCTATTTCCTTCTTTTTTGTTGTTGTCTGAGTCTATTGCTTCCATGCTGGAGTTTATTGGGCACCAGAAGGGTAAAAACAAAAGAAAGTCAAGATAGCGGCCATGACAGAAACCTTATCCCCTTTTTTAATGCATATGAAAGAGCCATGGTGGTGCAGTGGTTAGAATGCAGTATTGAGGCTAACTCTGCTGACTGTCAGAAGTTCGATGCTGACTGACTCAAGGTTGACTCAGCCTTCTATCCTTCCGAGGTGGGTAAAATGAGGACCCAGATTGTTGGGGGCAAGATGCTGACTCTGTAAACTGCTTAGAGAGGGCTGTAAAGCGGTATATAAGCCTAAGTGCTATTGATATTGTTACTTGTGTCTCCCTGTCTAAAAAATTTAGGAACTGGAGAAGAACTTCTCTGATGTGCTGATATCAGATATATGATAAACATTTTAATCATCTTTTATCAGGCCCAAATTCCCTCCACTATTATTAGTATTTTTTCTGGCAATTAAACTCCAAATATATATGAAAGGTGCCCATTTAATAAAGCTGTCCTAAAGTTACCCAGGATACATTTCTGTATTTCAGTGCTACTGGCTCGGGCGAACCAGCAGTAGTGGCGATGGGAGGCTCCACCTACGCACCAAGACATCATCAAATATGCTCTGCACGAGCGCACGTGCACGAGTGAACCAGTAGCAGAGGTAAGTGAAACCCATCACTGCTGTATTTCCATATCCAAAACAAAGGAAAAAAACAATCTAAGAGCGAAGAGTAGATGCGTCTCTGGCCCTGTTAGTGTAATCAATAGCCAACCCATGAAAGACTTGATATAATAAAGCCTATAACAACTTCAGTTGAAATGAAAGGTCAACTACAACCAGTTCAGCTGTTTCAGAACAGGATGAATTGCCCAGTGATTTGATGTGACTTTGAGGCCAGATATCTTGATTTTTTTTGACTCTCCACAGAGTCATTTTCCACCCAGGCAAACAGTTCCCCAAAATTGGCCTTGTCATTTCATAGCATCCTTTTGAATTCTCACTTGGGAAATATTAATTCTTCCAAGTTTGTGTTACTTTATCTTGATGTTACTTCCATTGGACCTGGTGCATTTGTTAGGAGACAGAAACATAATTGATAACTTGGCATGTATAAACCATTTTTTTGCAGTAAAATGTATTCATGCATTCATGGAGACATATAAATGTAAAATACAGGTCCATAGTATGACAGGCAGAGAATTATTTTTTTGGTCTAGAAATAATAATTAGGAAAAGACATTGACCATCTTTTGAGCAAATCCCCATAATGTTATTCTTTGTGGAGCGCTTCTTGTTTGAAAACAATGTCTGTGTTATTACTGTGCTTTGTTTCCATTAATTTCAGATTATTTTATCCTTATGGATTTCTTTTTTCTTCTATGTTATGCTAATCACATCCAAACCAACCAGTTAAAGCAGGGCTATCAAGCTAGTGGCCCGCAAGCCGGATGAGTCATGTGCAGGCCACGCCCACCCCAGCTCCGCGAAGGAAAAAAATGTCACAATATGTCACGTGACAGCAACATGATACCGTGAGTTTGACATCCATGAGTTAAAAACAACCAGGAAATCGGTTTAAGAAAAATTTTAAAAAAACAACCCTTATACGGAGGATCCTTCAGTTAAAATCTGCAGTGTATTTTAAATAGATGCATTCTGTTTCACACATTGTGCTAAATCAAAATACACCAGGTTTCTCAAACAGCAGGATTGTCAGATAAACCAATATGTTACATGGATAGATGGCCAAACTTCACAAGTCTCCCGGCATCTTGAATATCTTACTTTTGAAATTTGTGGGACAAATAATGAGGTTATTGTGAGATGAAAAAATGAAGACAAGTGACAAAATGTGTCTAGTCATTAATCCTATGACTTTTCTACATGCCCTTCATATTGGCATGCAATTGCATTTACTATGCAGTGTTTCTCAACCTCAGCAACTTGAAGATGGGTGGACTTCAACTCCCAGAATTTCTCAGTCAGCCATGACTAAAGAATTGAAGTCCATGCATCTTCACATTAGACTTCATCTTGCTCTCCAATTTGGATGTGATTAGAGAAACCCTACCAGCTCTTCTTCTTATCCCTTTTCTGGGTGGCATTCTCATTTTCATAGAATCAAGGAAAGCAAGTTTGAGAAGGGACTTTGGGATCATCTGGTCTAGTCCCCTGAATTGGAGAGTATTTGAAAGTCAACCTGCTTGGAGAAACTGACAAATTGCTCTGCCAACTTCATCCCCCACTCCCTTGAACATGCTAGAAAAGCTCTATCACTTATATCCTGAATTAAACACACACACAGCTTTCTACTACAGATGCAGACCCAACTTGAGGGAAAAGAAAAAACCGATTCACACACAAATTCACACACGTAGGCAACACCTCCCCACAACCCCGTGCACTAACCAAACTTTTATAGACTTTCATTACATACAGAAGAAAATATAAATGCTTCCTAGATCACAACACATGAAAGGGTTGGATTATTTATTAGCTATGTCATAAGTACAAGAAGATTTCCCAAAACATCTCCAGTTGCTTATAAAAAAAAATAACAAGGAATTATTACAAGGAAAACAAAAAATAACAAGAGCCCCGAACTAATAACTGAGAGATGGAATCTGACATAGATCAGGGGTCTCCAACCTTGGCAACTTTAAGACTTGTGGACTTCAACTCCCAGAATTCATCAGCCAGCTTTGCTGGCTGAGGAACTCTGGGAGTTGAAGTCCACAAGTCTTAAAGTTGCCAAGGTTGGAGACCCCTGACATAGATCAATCCCCAAAGACTTTCTGGTACAACCAGATCGTGGTGGTTTCTCTACATGGCCAGAAGGTTGGTGTTGGATTGATGTTGGATGACACACTGTTTCCAAGTGAAGGCATCTACAGAACACGCACACTTTGCAGTTGGTCATCTGCATCTTGAGTTGGACCAGGAACCAACGTAGCTTTCATAACAAAGTACAGTCCACTAGTTTTCCTCCGTTATCAAGCAGGCAACCAAACTTTTGCTGCTTTTACTATGTTATAAACTTAGTTGAAATAATGCTTTTGACCTGTGCAAAATATAAATTCTTCCATGCCATTTAAATACAATGGGTTCTTCAACGGTTTCATTTCCTTGCTCCTAAGAAAGAAAGAAAAGAAGGATATTGTTAAAGGGAGTTAAAAATAAATAAATATACATATAGGATAAAATAGGAACACAGCTGTTTTTCCAGAGCAGATTTGCTCAATAAAAAGAAGAGTGATTAATTTGCTCCACTACAATAGGCTGGTTAGAACCGAATCAGGAATCCTTGGCGGGCTCTTGTTCAGGAAACCTGGTGCCATGCTTACTGTGGAGAATCAGGGATATGATTTTGAAGAAATAGACAAGGACTCCTATATAAGCAAAAGGGGCTGAAACATTCTTTAAATCTGGGAAACAAGAAAATATCAGAAAAACATGACTGGCTCCTCCTGGAAACTTTGGGATACAAGAGGGAGAGGAGATAAACAGAATGAGGCTATTTGGAGCTGGCTGTGGGACATCCTAAGGTGATGGCAGAGCCACCAAGGTTTTGGTTTATGATTATAGAATTATGGGTGTGGGCGTGCACACAATACCCCCTCCCCCACTCCTGGCACACAATGTCAAAAAGGTTAGCCATCACTGGTATAGAGGTTGGGCACGGGGTTGGGCTAGAAGACCTCAGATCTTTCAAATCTGTTATTCTCTTACTTAGAGAAACAGCAGCTTCCTGATACTTCCAGATGCTACCTCAAAGACTGATAGCAACAGGAGAAACAAGAGACCTCTCTTGTGAGATCACTTCCTCTGATTTTGTTTTTCAAGTATCACTTAGCTGACAGTGGTCATCGAAACACAGTATCTGAACTGGAGCTTGCAACACAAAAATGGTTTGCCAGTTTTTTGCTACTGTTTTTTGCTACTGTTAGTTATTTTATTTTATTATTATTTAAATTTGTATACCGCCCTTCTCCCGAAGGACTCAGTTAGTTATTTGCTACTGTTTTTTGCTCATCTCTTATCTGTTATGGGTTGTACCTTTTCAACTGTAAGACAATGAGCAGGGACAACTGATATTTACAACTTTCTTTTGTTTCTTAGTGCTTTTCCTCCACTATGGTATGATGAAAGCTAAATTCAGTGAAAAAGCCAACCAATATATGTCCAAAATAATGAGTGGCTAAATTGTTGGACTTTGACTGGAGAAGTCTTAGTTCAAGTCCTCTTTCAGCCATAGATTTCAGTACATGGTTTCAATCTGCTGACATTCTCTTAGCCCTAATTATAAATCACAACAGTATTTTGGAGATAAAATAACATTAAGGGAAACCTCCCCATGTAAGACGCTGTGAGCTCAAAGAGAAAAAGCAGACTATTAAAAAAAATGTTGTGTACCAGTTAATGGTCCCCTCTAGTTAACAACAGCACCCATTAGAAAGTGCGTACAACCCACACAAAATTGGAAGAAGGAGAACCCACCAACAGAAGAAGTTTTAATTAAGAAAATCCTAGAATGTGCAGAGATGGATAAACTCACAAAGGAAATCAAAGAAAAAGAGGATACAGACTATTATAAGGTCTGGTGTAGATGGTATGAATGGTTGGAAAACAGGAAAGATAAGAAAATTGAACTACAGGGTAAAATGTAGCTGAAAAGTAGAATAAGATAAAATTAAAATATGTATAAATAGTAAGAAAGGACTGCTTTGAATAGCTGATAAGAAACAGTGATATGTACAGTATATAAATGTTGTATGTTTGTCTTGTGTTTTAATGTGTTCAAAATAAAAAAAACTTTTAAAAAAGAAAGAAAGTGAGTACAACAAAAGGTTGGGGAGCGATTAAAATGCACTTCACTATAAGAATTAGAAACTTCATACCGTACTTGGCTAACAGATTAACAAGAGTTAGAAGGGATCTTGAAGGTCATCTAATCCAACCCCCCAGCCCAAGTAGGAGACCTTACACCATTCCTGACAGATGGCAGTCCTGTCTCTTCTTGAAAGCTTCTAGTGATGAAGCTCCCACAACCTCTGAAGGCAAGTTGTTCCATTGGTTGATTGTTCTCACTGTCAGAAAATTGCTCCTTATTTCCAGGTTGAAGCTCTCCTTGGTCAGTTTCCATCCATTATTCCTTGTCTGGCCTTCAGGTGCTTTGGAAAAATAGCTTGACCCCCTCCTCTCTGTGGCAGCCCCTCAAATATTGGAACACTGCTATCATGTCTGCCCTGGTCCTTCTCTTCCCTAGACTAGCCATGCCTGGTTCCTGTAACCGTTCTTCATATGTTTTAGCCTCCAGTCCCCTAATCATCTTGGTTGCTCTTCTCTGCACACTTTCTAGAGTCTCATCTTTTTTATAGTGTGGTGACCAAAACTGGATGTATTATTCTAGGTGTGGTCTTACTAAGGCTTTATAGAGTAACATTAGTACCTTACTTGATCTTGATTATATCCTTCTGTTAATACAACTTAGAATTGCATTGGCTTTTTTGGCTGCCTCTGAACACAGTTGGCTCATATTTAATTGGTTGTACTTACCATAAAATCTCTGAATTCTTTGTCTGTCATTATCTGGAAGACTGAAGGACTGTGGGTTTGTGTAAGCATATGTTGGGTACATCAAAGAGCCAATGACATTAGAATGGGAAAGTCCTAAAGCATGACCAAATTCATGTGCCGCAACAAGGAACAGGTTGACCCCTAAAACAAAAGAAAAGAAAAATGTGTCATTTAGCAGAAACTGATATATGGCATCCTATAGCCCAAGACTATATAACTACATTGCAAAAAAGATGTAACTACATCGCAAAAAAGGCCTTAAAAGTTGTAAACCTAATCTTGCGTAGCTTCCTCTCCAAAAACACTACTGTTGTGACTTGTCCTCCCTCCTCTCCTCAGCCGGGCCCTTCCCATCTCCAACCGGGCCTTTTATCAGACTCTGAGTCTAATAATGAAGATGAAAGGCCTGTCATGACTCCAGCCCCCGGCCCTGGCCCCATACCCGGAGAGGATTCAAAGAGTGAAAGGAGAAGCCCAATAAACCTCACTCATACAGTGTGTGTTCCTTTGGCTCAGCCTTCAGAGCAGGAAGCCAGCCAGGTGGTGGAATTACCCGGGCCTACTCCCTTTGACCTCTCCCTTTCCCAGATGCTGACAGCAGATCCAGCTGAAGAAAATTCATTGTGGGTGGACCCTCGCTTCCGGAGACCTGAGAGGCCACGCCAGCAGAAGGAAGGGTGGGGCAGGCCTGGATAAATGCTGAGTCATGGAACCACACCACACAGCCTATATAAAGGACCTGCTTTTGGCATTCCAACCTTGAGTCAAGCAAAGTCTTATCTAGTTTGCTGAAATCGGACCCTATCGCTGAAGTCACAACTTGGACTCCTGCCTGCCCTGATAAACCTCGAAGGAACTTGGCAAGCTGCAGAGGCTTCGTTGCCAAGTTTGTTACGGACTTCCTTGACTCGTTCGTCGGAGTGGGAGTGGGACACGACAACTACACTACTAACCAGAGCATATAAAACATTTGCTAGACCAATTCTTGAATATAGCTCGACTGTCTGGAATCCATACCACATTTCTGACATCAATACAATTGAACGTGTCCAGAAATATTTTACTAGAAGAGTTCTCCACTCTTCTGAATACAACAAAATACCTTATGCCATCAGACTTGAAATCCTGGGTTTAGAAAATGTAGAACTACGCCGCCTTCGACCTGAGTTTAACTCATAGAATCTTCTATTACAATGTCTTTCCTGTCAAAGACTACTTCAGCTTCAATTGCAACAATACACGAACACATAATAGATTTAAGCTTAATGTTAACCGCTCTAATCTTGATTGCAGAAAATATGACTTCAGTAGCAGAGTTGTTAATACTTGGAATACACTACCTGACTCTGTGGTCTCTTCCCAAAATCCCCAAAGTTTCAACCAAAAACTGTCTACTATTGACCTCACCCCATTCTTAAGAGGTTTGTAAGGGGTGTGCATAAGTGCCTACCGTTCCTATCCTATTGTTTTCCTTCAATATATCCAATTAATATAGTTATTACATACTCATACTCATATATATGCTTATATATTGTATAATTATTTCATGCTTATGGTTATATATACTGTGTGACAAAATAAATAAATAAAAATAAAAATATATAGTTAATGCCTTTTCAGGGCTAGAACTTCATTTGACTCTCATGACAGGGGCCAGGACAAAAATAAAATTGGGTTTAATCTAAGTATAATATTAAATATAATTTATATTCCCAGTTCAGGGGCAAATATTTCAGAGGTCTTCAGGTATCAACTGGTTGCCAGGTTGCGATCGATTACTCTTTGCTTATGACGTTAATGGTCTTGGCAATAATTTTCATTATATAATAGATGAGCAATAACCTCAAATAGTTAATGAATGACTTACCTCTGTTCTCCGCTGACCATTTCTCTGCTTCATCAAAATGTGTATCTCCCCCAATTCCTGATCCAGGAAAGTAAGCATGAGCCAAAACTCCTCCTTGGCGATCAAAAGGGTTATAATCACCATGTTCTAAATTTGAAATATAACATATAAGCCATCAATGAATAAGATGGTAGTTTAGGAGCATTATGCTGCATTTTCCACACCCTTAAGTAAACCTATTTCCTTTTTTTTTTGGACTTTCACTATCCATATAATCATGCAATATGAATATGGGCCATGGTGACAGTGATGTAGTGATAACTTCTGGGTTAGGTATAAGATTTTCTGAGCTTAAATCATTTCTCCAAAGCATCTCTCCAGGTACTGAATGATGGATCGGGAGGGAGAAATCGGAAGATTGGAATGTAATCAAACTAATTGGGAATCTTTTCCAAGCTATTTATTTGTTAATGAATGATGTCTAATTTTGAAACAGAACAATATCTCTAATTTATATTAACTAAGAGATATTCCTTGATTGAAGATTTTCTCCTATGTTTATTATTTAAGGAGGAAAGAGATCAAAATTTCTTAGGAACATCATTATTCTCATCATTAATTCTTAGGAACATCATCTTCAGATGCAAGAATCCAAGTAGATGTCAGCCAAGACCAGGGGTGAAATCCAGCAGGTTCTGACAGGTTCTGGAGAACTGGTAGCGGAAATTTTGAGCAGTTCGGAAAACCAGCAAATACCACCTCTAGCTAGCCCCAGAGTGGGGTGGGAATGGAGATTTTGTAATATCCTTCCCCCAGGAGTGAGGTGGGAATGGGGATTTTGAAGTATCCTTCCTCTGCCATGCCCACCAAGCCACACCACACCCAGAAAGCCACACCCAAAGAACCAGTGGTAAAAAAATTTGGATTTCACCACTGGCCAAGACTTATATAAATGGTTACTCTCTGCTTCTCTCTAGTGGTCATCTGAATTTTTAAACCCAGCTATGATAGCTCTTGGATATCAGAACTATAGCCAGTGATTCAATCCAAACAGAGAACTCACAGAGAGCAGCAAGCAGTCTCAATCACAGCCATCAATCATTTCATAGAACAAGAGATCATTGCAGTGATGCCAAAATAGCAATAATTTTTAAGCCTGGGCTAATATATCTGTGACTTGATCTGAAGAAGTGGTGAAAGAGGAAGCCAGCTAGAACTGGAAAGAATCTTCAATCAATGAAAAATCCTAATGAATAACTACATAATCTTTGCTTCAACAAATGCAGGGAAAAGGGGGATTCCCACCTCTCACCTTGGTAATTAATTATACTTATTATTATTTATCTGCTCATACGGTCAACAAAATCTGCCTTCCTTCAACTTGGTGTGACATCCTTTTGAAAGATGTTCTCCTTCTTCTGAAGATTAAATATATCTGATTCCACCAATATCTCTTCACAGAACAACTTTTTTTATATCAACTCGGCAATCTTTCTGTGAACCTATTCCAGTTAGCAATTGCAATAGCATTTAGTCTTATATACCACCCCATGGTGTTTTACAACACTCTCTGGGTGGTTTACAATGTAAGCATTATTTGCATATTGCTCCCAACAATCTGGGTCCACATTTTACCGACCTGGGAAGGATAGAAGGCTGAGTTAACCTTGAGCCCTGTCAGGATCGAACTCCAACTGTGGGCAGAGTTCGTCTGCAATTATGAATTCTAACCACAGCGCTCCCAGGGTTCTTCAGTTATCTGAGATTTTTTTTAAAAAATGGAGTCTACAGCTGGATGACCATTTGAGATGGGGTCTGACCAATGCAGACTAAAGTAGAACTACTATTTCCCATCAATAATTTCAATTTAAGCATCTGCCCTTCCAGGGAGGAAAACACCCTCTGGATTATACTCTAATCAGCTTTGAATGTGATCAGTGAAAGCAGAGAGAATTTAAATGATGCTTCAGAAAGAGATAAGAATGGAAAGTGGAGTGGAGTGGAGTGGAGTCAGTAGTGAAATTCAGGTTTTTTTTACCACCGGTTCTGTGGGCATGGCTTGGTGGGCATGGCTTGGTGGGCATGGCAGGAGAAGGATACTGCAAAATCCCCATTCCCTCCCCACTCCTGGGGCCAGCCAGAGGTGGCATTTGCCGGTTCTCTGACCTACTCAAAATTTCCACTACCGGTTCTCCAGAATCTGTCAGAACCTGCTGGATTTCACCCCTGAGTGGAGTGGGGTGGAGTAGGGTGGAGGAGAGGAGAGAAAGGCTGGGGGAAGAAGAGAAGGAAGGAGGCAAAAGAAGAGGGAAATAGAGAGGTGAAAGGAGAGAGGGAAGTAGATGGGAGGAGAGGAGTAGGAGAAATGGAAGGAGAGGGAAGTGGAGAAGAAGAGAGAAGAGAGGGGAGAGGGGAGAGGGAAAGAGAGGGAAGTAGAGAGGGGAGAGGAGAAGGAGAAAGGGAAGGAGAGGGAAGTGGAGAAGAGAGAAGAGAGGGGACAGGGGACAGGGAAAGAGAGGGAAGTAGAGGGGGGAGAGGAGAAGGAGAAAGGGAAGGGAAGGGGAGGGGAGGAGAGGAGAGGAGAGGAGAGGAGAGGAGAAGGAAAGAGGAAATGAGATGGACTGTCATTGTAAAATTGAAAATGTGATGTATTATAAAGGAAATTATATAATAAAAACATTTTTAAAAAGGGATAGAAATCGTGTGAAAAATGCATATTTTGAGAGCTAGTTGATTAAAAACAGGCAGCCTTACCACCACGTGCAAAAGATATTTCAATATCAGCAGGTCTGAAAACCTTTTGGAACCTCAGTGGAGTCACATCACTCCAAACTTGGAATGCCTTTTCTATGGCTGCTTCAACTGTCGTTCTTGGCAAATCCGGAGTATAATTATTAATCCTTTAAAGTAACAAAAGAATGACAGAATATGACTATGCAAGAAATCATGTAACCAATAAGTTCTTCGTTAAAAAACAACAACCTTGAAATTGTAATTAACCTGTACGTGAGGACTTTTTTATTCCAGATTCTTGTTGGGGCTTTATGATCTTCTGAGTCATCCGAGACTCCACAGCGAGGCTGTTTCATTACGTTTAATGTATCTTTATCCATTCTTCCGGTGACAGACAAATGGAAAAATTCCTGCATTTCTCTGAGCCGTTCTTGCAGGCTGCGGCCATCTTTGTGATAGGTTGGGAAGAATTTGTCCAGATAAACCTAGATTATGGAAAATAAAAATAAATGTTTCATGCATCTTTTGTACCATGCTTTTTTCCTGAATGCACGGAAAGCAATGTGTTCTGTCCCCCCACCTCAGTCCGGGAGGCACGTGAACTGACTTAATTAGCCAACAATTTAGTCCACGGCAGCTATCAGCTCTGGCAGCAGACCAGCAAACGTCTACCAAGGTTTTCCCTGATGTTACTGGAGCAACCAGGAATTCAGGAACAAAAAACTATCCAGGCCAAATGCTCAGTCAAATAGTTCAGTTCAAATTTTCTCCAGTCGGTTTGTTTGTCCGTCACGAAGTAGTAGAACAGCCCCTCCTGCTTTTATACCCTGTGGGGTGTGGCTCCATGACTCAGCCCTTTCTAGGCCTGCTCCACCCCTTCTTCTGTTGTTCCTGCCTCTCTTGTCTATGAAACCCGGGATTTAACCAGGACTGATTATCCACAGCTGGGTCTGGAAGCATTGCCTGGACGGGGGGAGATACAAGAGACAGAGGCCTCGTCACCTCCTCCACCTGGCCTGCCTCTGGCTCCTGGAACTGAGACAGAGAGGCCGGCCCTGCAGAGGGGAGCCCTGACAGCCCTTCCCCCTCAATCTCTGAGTCACTTTCTGGCAGGGGGCCAGGCCCGGGGAGGACGGAGCCACAACACAATGTCTATGCTCTAACCTAGGCATTCCCAAACCACGAAGCAGACTCCTTATCCTGACAAAAAAAACCTTTTTATTAACTTACTGTGAATTCATCTCATTCACATCCAGCAAAGTCCTTCAAGGGTGAATTTATAGTCACAGACCTTATCTGGCTTGGGGAGCTGCCAGGCCGATATCTTCAAAACTTGGCTAAGAGTCACGAACCAATTAAGCGAACTAATTGTCTCCTGCAAACTCCACTCACCTTTCACTTCTCTTTTATTCCCTTTGGGAGGGGCCCTTCATCGTCCACATGGGCCTTACTCCCAAGTTGACCCTTGTTCTTTAGCTGTTCCCTTCGTCTGGCAACTCTGCGAATGCACATACTGGGAACAGACTCCAGCTGTTCGTCTGCCTCATTAATGTCTGACTCCAAAGGCAGCTGATAACTGGCATTCAACCCTGGCCTCCTCTCTGCCTTTGATGCAGAGCCCTCATCAGAGCCTTCCCAGACTCCAGGACTGGACCATGTTCCTCCCCAACCTCCTCACTGTCTGAATCTGCTGCCAGCTCTGCTGGCTACTGGCGGGCCACAACAGTTTAATCTATGCGGTGTACAGATAACTTTGATTTCCACAATTAATTTAGTGATTGTTCAATGTTACAACAGCACTGAGAAAAGTGACTTATGACCCTTTTTCACACGGCCATTGCAGCAGCCCCATTGGTCATGTGATCAAAAATCAGACGCCTGGCAACTGGCATGTATTTTATGTATCTCTATCCTGCTACAGGCTTGATACTAATAAATGGTGCTGCATTTATTTACTCTGCACATTATATCGTACAGTCACCATTTTCATCCTTTCCCACCAAACACTGCCAGTCAGTTTTCATTTACTCTGGTGGTTATCCTGTAAAGCAACAGCCAAACTTTAATTGATACCTTCAGGAAAGAGGCAATATAGCCATCCAATTGGGATGCCAGCTGGGTAATTGATAGAGCTATAAGCTAGACATATCATGTAAGCTGAGTGACGATATAAATTTGACAAATAAATAAATAAAAATTGCTGTAGAATTCTTTTAGCAGCCGATGGATAGACCACTCAATCTTTGAGATTTCTTCCAGGTTTAAAGTTCTGGTTATGTGATCCATTATAATAAGAACTAAAAAGAAGAAGACTGTTCTATTTTTAATAGAATTCAACTGCCGTTCCTTATTCCTGCTAAACTTGCCAATTTCTTAAATCACAGATGCATTTATTTATTTTGCTTTTGACACCATAAGCGATGGTCAAGAGAAAGAAACAGACTTTTGATGTCATAAAAATAACTTCTCTCTCTCTCTGTATCTCTGTCGGTGTTTTTGGAAATGCTTATGTTAAGTTGAAATGTCTATTGTAGACTTTGTATATATACAGTATTATGTACATCCTAAACAATAAGAGAAAGAAGTCAATAGGACAGAAATATTCATTAGGAAAGCATGGGATAAGTCAGCGCATGGATAGAAACCAACACATATCAACTTGAGTAGCGTGATGGGGAAAAAAAAGGCAATGTTATGGATGCAGAAATAACATACTGTGAATGTACAATACAGATGTATATTCCTTAAGTAAATAATTAATTTAAAAATAATACAATTTAGGATAGCAGCAGAATCAATCAATCTATAGATGCAAGGAAGCTTTGGTGGAACTTACTTGTAGAAGTTTTGCGTCTTCGGCACTTGGTCCATCTGCAGCACCGGGATCTATCGGGATAGCAAATAAAGAAGGCAGAATAACTGCGGCACAGATCAGGATGTACATCGTAATGACTCTAAGTGCAAATTCAGTGTTAAAGGAGAAGACTTTGGATCTGTGATGCCACCCAAGGACCACATACTTGTATTTATAGCGGACCCATAGGTTTTGCTGCTAGTTCCTTAGTGACTCATTCTGTTGTTCTGTCTGTGGTTTTGTGAACTTATTACATAAGTTTTAAACAGTTTATGTAATATTTTAAACAATTCTACAATAGGTGAAAACCTCCCCCACTAATGACAGTCCTACACAGGAAGCCATCTACATCATTCTTGGGTTACTCTCCTTTATGACACTAAAAAACACAGAAAAACCCACTTCCTTAAATTGAGCTAGAGGTATTTCTTTATTAAAAAGAACGGATGAAATTTATTCAATAAAAATGCATTGAGCTCTCTCAGCCCAACCCACTTCACAAGATAATTGTTGCGATGGTGGAAATACAAGACAGGAACATTCAAGAAATGTTTCCAAGAAAGGAAGGCGCTGAAGTCATAAACAGAGCTGGGCTGCAATGATTTGAACGATCACAAGATGGCAGCCATAAAGATTAAGTTTTGATAGTCATAGGTAGAAAGATTTCTTACGGTATAGGACTCAGGTTTGTGTGAGGTAAAGAAATGGGTATAGAACCAGGGCCCTGTTAGTTGGCCTACAATGATTTTCTACTTTGTATCTATAAACAAAGAAAATATTGCAAAGGTAATATAAGTAATTTAATAGGATTATTCAATTGCACTTTTTCTCACATTTGATTTTTTAAAAATATCAATGTCAATTCTACTCCTGAGGTATTATTTCATTGTCAAGCAGCTTAAAACTGCTGGAAAATAAAAATGAATCCTTTAATTGAATGAAATATAAACAAATCAAATTATTTTTTGCCGTTTTTTACTGGCTTCCCGGATTAAAGCTGTTCCAAGCATACATAAATTTTTATCTGATTGTCACAGAACAGCTAATGACCTCAGGGAAATCCATGAAGAAGGATAATAAAAGACAAGATGTGGCCCATGCCCATGAAACCGAGACCCCTCTCTGTTTTACATGTCTTGTTCTGCATGATCATGTTAGAAAATCAAGTGTTGGAAATCTTCAGAATCAAGAACATAGCTAAATGCCTTGGATTGCTTACAATATCATATTAAACTATGGTTAATTTAATAATGCCAATTAAGAATTGCTTGGAGCAGAGGTCAGCAACCTGTGGCTCTGGAGCCCCGTGTGGCTCTTTCACCCCTTTGCTGTGGCTCCCTGACATTCAAAATATGTGTCACAACCACCAATGTGCGACATCCACTGGCACGCGATTTATTGAGCTTTTCAACCTCTGGTAGGCCAACCATGGGTACATCCAAGAAAAGAAAAGTTTCAGAAGAAAACAGAATGTTTAATTCAACTACATATGCTAGTTCTGTGGCTGCTCAAAAAATAAGCACAGGAAAGGTTTTGTGGCTCCTGGTGTTTTCTTTTCTGTGGGAAACAGATCCAAATGACTCTTTGAGTTTTGAAGGTTGCAGACCCCTTGCTTAGAGGATCTTCAGAATTTTTTCTAATTATGTGACTCTACATTTCTAAGAGAATAGTATATATCAAACATAATGTTGACAGTCAAATACAATAATTTATAATTGACTATATATATATATACACGGTGGCTCAGAGGCTAGGACGTTGAGCCTGTCGATCGAAAGGTCGGCAGCTCAGCGGTTCGAATCCCTAGTGCTGCCGTGTAATGAGGTGAGCTCCCGTTACTTGTCCCAGCTTCTGCCAACCTAGCAGTTTCTTTTTTTTTTTTTTAGTAAAAAAGTTTTATTTTTACAATCATGTCAAACAACTCATTCAATGTACAGTTATATACATTTAGTCGGGCCTGCCCAGTCACCACCCCCCTTTTTAACACTCTTCCCTCTTCTACCTTCTTTTACTTTCCTGACATTCCTCTCCTTCTCTTATCTACATCCTCTCCTCCCTCCTCCCTCCACCTTCCTTCTCCCTCTTCTACCCCTCTTCCTTCCTCTTCTCCTCTTTCCTACCTCCTACTCTCTCTTTTCTCCCTCCCCACCGTTCTAAAATGGTAACTGGGGGGACCCGACCCTACATTAATTATATTTATACATCTTCAATAATCCCTGTACATTAACCATCACTCCATCTCTAGCCTCAACCCCCCAATTCCCCTCCCCCTTACCCCCCACCCCCCACCCCGACTTCCCAGAACAAAATGCAGGGTATCAAAACTAACAATCATAATCTAAAATAATTCCTAAATTATAATCTCTAGTCTCTCCACACTTAATCACTCTCTCAATTCCCCTTTCCTTCAGAAATATATCTAATACAAAATATTTCCTAAATTTACTCATATGCTATTCGATATTCCAACCTAGCAGTTTCGAAAGCACGTAAAAATGCAAGTGGAAAAAAATAGGGACCACCTTTGGTGGGAAAGTAACAGCGTTCCGTGAGCCTTTGGCATTGAGTAATGCCGGCCACATGACCACGGAGACGTCTTCAGACAGCGCCGGCTCTTCAGCTTTGAAACGGAGATGAGCACTGCCCCCTAGAGTCGGCAACGACTAACACGTATGTGCGAGGGGAACCTTTACCTTTTTATATAGTTTACTATTCCTTGAATACATAATGTCATTCAAACATGCTTGTTGGCTACCAGATCTTTAATTTTTGGTACATTTTTGAGTTTCTGAAGAAAGTTAGAGTTAGAATACAGTAAGTAATTGTTTAGTTTCACTGTTTTGTGAATATTTCAAGTTTAGTTGTTTGAATTTGAGATTTTTTTTAAAAAAAATATTCTCAGTAAAGATTTTATGCATATTTCGTTATGCCCATTTCTCCAGGCTTATTTTTGTTTGCAATCTTGCGATTTTTTCTCAGCTGAAGGTAATACATAGATGGCTTTGGGAGAATTTGGAAGGCTACTCAATTTATAATATCTGGATTGCAATTGTGTCCGAGGCACTGAGATATTTCTGAGTTGAGGATTAGCTGGTGACATCACCACTGCCCAGGGGACACCCAATATCTGGATAGGTGTACTAATAGACAAGGCTTGAGAGGAATAATGGCCAATGATTTCCATGTAGTGGTCAAGGATGCTATATAGATATGTCCAAAAAGTCACCAGAGATCCACTTTGGCAACAATTTTGTTTGTATGTTGTACTAATAAATAAATATGTATTCAATAGATTTTTTTTCTTAATGCACTTCATTAATTGTTGCTGAACCTCAATGCACAATTTATAGGACTATTTATTTCACAGGACAACTAATAAAATGCTTATTACTTTCAGTTGTTGTAGTGGTTTGAAAAATATAAAGTAACCTTTATAAAGTAATCTTTAACTGTGAACTAAACAAATGTTTGTGTAATCTCTACTAGAATCTAACACTAACAGTGTCCGTCTAGTTTCTTAAGCACTTTCCTTTTTTAACACTTATCTCATTCACGAAATCAAGTGAGGTCATATGCTGAAGTAGGCATTCTAGCCGTGCAGTTCCATGGAAAAACACAATTGGACAAAAGCTGTGTGTCTAAAGTGATCAAATCTGGCACTTAAAGAATGAGTTGGCCAATATTAAACACTGAAATCTAAAATAGGTGGACTATATGGGGATCATATTACTTGTAAGGGTATCACTGCTTCACGTATATTGATTGTGAAAGATTGGAAGAAGCAGAAGCTGTCATTTCAAGAAAGCAGGATGAGGAAATTGTGGCTAAGGGTGCCAATTTCTAAATGTTCATGTTATGTTTCCCGTGTTTGCCACAAAGGACTGTGGTAAAATGAAATCATTGTTCCTGGATTAATAAACTTAATATTTAATATTGAATCAAGTTAATTCCTCCGTGTTCATTTTATTTCTTAATTTCTTTAAGAAAGGGGGAAAAACAATATGTATAGGAAATTAAATATATCATAGAAATGCCTATGGATATTGGAATTATAGCATTGGACCAGGATGTGGGAAACTCAAGTGCATATTGACCCTTTGCCATAATTGAGTTTTTATGCTAGGAAAAGGTGAACAGATTATTGTAAAGTCTGTGATATAAAATTTACATCACTGGATGTTATCAAGTCAGGGAGATTATCCAAAAATGTAGAGGATTCAGCTTTTGGGAGAAATTGTTTTTGTTAGTTGCAAAGTCATGTCCGGCCCATCGCAACCCCATGGACAACATTCCCCCAGGCCTTCCTATCCTCTACCATCCTCTGGAGTCCATTTAAGCTCACGCCGACTGCTTCAGTGACTCCATTCAGCCACCTCATTCTCTGTCGTCCCTTTCTTCTTTTGCCCTCAATCTTTCCCAGCATTAAGCTCTTCTCCACTGAGTCCTTCCTTCTCATTAGGTGGCCAAAGTATTTGAAAGTATTTGGGAGAAATATGAACAGGATAATTGGTGGAAGAGACTATTTGGGGTTGAATTGTGAAGATTTTGGTGCTCTCAGAGCTTGGTTGTTCGCTTGTAGACATTTTTTTACCAAGCTAGGTAACACCAGTGCAGGAAAACATGCGAATGCCTTGATGCTCACACTTTTCTGTGGGTATCAGAAAGGGGTGGAGCTTCGGTCATGCTACTACTGAAGGTCTTCTATCATTCTGTTTGCTGGACAGGATGCTGCATTGCTTGCTTTATCAAGCTGTGTGGAAGGTCTGCTTCACACCAACCTTGGCCAAAACAAAACCTTCCCTTGAAGTTTTGCACAACCTGATTAGGTGTACCCCAAGATATTCAAATCAAGGGCTGTAGGGAAAACCAAAAATCAATGAAGCCCTTTCAGAAGACAGTCTTATTTTAGAATGACTTTAAGTCCTCCTTTTGGAAGGGGGAGAAGAGATGGCAGAAGAAGTTCTCCTTATGACCTAGTGAAAAGCCAAGAATAAGCTGGGTCTGGAAATGTTTGGAGAAACAACAACAGCTAGTCAATTTTGTTTAATCTTGAATGCTACACAGGGTCAATCTTATTTAGTCCTTGGCAAGGAGACCATTTGGAAAATGGTGGTTAGACCAGAAAGACGCAAGGCATGTTCAGAAAGTTGCCCAGAAAGGCATTATTTGTAGTTTATTGGCATTCTGAGTTGTGAGGAATAATTCAGTCAAGTTCAGTTGTATTGAAATAGTTAGAACATTATTTTGGAATGTGTGAAGAGGAGGATGTAGTAGTATGCCTGACAATAATTATTACAAACAACCAGTGAAAGTGAGTACACCATGTTTATAATAGTGCATGTAAACATACAGTACTTACCTCATTCCCTGTTCTTTTGAAGTTAAAATCTGAGGAACTTCTGGTAATGGTCACTCTGAATGAGGAGATGAATTATTATACCATATAAGGAAACACAACCCAGTTCTCTATAACCCAGATCGGTCTGAGTTGTTACTAATCCATTCTATTTCAGTCAAAATTTCAAGAAAAATCAGCAAGATGCAAGTGAAAAGGGTTAGTTGGAGAAGAATCACATCTCGATCAAAGTCTGAGGGTGAAAAAGTAAAGTAGAAAAACAAAGAAACAACAACAACAAAACAACAACAACCCACAATTGCTTTGTGACAAAACAAACTTTTCATTGGACATAGTTGTTTAAATTTGAAATGTTCTATGTTTAAGGAAAATATAATTATAATGAAAAAATATAATTTACATTTGTTGTACTTATTGATTTTTTATTTGTTAGATTATTTGTATCTCGCTCTAATACCAGCAGATATATTAATATTGTTCAAGAAAGTTTAAAGCAAAAATCAGCAATACACTTCCTTCAAATTTTCAACAAACAATAAAAAGAAACTTCATAGGTACCCTGCTAAGTGAATCAAGGTCCAACTGCTTTTCTTAGTTTGTAAAATGCCAAGGAGAAAGGGCCATCTATATTTCCAGGGGGAAGTACTGCATAATATCTTCAAAGCGCTCCATGGCATAGGGCCGGGTTACTTACGGGATGGTCTACTGCCACCGATTGCCTCCCACCAACCCATGCGCTCTCACAGGGAGGGACTCCTCAGGGTGCCGTCAGCCAGGCAGTGCCGGCTGGCGACACCCAGGGGAAGGGCCTTTTCTGTGGGGGCTCCCACCCTCTGGAACGAACTTCCCCCAGGACTTCGCCAACTTCCTGACCTTCGAACCTTTCGCCATGAGCTTAAGACACATCTATTTATTTGCGCAGGACTGGACTAGAATTTTAAATTTTAAATTTGGTTTTAATGGGGTTTTATTATGTTATTGTAATTTTTTAATATTCGGCCTTATTTAATAAGTCTTTTAATTGGTGTTTTATTTTGTATTTATATGTATGTTTTTATTAGGCTGTAAACCGCCCTGAGTCCCTTGGGAGATAGGGCGGTATAAAAATGCGATTAAATAAATAAATAAATAAATAAATAAATAAATAATATCGAGGGCCACTGCTGAGAAGTGCGCTACATAGTCCATAAGAAAGGGGGAGGGGGGAGCCAGTAATAGACCCCTTCCATGACCCAAATGGTTGGGAAGATTCAATTCTAGTAGGGCATTGACTGATGTATCGTAGTTACATTCTGAATCAATTGTATGCTTACAGTACAGCATTTTCCATAAGGTCCAAAAGCTGGCTTAGAACCAATGCAGTGGACTCCAAAATTTTATTCCGATCTGTTGCAGTTATTCTACTAGGAATTTGGTTTTTTAAAAAGTTACTTATTCAGTTTCTATAAATGCCCAACTAAACCACGTGACTTATTTTGTATCAGCTATAGCTTCTTGTCCACTTGATAAAAAGCATACACGAAGGAGACGTAACAAGATGGATCAATGACATCAGCAAGTATTGCAGGCTTAATTGGCAAAAGAAAGCTCAGAATTGTATTGGCTGGAAACATGCAGAAGAGGCCTTCATCCTGCAGTGGATAGACAACCGCTAAAATGATGATGATGATGATTCTCTTGGCAATTATGTGATCAATTAATTTGTGTTAAATGATACATGAGCCTACCTCAAAAATTCCAGAATGACTGTTCCCACAAGGTTCGTGTATGTCTGTAAAAATTCTGAACTGCTGAGTGAAATTTGAATAAAAGCATTAGGAATGAAGACAAACAAAACCTTGAAACAAAATTTACGTCAAGTTTCTTTATACCAAGTATTTTTTTTAGCATTGGGTTTTTGTATTATTATGTAGTATTTGCATTTTTTATTATTTAGTAGAAAGGTATATTCATTATATTGAAATTCAAGGCCTATCCCCAATCATAATTAAGTAGACTTGAGGTTGCCTAACCCTGAATTGGCCAGCATTGACATGGAGAGACCACTGATTTGATTTATATAAGACTGCTTCTTATATATTTGGTTTATTTATTCATCCAGGCACTTGCAGAAAGATTCATAAAACTCACAGCCCCAAATATTTATCTTAAAATGTGTGAAAGACCTATGGCCCTATCCCTAACCCTCCAAACTGTAGCTGAACTACAGCTCCCAGCATTCTTTGCTGCTAAGAGATCCAATTCAACATTTGAAAGGTCCCACCTTTGATTGAGGTAATATGTTGTGACTTTATTGATCCCCCTGTTACGTGGCCATTGGCATCTGTGGGAATTGCAAATCGATAGCATCAATGATACCCCGGGAGAATTTCTTTTAACAAAACATTCATTTCCCCAAAAACTGTAATAGTGATTATAAACTTACTCTGATAAGCAGCAGACTTGTGATAATGTAATTATTTAAAAGTAATTAAATAATGCTTTTGAGTCCATCAGTTAAAGAACACCATCTAGCAGGATTGCATTAGATCCCATTCTGCTGATTTTATGGAAAGCACTTAAGACCTGGCTGCTTGCCCAGACATGGGAATTGGGTAGTTAGTGAGGTCTGTTCGATTTGGCTTTTTTTTTAACTTTTAAGTTTTCTTGGCTGTCTATTTAGTCTTTACAAATATTTACGTTGTTATTTTAATCCTGGATTCTGTTCACCACTTGTTAAGGTCACTTGTTTAAGTCCGTTGAACAAGAGGGGCAGCCATATAAAACGAACTTACAAATGAGTAAATATGATGTCTATGGTGATTCTCATTCATCCAGGTCATGGTTATCCCAAAGGTGCTTTTTCAAGAGGCAACTGAACTTTCTGGTTTTTCTTTGAAGATGTTAAGCTTCTCATCCAAGAAGCTTCTTCAGCTCTGACTGGATGGTGGGGAATGGAAGGATTTGTACTCCTTGTAGACAGCTGGACATTTCACTAAAATAAGGGAAATGTCCAGATGTTTGCAAGGAGTACAAACCCTTCCATTCCCCACCAACCAGTCAGAGCTGAAGAAGTTTCTTGGATGAGAAGCTTAACGTCTTCAAAGAAAAACCAGAAAGTTCAGGAGCCTCTTGAAAAAGCACCTTTGGGAATAAATATGATCAGGACAGGGTTAGATAGACAACCAAGATTTTAATGGCACCATCTAATAATTTTAGGTGGGAGAAGACCGCCTAGCATTGAAAGGATGATGCAGCAGTATCATCTATGTGAGCATCATGCTGATGTTGTTTTCATCAAAATGAAGGAAGATGTATTATGCTGCCAGTCCCATTGGGTCTTGTGTGCAAAGCATTTTGGAAAGGGTGGGCCATGTGTTTTGATGCCATATTGCTGCTTGCGTCACTCTGATTCTCCTTTGCTTCCCTTCTAGATACTGCTACACATGAAGCTGGGATTATTTTGTTGGAGTTGGTTGTCCCCCCCCCCAATATTTTAGGGTTTTACTGCTGGAATTTGATGTGCAGATGAAGACTTCAAAGACTCTGCTGGTTTAAAGGTAAAGGTAAAAGCTCCTCTCGCACACATGTGCTAGTCATTCCCAAATCTAGGGGGCAGAGCTCATCTCCATTTCAAAGCCGAAGAGCCAGTGCTGTCCGAAGACGTCTCCATGGTCATGTGGCCAGCATGACTAAATGCCAAAGGCACACAGAACGCTGTTACCTTCCCACCAAAGGTGGTGCCTATTTTTCTACTTGCATTTTTTACGTGCTTTCGAACTGCTAGGTTTGGCAGAAGTTGGGAGAAGTAACGGGAGCTCACCCTGTTACATGGCACTAGGGACTGGATTAAAACCACTGAACTGCCGACCTTTTGATCAACAAGCTCAGCATCTTAGCCACTGAGCTACCGCGTCCCCTTTCTGCTGGTTTAGAGGTTATTTAAGTTGAGGGGAAAGACCACAGTAGAATTATGCAATATCCAGTTCTTTACAGCCTCAGGGGCCTGGTTTGGCCACTGTTACTTCAATCATTTATTTATTTATTATTTATTATTTAGATTTTTTATACCGCCCTTCTCCTGAAGGACTCAGGCGGTGTACAGCCTGATTAAAACAATTCAATATACAAAATTAAAACAACAGTTAAAATACATATTCTATAAGTGGCCGAGAATTAAAACCATCGAATTGACCCATAGTAAAATACCCCCATTAAAATTATTAAAAATTCAAACATTTTAAAATTTAAAAATCAACCCAGTCCCGCTTGGATAAACAGATACGTTTTCATCTACTACTTGGTTTCCTGCCAGGAAAAAACACTTCATCTCTAAGAAGCTATTGTTTATAAGTTTTACTAATAAACTCAGGTAAAGGAAGCAGATGTGGGAAAGCAGCGATAGAAATAAACACTCTAGTAATATCAAATTGCATAGTAAGGTGGTGTCTGAAAGAATTAGAATTATATAAGAACCAAACGATGAACAATGCCTTAGAAATGGGAACTGCCCACAATGCCCATATAGTCAGCGTAACACTGCCAACAACTGCAACACCTAGAAGGAACTTGTGCGTCAGAAAGTGTCTCTTTCTTCCAGTTGAACATCTCTTCTGTTCTATGAATTGTGGTGTGACTCAGCTGTCTTGAGAAAAATTATCTGAAACGTTTCTACTTGCTCAATAGACCAAAATTAAGAAAATGTTTTTTTCCTGCATTATGTTTGTACTAGCACACAGTGAATATTTTGCTGATTTATTATGTATAGGTACAGACTTTCCTTCAGGAGCTCCAGGTGACATGTATGATGTGTTGGTTTTATGCTCCTCCCTAATTTTATTTTCATAGTACCTACATAAAGTTAGATTGTGAGAAGGAGACTGGTTCAAAATCATCAGTGAGCTTCAGCACTGGCTTTCTCTCTTTCTGTTTCAACACCTCAACCGTTAAATCACACATCAGAAGAATTTATGACTTTTATCCTTATTTGGGATTATGTAAACACTTGTAAAATCAGCAACTTTCCTGTTTAGAATTAGAGAAAATGCTCAGTGAAAACGTATTAGATTTTGTGCCTGAAAATATCTACAGACCCCTCACATTCTGGACATAAATTGTTTCAACTTCTACCCTCAAAACGATGCTATAGAGCACTGCACACCAGAACAACTAGACACAAGGACAGTTTTCCCCTGAATGCTATCAGTCTGCTTAACAGCTAATTCCCACAATACTGTCAAATAATTTACTAAGACTTTATTATTATTATTATCCTCTTCCTTACGAATATCTATCTATTACTATAACCATGTTGCTTGTATCTTTCAATTTATATTGTTTTTATTTGTTTTCTAGTATTGATAGCTTATTAGTAACCTTGACTAAGTATTGTATCTTTTTATTCTTGATGAATGTATTTTATTCTCCTTATGTACACTGAGAGCATAGGCACCAAAGACAAATTCCTTGTGTGTCCATTCACACTTGGCCAATAAAGAATTCTCTTCTCTTCTCTTCTCTTCTCTTCTCTTCTCTTCTCTTCTCTTCTCTTCTCTTCTCTTCTCTTCTCTTCTCTTCTCTTCTCTTCTCTTCTTCTCCCTTGGTCATTCAACACTGGCAGAACAAGCTACAGTATATAAACAGAGAGAAAATCCCATACTTATCTACTCTGCTCTGCTCTGCTCTGCTCTGCTCTGCTCTGCTCTACTCTACTCTACTCTACTCTACTCTAGCACACATGCAGATGAGAATGTATTGTAGGAAGAGTAGCAAGAAAAGACTGTTTCTTGCATTGGTGATCATATCATAAAATTCAGCAGATGGTGCAGAGTGGCTGCACCATCAAAATCTCACTGGGAAAAAAAACATCAGTTCTGTATATGACTTGTAAACAGATTGCACAGGAACAAAATATTAAAGAGGTATGATTACAGGAAGTGGCATTAGTATTTGGGAGAGTAAATTTGCCATGATTTGGAGATTAGATTGGAAAATTAAGAAACCAAAACAGAACTATGAAACAACAAACTTCTTCTGTACTGAGAAAACAACATGAATATGTCCATGAAGCCACCTGGAGTAGGGGTCTCCAACCTTGGCAACTTGAAGACTGAGGAATTCTGGGAATTGGAGTCCACAAGTCTTCAAGTTGCCAAGGTTGGAGACCCCTGACCTGGAGTCATGTCAGCTCAAGCAAGGCTTATCATTTTAGAAAATTTTGATGAGATGGAGAAAGCAGAATTGGGTAAAACAACAAAGCTTGATATTTTAGTTAATTCCAGCCTTATCTTTTGATAGAGTGAGATGAAAAATACTTTCAATCTGTGGAGTCTATGGCAACTCCTCACAGCTAACTCGCCCTGCCCATCTCACCACGGCCAACTTGTCATAGCCAACTTGCCACAGGACGAGAGTTACAATAATGAAGAAACAGAGGAATAGAATCATAAAGAAAGGATGCCAAAGGACAGACAAAATGAAACATGAATGACAAAAATTGAACTATTTTTCAAATGATTTTAAATAATGAAATTGAATTGTTGAATTGTTGAATTGTCCCGCAGTGAGTTGTCCTGTGGCGAGTTGACGGTGGTGAATTGGCTGTGGCAAGTTGGCTGCGAGTTGGCTGCAGCAAGTTGTCCCATTCCGCAGCCCATTAGTGTGTGCATTCTCATATCCTGTTACTTTCAAGTAAGGTGGAAGTTCACCAAAGATTGCAAAGTTCTTTTTGGGACTAGGTGTGATGACCTGGGTTGTGGCACAAAGGCAACACAGCCAGAGAACTGGTATGAATCCCTTTATTGGCACCAGTTCTGCCCCCAACATCCCTTTTACGGCCTGGAGAAAAGCTCTCCCACAAACCTGCAGATACTCCAGTCCAAACGCTGTAAACAGAATGACTGCAATCAATCGTTCCAGCAAGGCAAGATAATGAGTCCCAGATGAGAAGAATACTTTCAGCAAGACAGGATAGGCACACAATAGCACGGCAGTAAATTCAAACAGTCAGGAGGGAATGCCAGTAAATTCAAACAGTCAGGAATGCAGGCCACAACTCTCAACACCAAATGAATTCAGCGTTTGTTCCCAACAAATGCCCCTCCCAACTGCCTCTCCTTTAAACTCCATCTCCAGGTGTGCCTTGTGAAGGGAGTGGGGCCCTTTCCTTCCTCGTAAGCCACACAACCCACATTGCTCTCTTCTGCATTCTTCCCTGCGTGCCCTAGGATGAGGAGGGGGTGGGCCTTGGTCTTCATCTGAACCACCTCTCCATTGTTCTATCTCTCCCCTGCTCTGCCCAGCCTGACCTTGCCCTTCCCCAGTTTCCTCCACAGCCAATGGAGCCACTCTCTTGCTCTCTGTCAGCTGTTCACCTTCTGTCTCAGATTCAGACTCCAAAGGGGGCATGACACTAGGGTTTTGTGTGTGTGTGTGTGTGTGTGTGTGTGTGTGTGTGAGAGAGAGAGAGAGAGAGAGAGAGAGAGAGAGAGAGAGAGAGAGAATTATAGCATCAGCAGCATCTAAATCAACAGAGTCAAACCTTGAAATATATATTAAGTTAGTTAAGTGTGAAAGAGATAAATCAATAGCAGAACTTTGCTGGGTGTCCATTTGGATTTTTATACAGCTGTTGTATTTCCAAAAGAACTCAAGAGACTGTTCAGTTTCCTTGGCAGTAAAAAAAAAAGACTCCTGCTGAGTCTTGTCTGATACTCAGGGTGTGTGAATAACAAACGTCAGCAGGCATTTTTCTAAGGTTCTACTTACTTAAATACTGTTTGTTTGTCTACTTTGGGAAGAGGCTAGGGGTGAACCTGATCATTTTTGCTGGGGGCTGCGTCCAAGATAAGAGTTTTACTGAATGTAAACATTCATGAAGGGATCTTTTAATGCCTAGGTTGAAAGATCTAACCAAGAAGAAACTTCTATTTTCATAAAGTATGTTTTACTGCTTAGCCTTGGGGTTTGAAACTTTCTGGATTTTGCATTCCTAGTACAGGATACCTTAAGTCTATCGTCTGCCTACAATGTGAAGTTAAAACAAAACACATTTGAAAAAGAACTTTATTGTAGGTTTGTGGTTAAATAGGATGTTGCATCAACAAGCTAAAAACGGAGCTGGACTTTTGGCGAATAGAAATAGAACGGAGCGAATAGAATAGAATAGAATAGAATAGAATAGAATAGAATAGAATAGAATAAACAAAGTTGGAAAGGACCTTGGAGGTCTTCTAGTCTAACCCCTTGACTAGGCAGGAAATCCCATACCATTTCAGACAAATGGTTATCCAATCTCTTCTTAAAAACTTCCAGTGTTGGAGCATTTACCACTTCTGAAAGCAAGTTATTTCACCGATTAATTGGTCTAACTGTCAGGAATTTCCTCTTTAGTTTTAAGTTGCTTCTCTCCTTGATTAGTTTCCATCCATTGCTTCTTCTTTTTTTAAAATACTTTTTATTAAACATTTTTTAAAAAAACAAAAAGAAATATTTGACAGTTTTTTCTTTTCAACAAGTTTGCATCGGTAACAAATTTCCTACTTATGCATTTTTTTCTCTCTTATTTTAATGTATCTTTGATACATATACTTCTAATGTTAGTTTATTTATTTACATATATACATATAAATAAGCATGTACACAATTTCATTTCTGCAGTTTTTGTTTCCTCATATTTGTTCTTGTATTTCTACTCCTATTTTGACCATTATTTGATCTTTCCTTGCTTTTTATCTCTTTCCTCTAGCCATTCATACCATTTCTCTCACACTAGGTAATATTCTGTTTCCTCTTTTTCTTGTATCTGCTTTGTAAGTTTATCCATTTCTGCACATTCCAAAACTTTTCTGATCAAATTGTCTTCGATTGGTATATTGTTATTCTTCCAATTCTGTGCATAAATTATTCTTGCTGCTGTGATTATATGAATAATTTCTTTTTCTTATGACCCTGGAAGTATTCCTAGTAAAAATGTTTCTGGCCTCATCTCTATATGTTATTTGGTTATCTCTTCTAACTGTGATTTAATTTTGCTCCAATATTGTTTTGCTTTATGACAGGACCATCACATGTGGTAATATGTTCCCTTTTGCTGTTCGCATTTCCAGCACATTGGTGAGGTATTGGGGAACTAGCTGGTGGCCACCTGTAGAACATTTTGTACATGTTTTCTAACTGTCAGGAAATTTCTCCTTAGTTTTAAGTTGCTTCTCTCCTTGATTAGTCTCCATCCATTGCTTCTTGTCCTGCCTTCAGGTGCTTTGGAGAATAGCTTGAATCCCTCTTCTTTGTGGCAGCCCCCGAGATATTGGAACACTGCTATCATGTCCTTCTTTTCATCAAACTAGACATACCCAGTTCCTGCAACTGTTCTTCATGTGTTTTAGCCTCCAATCCCCTAATCATCTCTGTTGCTCTTCTCTGCACTTTCTAGAGTCTCAACAACGTTTTTACATTGTGGTGATCAAAACTGGATGCAGTATTCCAAGTGTGGTCTTACCAAGGCATTATAAAGTGGTATTAACACTTCACGTGATCTTGATTCTATCCTTCTGTTTATGCAGCCTAGAACTGTGTTGGCTATTTTGCCAGCTGCAGCACACTGCTGGCTCATATCTAAATAGTTGTCCACTAGGACTCCAAGATCCCTCTCACAGTTACAACTAATAAGCTAGGTACCATATATACTGTACCTGTGCATTTTGTTTTTCTTGCCTAAATGTAGAACCTTACGTTGTTCTTAGTTCTTGGATGCTAAGTGAAAGAAAGCATTCTTGTAAACTTTTTATTCTAGATCTAGTTCTAGGTCTTTCCAAATAAGCAGGACTGTTAATACATTATTATGTGTTGAAGTCAAAATGTTAGAAGAGGGAGAGGGAGAGGGAGTGTCATTCAGAAGTACAGTTGTCATTTGTACTAATGGACAACATTGGCTTTTCCCACACCACAAGCAACCGAATATTTCTAGGGAAGAATTTCACTTCCTCCATAATTCTGTTACTTTGGGGCAGTGTTTCCCATCAGCGTCAGCAACTTTAAGATATGTACACTTCATGCTAGCTGGGGAATTCTAAGAATCGAAATTCACATGCCTTAAAGTTGCTGAGGCTGATGAGAAGCACTGCCCTAGGGACATGGTGGGAACTCAAGTCTCTCCCTTCCTGGTGATTTTGGTAAGAGAAGAGATGTTGATTTAATCTCCAAGCAAATCTTGATAAAGAAATCTGAAAAAGGACTGTGATGTTCTAGCAATTGGGAATATGCATACGTATAAAATCATGTGTGCATGTTGGTGTCACTTTCCAGTCTCTCTTATTTCTATGGCTGCTGAAGGTCTATGGAGATACTCTCCCATGGAGGGGTTAAAGAGGCCATCTATGTCAAAATTGAGCAGCTCTTTCTCAACAGAGGGGGAGGGATACGACATCATCTATCTCCCATCTACAACACAGTCCTTTCAACAGTTCCAAGAAGGCTCCACACCAATTTGTGATCCTGATGACACAGAACAACCTCCAGGTGACTTAATGGCCCACTAAAAGAATGCAAATGTCCAGCTGGCTGCAACGAGTATAAATCCTTCCATTCCTCATCATCTAATCCGAGCTGAATGGATGAGAAATGAAATGTCTTCAGAGAAAAACCAGAAAGTCCAGTTGCCTCTTGAAAAAAGCACCTTTGGGACATGGCTGCTGAAAGTTTTGTGGTTGGCCTTTCTGTCTAACACTACTGAGCACCAATGACTAGGAGCTGATCCACACTTCCTTCTGCTGAGGCCAGCATGAGGACATGCCACTTACCATTGTGGAAGAGCAGAAATGAGTGATGTCATCCTTAATCCACTCCTTAGCTGACTGGGAGAGTAACTACTGCCAGGATTCTTAGTTCCACTTGAAAGGAAATATTTTTTTCCCCTTTCCACATGTAAGAATAGAATAGAGTAATAGAGTTGGAAGGGACCTTGGAGGTCTTCTAGTCCAACCCCCTGCTTAGGCAGGAAACCCTACACCACTTCAGACAAATGGTTATCCAACATCTTCTTATAAAACTTCCAGTTTTGGAGCATTCACAACTTCGGGAGGCAAGTTCTTCCACTGATTAATTGTTCTAACTGTCAGGAAATTTCTTCTTAGTTCTAAGTTGGTTTTCTCCTTGATTAGTTTCCACCTGTTGCTTCTTGTCCTGCCTTCAGGTGCTTTGGAGAATAGATTGACTCCCTCTTTGTGGAAGCCCCTGAGATATTAGAATACTGCTATCATATCTCTCCTAGTCATTCTTTTTATCAAACTAGATATACCCAGTTTCTGCAACTGTTCTTCATATGTTTTAGCCTCCAGTCCCCTATGTGCAAGCAAGAGACTTTGGTCTGCTTGCTCAGCTTCATTCTGTCTTGTGCAAATGCTTCCATTCTACTTTGCTTGTGCGTGGCCTGGCAGATAAATGTATCCTGTCCACTCATAGAATCATAGAATAACAGAATTGGAAGGGTCTTAGGAGGTCTTCTAGTCCAACCTCCTGCTTGAGCAGGGGATCCTATACCCGTGATGGTGAACCTATGGCACGTGTGGCACAGGTAGCACATGGAGCCATATCTATGGGCATTCGAACATTGCTGTAGCTCATCTCCAGCTGATGTTTGGGCCTTCTGGGCCCACCGGAAATCAGGAAATGGGCCGTTTCTGCCCTCTGGAGGGCCTTGGGGGTGGGGAGGCCATTTTCACCCTCCTTAGGCTCCAAGAAAGCCTCTGGAGCCTGGGGAGGGCAAAAAAAACCCAGGCCTACTGGGCCTGCCAGTAATTTTTTTGCTGTCGTGTGTCAAAAGCGAGGGGAGCGCAGGAGGGTAGCTGGCGCATGCACGGGGGTGGGGCGGGGCATGGGGGGCATTGAATTATGGGTGTGGGCATATGCACACGTGACCCCTCCACACTCCCCTCACATTTGGCATGAGATGGCAAAAAGGTTAGCCATCACTCTCCTATACCATTTCAGACAAATGTCTGTCCAGTCTTTTTTTTTTGGAAAACCAGCGATGGAGCACTCATAACTTCTGAAGGCAAGCTATAGCATTGGTTTTTTGCCCTCACTGAAGGGAATTTCTCCTTAGTTCTAGGTTATTTCTCTCCTTGGTTAGTTTCCATCCATTGTTTCTTGTCCTGCACCCCTCAGGTGCTTTGGAGCATAGCTTGAGCCCCTCATCTTTTAGGATCCCCTCAAATATTGGAATATTACTATCATGTCTCCCCCTAGAAATTGAAAGGCTAGTGCTTTCCTACTTGAAAACCATCACGGATCCGCTGTTAGACCCCTTGCAATTTGCATACCGAGCAAACAGATCAACAGATGATGCTGTTAATATGGCTCTGCACTACATCCTACAGCATCTTGAGTCTCCAAAGACCTATGCAAGAGTCCTTTTTGTAGACTTTAGTTCAGCATTCAATACCATCATTCCAGACATTCTTCTAACTAAGCTAAACCAGCTACAGGTACCGGAACAGACTTGTAAGTGGATCACAAGCTTCCTAATAAACAGGAAGCAGCAGGTGAAGCTAAGCAAGATCACATTAAATACCTGTACAATTAGCACAGGGGCCCCCCAAGGCTGTGTGCTCTCCCCACTTCTCTTCTCTCTGTATACCAATGACTGCATCTCCAATGATCCATCTGTTAAGCTACTGAAGTTCGCAGATGACACAACAGTGATTGGTCTCATTCAAGACAATGACGAATCTGCATATAGACGAGAGGTCGAACGACTAGCCTTATGGTGCAGCCAAAACAATCTGGAACTGAACACACTCAAAACCGTAGAAATGGTGGTAGACTTTAGGAGAAACCCTTCCATACTTCCACCTCTCACAATACTAGACAACACAGTATCAACAGTAGAAACCTTCAAATTTCTAGGTTCTATCATATCGCAAGATATAAAATGGACAGCTAACATCAAAAACATCATTAAAAAAGGACAGCAAAGAATGTTCTTTCTGCGCCAACTCAGTAAGCTCAAACTGCCCAAGGAGCTGCTGATTCAGTTCTACAGAGGAATTATTGAGTCTGTCATTTGCACCTCTATAACTGTCTGGTTCGGTTCTGCAACCCAACAAGAAAAACACAGACTTCAGAGGATAATTAGAACTGCAGAAAAAATAATTGCTACCAACCTGCCTTCCATTGAGGACCTGTATACTGCACGAATCAAGAAGAGGGCCGTGAAAATATTTGCAGATCCCTCGCATCCTGGACATAAACTGTTTCAACTCCTACCCTCAAAACGATGCTATAGAGCACTGCACACCAGAACAACTAGACACAAGAACAGTTTTTTTCCCGAAGGCCATCACTCTGCTAAACAAATAATTCCATCAACACTGTCAGACTATTTACTGAATCTGCACTACTATTAATCTTCTCATAGTTCCCATCACCAATTCTTTCCATTTATGACTGTATGACTATAACTTGTTGCTGGCAATCCTTATGATTTATATTGATATATTGACCATCAATTGTGTTGTAAATGTTGTATCTTGATGAACGTATCTTTTCTTTTATGTACACTGAGAGCATATGCACCAAGACAAATTCCTTGTGTGTCCAATCACACTTGGCCAATAAAAAATTCTATTCTATTCTAAATGACAATCCTGCCAACAGTATCCATCCTCCTCCTTCGATGGTTATTTCATACTGGGATGCTGCACTGCTGTATTACCTACCATGAAAACCTGGACATTTGGACTCTTCTTTATATAGTACTTAAAGTAAAATAAAATTTTCAGTAAATGAAATTGTGAAATACTGGCCAAGTCTTTATTACTGCTTCTTTTCATGCGTTTAGAGGTGAACTGTGAAATGTTGACAGTATCTTCATTTTGTTTTATTTTGCTTTGCTTCCTTTAATGAGGTAAAACTGACAAGAGTTTTGCAGAGTTTCCCTTCTAGCTGCGACAACTGGAAGATCAATGAAATTGCAGCTATTCTTTTTCTTTTCTTTTTCATTTTTTTAACCCATTATCAAAAGATTTGCCTTTAGAAGCTCCAGTGACGTCACCGCTCCTGCTGGGTGCTCTAACAGAGCACTCCGTGTTAGAAGATTGTAAAAGTCAGTGAAACAGAAAAAATCACTGTTCACTGAGCTTAGCATACCCTCTGGGAAAAAGGGGGTTATGCAGAGTTGTGGAAAAGTGGCAGGTCTGACAGGGGGTTTGCTCTTAAGAGCGAATTTTCCTGGATTTATGATCCCACCGAATTCCACTCCCTCCAACTTCAAACACGCTCCTGTTTTTTATCAGGAAAAAGGAGTGGAGAGTCGCTTCTGCTCAAAAGGACTTATTAAATTGATTGATTTTCTAAGCAGACGGGAATTTCACAAGCGTTCGATCTTTGATGTAGAATCAGCACGGCAAGTACCGACTCCCTTTCTGAAACCTGAAACCTTTCTTTGTCTTTGATTAATTGACTTTTAAAATGGCGTCTGAAAGTGAAAGTAAATTTTTTTTAGTACGATAAAGTAGCGTTATTTGTGGATTGTTACAAACGAGTTTTTTTTTATACTGAAAGGAGGGAAGGAAAGTTGTTAAGTTTAAATTCCTGATTCTTTTGAAGACAGAATGGCAGCTAAACCTTTAAAGCCTTCTGGAAGAAGGGGATCTGAACCAAGTCTTGAGGATATATTGAAAGAACAATTAAAACTTTCTGAAGATAGGCAAAAAGAGATGATGGAGAATTTTAATGCAAAAATAAGAGAAGATATTCTCATGGCAGTTCAAGGACTGAGTAAAAAATTGAGGATTGGAAGGAAATGCAACAGATCTCTCAGTCAAATAAGCATTTAGAAGACAAAATGAAAGGTGTTCAGAAAAAAGTGGATCAAAATGAAGATCAGGTTGTGATATTACAATATAAACTTATGGAAGGAGCTCTTAGAATTCGTGGTATGCAAGAAGAGCGAGGAGAAGACTTAAGAAAAATTATATCAGAAGCATTGGCTGAATTTATTGAAGTGGAACCCCAAGAGGTAGCTTACCAAATTGATAAAATATATAGAGTTAACTCCTGGATTGCAAGACAGAGAAAGCTTCCTCGGGACATTGTGGTTTATTTTGTGAAAAGGACTATGAGAAATCAGATTCTGCAAGTTTCATATCAGACAACTTTAAAAATTGGAGAACAGGAGCTGAAGGTGCTGAAAGAGATTCCTTCAAAGATGTTAAGAGGTAGGAAGGAATTTGTTTTTTTTACACAAGAACTTAAAAACATCAGATTCAATTCAGATGGGAGGTGCCAGTTGGACTGACAGTATTCTATCAAGGAAGGAGATATAGAATTGACACTGTTTTAAAGGCAAAGGATTTTCTTTCTACAGTTTTGAAAGTCGAAATAGAAGTGATAGAAAAACTTTAAGAGATTCAAGAAGGCGTGGTGATCCAAGAGCCTTCATTGCTGCCAGTATTAGAGGAACCACAAGAGCAAAGGGTGACAAGAGGAGCTCTTAAGCGTAAAGAAGAGCAACAGTCTCAAAGTAAAAGTCAGGATCCCAGTATGGAAGCTGTGGGAGGAGCTAGACGGAAGATACCGGAGGAGGAGCTTCCGTTGTCTGCTTCAAAGCTTCAGGAGGCCAGTAATGGCAAATAGAATTTTGTCATGGAATGTTAATGGCTTGAATTCAGCTCAGAAAAGAAGGAAAATATTTCACTACTTGAAACAATTTAAAAATGATGTGATTTGTTTGCAAGAGACACATATAAAATTATCAGACCAAAAATATTTAATTAACTCAAAATTGGGTAACCATTTTGTTGCATCAGCTTTGGAAAAGAAGCATGGAATTGTTGTATATATCAGGAAGGATATACCAGCTAAGTTAATTGAGGCAGATATTCAAGGAAGATTTATTGCTATTGAACTGGTGATAGATGCAAAAAAGACTTTGCTGATAGGTATTTATGCACCTAATCAGCAACAAGAAAAGTTTTACAAAATGTTACACGAGAGGTTGACCCTCTGGGATTATAGTTCATTTATTTTATTAGGAGACTGGAATGGAGTAATTGATACAAGAAGGGATAAGAGAACCTCCTCCAAGAAGATACCTATACATGCAAAACTACCAAAATCCTTTTTTGAGGATTATTCAAAATGTACTGAAGAAGAAGATAAAGTTCCTGCCACAATTTTTCCTTTTGGGAATTATAACGGATTGTACAGGGATTGAGACTAAATTGATTCTGAATTTAATAACAGCAGCAAGACTGTTGATTGGACAATATTGGAAGAAAGAAGAGATACCTACAATAGAAGAATGGATACTGAAAGTTATTAATTTGGCTGAGATGGCTAAAATCTCAGCTTTTTTAAAAGACAATACGCAGGAAAGATATTTAATTGAATGGAAAAAATGGATTGATTATCTACAAAATAGATATCAGATTAAGAAATATCAGATTGCCTTTGAATAATTAGAAAGTTATTTTATGTAATGGGGAGGGGGTTGGGAGATGAAAAGCTTTGGATGTGGTTATTTGGATTGGAAGGGAAAATTTTATTCTATGTTTGGTTTATGTATAACAATACCTTGTGATTGACCCGGGAAGCCGGGGGGGGGGGGGAGGGAGGGGGGAAGGGGGTTTTTTGGGAGGGAGGGGGGAAAAAGGGGGAAAAATGTTTTTGTTTTTTAAAACTCTTTCAATTAAAAAAAAAAAAGATTTGCCTTTAGAAGGGAAAGCAATTCTGCCATGGGCTTTCCTGGTATGGGCTGGAGGGAAAAAGAAGTAGGAGAATCTAGCAATTAAGGGCTGTGTAAACACCAAACGTGGTGGCTCAATGGCTAAGATGCTGTTGATCGAAAGGTCGGCAGTTCAGCGGTTTGAATCTCTAGTGCCGTGTGAGCTCCCGTTACCTGTCCAGCTTCTGCCAACCTAGCAGTTTGAAAGAACATAAAAAATGCAAGTAGAAAAATAGGGGCCGCCTTTGGTGGGAAGGTAACAGGGCTCTGTTCACCTTTGGCGTTTAGTCATGCTGGCCACATGACCACAGAGACATCTTCGGACAGTGCTGGCTCTTCCGCTTTGAAATGGAGATGAGCACTGCCCCCTAGAGTCAGAAATGACTAGCATATATGTGCGAGGGGAACCTTTACCTTTAAACATCAAGCTGTCACTGTAGCAAAAGGGGAGAATGGGACTAAAATGCAGAAATTGATTTCTTAAACCAAATTCATTTCCAGTGGCATAACGCATGAGAGACAAGCAGCTGAAGGCTATATAAGGTTAAAGTTTGGCCTTTCATAGTCTTACCTAGAAATGTATCTATTTGCATGTCAATTATAAATTCTACCATTGAATTACTGACCTTTTTTTTAACCTTCCCATTTAATAATTTGGATTTTTTTTAAAGTTCAAAATTGGTCTTTACTCCTCAGTCTCCATTATATGACCTTCCGAGGTCTCTCTGTCATTGACTACTGAAAATAGCTGACTATTTTGATAAGGAAAATACCTGAAACCCATCAAATAAGCATATTAGCAAAACAAAGAAACCTTAAAATCTGGCCTCAAACTTATCTCTATTCGGGAGTGAGGTAACTTTGTCCCTTTTGCAAAATTAAGGACCTATCCCAAATGGTAAGTAAGATTTCTGGCAACCACAAGTTTGCCCTGTTCTAACTAAGGAATAAAATGAAATAAAATTTAGTAGCTTGGTTGAATTAAGTAGCATAATTCCTGTCAACAGGCGAGCTAATTTTTTTTTCCTGTGAGCTAAACAATTTTTTTTTTTGCTTCAAACCGATAACATAATTTTTCAATGACGGCACAAAATGCATTTTTTTGGTACAACCTTTGGATAAATCACTTAGCTGACGGTAGACTTTTGCCTACTTCTGCAAAAATTGGTCGTGAAATTTCACAACAGTCACAACATAAATCAGAAAATTGCAAAATGGAGCAATGTATTCCATATCCTAATATCCTCGGGTGACCATTTATCATCCTGGTTGTATCTCACATCCTTTTGGGAACTGTTGGGCTATTCTCAAGAATGAGTCAAGTGCTTTTTTTTTAGACATGTTGAAATGTCTAAAGCAGCTGTAAATTATGGGAATGGCAAGATTATAACAATGAATTACCTCAAGTTTTTTTTTTTTTTTTTGAAGGAAGGGAATTATAAATACACACCTCAAAAAGCTTCTGGACATGATAAAAAGATGAAACGTACAAAACAGTTAATGACAAGCAAATGATAATTATTTAGTTGTTGCATGGGATCATAGATATTGGATAAGTTTAACATGTTCAGGAAAGATGGAACAACAGTTCAGTGGTAAGGTAATACCCTGAGAAATGATATTAGTTATGTATTGTGGTCAAAAATAAAAAGCCAAAGTGCGTAAAACTGTTACTGAAAAGCAAATGTTTTTAATGTTTTTCCTTGTAAACTACCAGGAATTATTGGGAGTCAGTATACATTTATTTTATTTATTTGTTTGATTTCTGTGGCCATCCAGAGTCATTTACTGAGATGGATGGCTATAGAAATCAATCAATCAATCCATCAAATAAATACAATATCTGGTATCCATACACATTTCTAATAATAGCAATAACAGAAACCATTTCAACACAGAATTGTAGAGCTTCAACAGGTCAATTTGTTCAAGACAATATTTATTTATCCAAATTCCATGTAGAGTTTAATTATGCAGATTTTTTTTTTTACTTCTTGTCCTATCTAGGGTTGCTTTTCTAAATAACTGGCTAAATATATTAGTTAAATCACCCTTTGGTAGCTTTTTCTTGATCTATAAAGCAGAGATGATCATCTAAGACAGAGTTCTCCAATCATCAAATGTTGTGCACACTTGCACCACTCACCCACCTCTTCTGTGGCCCAGTTCCGAATGGCTCAAGGCTGAGTAATGAGCCATGGCTCCAAGGTTAACATAACAGATAAAGGCTCTGCGCATGCGCGAGGATGGCGGTTTACTAGAGGAGCTCGGATCGGCGTGGGGTGCTTTTCTCGAAATGGGGGACTCCGGATGACTTACCAGGCTGCTCCTGTCCCTCGGTGTGTTGCATCATCTACTTGGCAGCCGCAGGAGAGGTCTTTTGGCCCTCTCGGATGTGCGGCAGCCAAGAACGGGCCGAGGGAAGAGCGGCGGACCGGTTGGTGGTGGCCATTTTTGGGGACGCGAAGGAGGCGAGGGAGGCCTGCTGCTGCCTGTGCTGATTGCAGGCCTCGATTTCGGCCCGGCTCCAGCCGATTCCAGCGGCGATGAGAATTCGGCCCGATTCCAGCTGGGGCATGGATTCCGGTCCGTTCGCCTGGTTATGGGCCCGCCAGTTCCATCGGCGCTTTGTTGCGCCTGGCGAGGCCTTGTGGGCCGCGAGGCGCCCGTCCAGCGGCGTCCAGTGTTCTGCGGCCCCATCGGTTCCATCGGCGGCGGGCGTGGTGGGGCCGTGGTCGGAGGTGGGGGCGGGGGCAAGGCTATGGTTTGGCTCCCTCTTCTGGCACTTTTGGCACATTACATCGTGCTTTGTCCCCCTCCCTTTTGCTGTATGCCCTCCCTCCCCCCCCCCCCCCCCCGGACTTTTGACCATCGAAGCTGGGTCGTCAGGTATTTATACCCACGGGTTCCTGGACTGGACTGGACTGGATTGGACTATGGACTATGAACAGACTGACGGCCATTTCTACCTTATTAAGACCTTCTGTAGAAACATTTTCCATAGGTTTACCATGGAGGCTGCCGGCCTGTTTACCTGGGCTTATCATCTTCATCTGGTTCCAGCTTTATTTGTCCTCTTTGACATCTGGACATCCGTTGGAGGATCCATCTTTTAACGTCTTACCATCTGGGATGTTACCATCTTAGCACCCTCACCGATTCGTACTTTTCTATGCGTTCGCTGCACATGAACTCTTGCGCCTGCAGTGCCCCGCCTCGCAGGAATGGCCCGTCTCACTACCAAGGGCCGGCCTCAATGACGGGTCTTGGGACCCACAGAGGTGGCATGCGAAGAGGAAGAGCCTTTGGGGTTTTAGATAGGGCATTTTAAGGGGTGGGAGGGTTAGGGCGGTGTTGGGGTAGCCCGTCGGGAGGAAACCAGTCCCTGCGCGCTCGTGGCGATTATTTAGTGGGTTCGGAGGTTATGGGGGAATGTGTTCCTTTTGTGAGGTGGTTCCATTTGCACGGTAAGTGGGAGGGGCAGATATGGCGGAAGGGGATCGTGTCGGTCTAGGGGTCACGCGTTCGATGTCTGCAAGCGATCGCGTGCCCGATCCTCTGACTTTTCCCGTTCCCCGGATGGTCAAGACCCTCAGAGCCTGGGCCTTCGTCTTATGTTATGCAACGCACGGTCCGTGGCCAATAAGGCCCCCCTAATACACGATCTTATCCAGGGGGGCGCCGCGGATCTTATAGGCGTTCGGAGACCTGGTTGGGCACTGAAGGCGTGCCCTGGTGAAATGTGCCCACGGGTTTCCGTGCATTCCATCAGCCGAGGCCCAGGGTAGGGGTGGGGGTGGCGGTTGCTATTAAAGAGAGTCTAGAGCCGAGGAGACCACTGTACCTCAGATTGCGGGTGTGAATCCCTCTTTGTGAGAGGGGGTCATAGGTGTCAGATGGGCTTGCTGGTCACGTACCTGGCTCCTTGCTGCGTGACAGCGGCCCGGCCTGAGCTCCTGGAGGTGCTTGCCGGGGTGGCAGTGGAGACCCCCAAACTTTTAGTCATGGGGGACTTTAACTTGCCATCTGCCGGCTCGTCATCGACAGTGGCTCGGGAGTTCATGGCTTCCATGACGGCCTTGGACCTGACTCAAGTAGTTGATGGCCCCACTCACATCGGGGGTGGCACTCTGGATCTTATTTTTATCTCTGGTCAGTGGTTGAAGGATCTGGATTTGAGAGATGTAGTCATAGAACCTTTGTCATGGTCAGATCACTCTCTCCTTCGCCTGGACTTTCTGACCGCCACTCAACACGCAGGAGGCGGAACCAGCGTTGGTTCCGTCCCAGCGCCTGATGGACCGGAGAGGTTCGGACGGAGCTTGGGCCACTTCCTGAGGGTCTGGCTCACGGCACGGCAGAGGAACTAGCCGCAGCCTGGCAGCGGGCTGCGGCTGGGGCTTTAGACCGTGTCGTGCCTCTGCGACCTCTGACCCGGCGCAGATCCCAACCGGCTCCTTGGTTCTCCGAGGAGCTGAGGGGATGAAACGCCGGAGAAGGCGCCTAGAGCTCCTGGAGGTCTAGCCGTTTAGAAGCTGATCGGACACTAGTTGGGTCCTATACTAGGACCTACCTAGTGGCACTGAGAAGCGGCGTTGCTCGCCTCCTCCCTCATTGCGTCGGCAGATAACCGCCCAGCCGCCCTTTTGGGTGACCCGTTCCCTCCTTCACCAGGGGAGCGGATGACCCGTGCAGGGGCGTGCTGAGGAGTTTAACGGTTATCTATCGATAAAATCGTTCAGCTCGAGGCGGTCTAGACCAAAATTGCGGCGATTCAGATGAGGCGTCTGAGGGTGGTCTTGGTGACATTTGTTGGGATGAGTTTGACCCTGTGGCTCCGAGGACATGGACAGGTTGTTGGGTAGGCTGAATGCCACCACGTGTTTACTGGACCCGTGCCCCTCCTGGCTGGTGCTGGCCACTCAGGAGGTGACACGAGGCTGGCTCAGGCGATTCTGAGTGCCTCCTTGTTGGAGGAGTCTTTCCGACCGCCTTGAAAGAGGCGGTGGTGAGGCCCTCCTCAAGAAGCCCTCCTGGACCCGGCTGTCTTAGGTAATTATCGTCCGGTCTCAACCGCTTGGCGAAGGTTGTAGAAATATGGTGGCATATCAGTTTCCTCTGCACCTGGATGAAACTGTCTATCTAGACCCGTTCCAGTCCGGTTTCCGGCCCGGTTACAGCACGGAGACGGCTTTGGTCGCGTTGGTGGATGATCTCTGGAGGGCCAGGGATGAGGTTGTTCCTCTGCCCTGGTCCTATTAGACCTCTCAGCGGCTTTCGATACCATCGACCATGGTATCTTGCTGCGCGGTTGGAGGATTGGGAGTGGGAGGCACCGTTTATCGGTGGTTCTCCTCCTATCTCTCCGACCGGTCGCAGACGGTGTTGACAGGGGGCAGAGGTCGGCCCGAGGCGCCTCACTTGTGGGGTGCCGCGGGGTCGATTCTCGCCCTTCTGTTCAACATCTATATGAAGCCGCTGGGTGAGATCATCAGTGGCTTCGTGTGAGGTACCAGCTGTACGCTGATGACACCCAGCTGTACTTTTCCACGGGCCACCCCAATGAAGCTATCGAGTGCTGTCCCGGTGTTTGGAGGCCGTCGGGTCTGGATGGGGAGAAACAGGCTCAAGCTCAATCCCTCCAAGACTGAGTGGCTGTGGATGCGGCATCCCGGTACAGTCAGCTGAGTCCTCGGCTGACTGTTGGGGCGAGTCATTGGCCCGATGGAGAGGTGCGCAATCTGGGCGTTCTCCTGGATGAGCGGCTGTCTTTTGAAGACCATTTGTGGCCGTCTCCAGGAGAGCTTTCACCAGGTTCGCCTGGTGCGCCAGTTGCGCCTTTCTAGACCGGGATGCCTTATGCACGGTCACTCACGCCTCGTGACGTCTCGCCTGGATTACTGCAATGCTCTCTACATGGGGCTCCCTTGAGGGGCATCCGGAGGCTTCAGTTGGTCCAGAATGCGGCTGCGGGTGATAGAGGGAGCCCTCGGGGCTCCCGTGTTACCTATCCTGCGCAGACTGCACTGGCTACCTGTGGCCTTCGGGTGCGCTTCAAGGTGTTGGTGACAATCTTTAAAGCGCTCCATGGCATAGGGCCGGGCTATTTACGGGACCGCCTACTGCTTCCAAATACCTCTCACCGACCCGTGCGCTCCCACAGAGAGGGACTCCTCAGGGTGCCGTCAGCTAGGCAGTGCCATCTGGCGACACCCAGGGGAAGGGCCTTCTCTGTGGGGGCTCCCACCCTCTGGAACGAACTCCTCCCAGGACTTCGTCAACTTCCGGACCTCCGAACCTTTCGTCGCGAGCTTAAAACGCACTTATTCATCTGCGCGGGACTGGATTAGATTTTAAAGTTATTGGTTTTAAGGGGTTTTTTATTATTTATATTGTTTTTAAATTAGGCAATAGAATAAGTTTTTTAATTGTTGTTTTTTAATTTGTATTTATATGTATTTTAACTGCCTGTGAACCGCCCTGAGTCCTTAGGGAGATAGGGCGGTATATAAATTTGAAAAATAAATAAAATAAAATAATAATAACATAATAACAGAGTTGGAAGCGACCTTGGAGGTCTTCTAGTCCAACCCCCTGCCGAGGCAGGAAACCCTACACCATTTCAGACAAATGGCTATCCAACATTTTCTTAAAAATTTCCAGTGTTGGTGCATTCACAACTTCTGCAGGCAAGTTGTTCCACTTATTGATTGTTCTAACTGTCAGGAAATTTCTCTTTAGTTCTAAGTTGCTTCTCTCCTTGATTAGTTTCCACCAGTGGTGGGATTCAGCCAGTTCGCACCACTTCGGGAGAACCGGTTGTTAACTTTCTGAGCAGTTTGGCAAACTGGTTGTTGGAAGAAATAATTAGGGCAGAGAACCGGTTGTTAAATTACTTGAATCCCACCACTGGTTTCCACCCATTGCTTCTTGTTCTACTCTCAGGTGCTTTGGAGAATAGTTTGACTCCCTCTTCTTCGTGGCAATCCCTGAGATATTGGAACACTGCTATCATATCTCCCCTAGTCCTTCTTTTCATTAAACTAGACATACCGAGTTCCTGCAACCATTCTTCATATGTTTTAGCCTCCAGTCCCCTAATCATCTTTGCTGCTCTTCTCTGCACTCTTTCTAGAGTCTCAACATCTTTTTTACATCATGGCGACCAAAATTGAATGCAATATTCCAAGTGTGGCCTTACCAAGGCATTATAAAGTGGTATTAACACTTCACGTCATCTTGATTCTATCCCTCTGTTTATGCAGCCCAGAACTGAGTTGGCTTTTTTGGCAGCTGCTGCACACTGCTGGCTCATATCTAAACAGTTGTCCACTAGGACTCCAAGATCCCTCTCTACTATTTTTTTTAAATTTCTTTTGTCACAACAGAATACACAAACAATTGTTATAGATAAAACAACATATTTTGAAGAAAATATACATATATGTATAAAAATATGCATCAACTATATCAATTTGATATGATGAAGGGAATAATAGGACAGGAACGGTAGGCACTTTTGTGCTCTTATGCACGCCCCTTATAGCCCTCTTAGAAATGGGGTGAGGTCAATAGTAGACAGTTTTTGGTTGAAGATTTTGGGATTTTGAGTAGAGACTATGGAGTCAGGTAATGAGTTCCAAACATTAACAACTCTGTTACAGAAGACATATTTTCTGCAATCAAGTTTGAAGCGGTTGACATTTAGCTTGAATCTATTTTTTGCTCTTGTAATATTGCGATTGAAGCTGATGAGCCATGGCTCATTACTCAGCCTTGAGCCATTCGGAACTGGGCCACAGAAGAGGTGGGTGAGTGGTGCAAGTGTGCACAACATTTGATGATTGGAGAACTCTGTCTTAGATGATCATCTCTGTTTTATAGATCAAGAAAGTCTTTTATAGGAAGAATATTGCAATAGATGATTTTGTGTGTTAAATACAGGTCATGTCAAAGTCGACGGAGTTGTAAGTTTTTTAATCCCAGGATTTCAAGTCTGTTGGTATAAGGTATTTTGTTGTTTTCGGAGGCGTGAAGAACTCTTCTAGTAAAATATTTCCGGACTCTTTCTATTGTATTTATGTCAGAGATGTGGTATGGGTTCCAGACGGATGAGCTGTATTCAAGAATAGGTCTGGCAAATGTTTTGTATGCTCTAGTTTAGTAGTGTAGAGTTTTTAGAAAAGAAGCTGCGTAAAATTAGGTTTACAACTCTTAGGGCTTTTTTCGCTATGTAGTTGCAGTGAGCTTTGGCACTAAGATCATTAGATATGAGAACTCCAGATCTTTGACAGGGTGGGGGTCATCAGTTAGGTAATGTCCATCAAGTTTGTACTTGATATTAGGGTTCTTTTTTCCCATATGTAAGACTGAGCATTTGCTGGTTGAGATTTGGAGTTGCCAAGTTTTAGACCAATCAGAAATTAAGTCGAGGTCTTCTTGAAGTGTAGAAGTATTATTGGTGGTATTAAATAGTTTGACATCATCAGCAAAGAGAACACAATAACTTGAGATGAGGTCGCAGAGATCATTTATGTATAGTATGAAGGGTGTTGGTCCAAGAACACTACCTTAGGGAACGCCACTTTTGACAGGAACAGGATTAGATATAGCGTTGCCAATTTTGACCACTTGTTGTCTGTTTGACAGGAAGGCATTTATCCAATTGTGAAGAGGTCCCGAAATGCCGTAGGATTTTAGTTTGAGGAGTAGTTTATCATGTACTACTGAATCAAAAGCTTTGCAGAAGTCTATGTAGATTGCATCTATTGCTTTTCCTTGATCAAGGTTTCTAGTCCATATGTTTTTGCAGTGGAGAAGTTGTAGATTACAAGACATTTTTTTTCTGAAACCAAATTGTTTATCAGAGAGAAGGTTGTTTGTTTCGAGATGGAGTGTAATGGATTGGTTTATGATGGATTCCATTACTTTGCATGAGACACAACATAGAGAGATAGGTCTGTAATTTTCAACAAGGCATGGATCTCCTTTTTTGAAGATAGGAATGACTGTGGCTAGAGACCAGAGTTTTGGAAGGGAACTAGTTTTGAAGGCTTTATTAAAGATAATGCTTAGGGGTTCAGCTATATTAATTGAAAGGTTTTTTTAAAAGTATGCACATAGTCCATCTGGTCCAATAGATAATGATGGTTTCAGGTTGCGAAGGGCTTTTTCAACATTATCTTCTGTAAAGTCCACGTGTGTTAGGTCGTTGTTTTCTTCTGTGGAGTCTATGTGTGTTGAGTCGTTGTTAACATTTTTGATACGATTGAGGAATGTTGGATATAAGCCATCACTGTTTACAAAGACTGAGCCGAAGAATGTGTTAAAGAGGTTTGCTTTAATTGTTTCGTCGGTACATTCTTTACCGTTAGATTCTTTTAGTGGTGGAATGGTTCTTGTTTCTTTTAGTTTATTGTTTACAAAATTATACCAACTGGAATTGGTGGAATTGGTGCGTAGAAGGTTTTCTTTTTGTTTAGTGTGGTAAGTGTTACATTCTGTTTTTATTTGGTTGCAAATATTTTTGTAGCGGTTTTTGAAGTTTGTTACATAACCTTTTTTGTTTTTTTTCCAGAGGGATTTTTTTTTGGATTGCAGCTTTTTTATTGATATGGGAAATTTGCTTTTCCTATTGATTTTGGTGATGATTTGTGGTACATATAGTTTGATGATTTTATTAATTTCAATTAGGAGTACTTTATAGTGGTCTTCTGTAGTGATATACGGTACCTGAGCATTTTGGGTTTTTTGCCTAAATGTAGAACCTTACTTTTTTCACTGTTGAATTTCATTTTGTTAGTTACCGTCCAATGTTCAAGTCTGTCAAGATCCTTCTGTATCCTGAGCCTATGTTCTGGAGTGTTGGCTATTCCTGCCAGCTTGGTGTCATCTGCAAATTTGATGAGTTCCCCATCTATCCCCTTGTCCAAGTCATTGATGAAGATGTTGAAGGGTACTGGGCCTAAAACAGAGCCTTGGGGTACTCCACTGCATACTTCCCTCCATGTGGATGCAATTCCATTGAGGACTACACGTTGAGTGCGGTTGGTTAGACAGTTACGAATCCATCTGGTGGTGGTGGTGTCTAATCCACATTTTTCTACTTTATCTAGTAGTGGGTTATGGTCTACTTTATCAAATGCCTTACTGAAGTCCAAGTAAATTATATCAACAGCATTCCTCTGGTCCACTAATTTTGTCATTTTGTCAAAGAATGCAATGAGATTAGTCTGGCATGATCTGCTTTTGACAAACCCATGTTGGCTTTTGGTTATTACTTTGGTTGTGGATCCCTGATCTAAGAAGACATCAATATACTTAGCTATCATTAATGCTTCTGTCACATCATTTTGCTAACTCTGTGAAATGAATCCTGTACCTCTTCCCACATAAGAAATTAACAAGTTCCTTTAAAACTATGCAAAAGAACTACCTATGATTCAGGCTAGTTGTTGACACTAAAACACATAGAATTTCATTAGCCTAGCTCCGTGATGGTGGACCTATGGCACGCGTTCCAGAGGTGGCATGCAGCACCCTCTCTGTGGGCATGCAAGCCGTTGCCCCAGTTCAGCTCTGCTGTGTATGTGCGTGTGCACCTCCTGCCGGCCAGCTGGTCTCCAGGTCTCTGCTGCACATGTATGGGGGGTGAGGTGCATGCATGGGAGCCAGGTGCGCATTGCATTTTGGGGGTTTGGGTGCACTTTGGGCACTCGATCCAAAAATGGTTAGCCATCATTGGCCTAGCTGCACTAATAATCTGAGAGCTCTAAACCAGGGTTATCCAACCTTGGCAACTTTAAGACATGTGGACTTCAACTCCCAGAATTCCATGGCTGGCTGGGGGAATTCTGGGAGTTGAAGTCCAAAGGTCTTGGCCAGACTAGATGGAAACATGTGGAACTGGAGAATGTGTAAGGAAGGGAAGGTTGCATTGATATTTCCACTGTATTTTCCTTTTACATATGAAATACATAGGATACAGATTTGATAATAGTCCAAAAGCACTTAGTCAAAATAATAATATCAATTTTTAGTGGAGCAACAGCAGTAATAATGAATAGCAAAAGGCACATGATTTAGTTCTATTTTGACTTAGTGCTGGAGAAAGAAAAGTTTTGCATGTTTTCCTACCCATACTCATTGAGTTTGATGAATAAAAAGCCCTTGCTTTCAAAATTCTATCAAAGAAGAAAAGATTTTGGAAGTACTTCCCAGGGCCGAAATGTAGTGGTGTTAATGCATTCATTAAGTGGCTGAGACTTTTCTGGAATGACCAATTTTTATTTATCTGGAATGACTGATTTTTATTTACACAGTCTGTGTTTTTGGTTTCCCCTGCAACTTCTCTGGCTTCCTATAGTTCCATTAAATCCCAGCTCCTAAGAGAAATCCTCCCCGTGGGCTTTTTCAGAAGCCATTTGGCTGTAACTGCTTGAGTGGGAGTCTTGCCCTTGAGAAATTATGGGAGAAGATCTCCTGGTCGCCAATGTCTCTCCATGTTTTTGCTGAGAATTTGTTACAATCCTTTTGAAATTGGTTCTTCCCCGTAAGAGAAGTTTATTTTATTTTATTTTTTTTATTACTTTTTTTACAACAAACAAACAAAAAAAAAATACATTATTACACCCTTGTGCTATACATAAAAGGAAGATTTGGGTCTTCGGATATATCCTCATGATTGCCAAAATCCACGTTCTCGAGGTACAGGTACTGAAGCGTCCAATGTTCCAAGCGCAAAGTCCACAAATGGTTTCCAAGTCTTCCAGAAAATATCTTCTTTATACACACCACTTCTAATTTTAATATCACATGTCATTTTATCATTTAAAGCTAATTTCCACATTTCAGAATTCCACTCTTCTATTCTAAAAATCACATCTAGTTTCCAATATCTAGCTATTATAATTCTACCTATTATAATCATAATTCTAATCAATTCTTTTTCATATTTTGTTAATTCTATTTCCTTAATTACCAACAATAATATAGTTTCCACTCTCAATGTTATTACTTTCCCCATCATTTCAAATATCATTTTCTCCAATTGTTGCCAAAACTTTTAACCTTATCACAATTATACCACATATGTTCATAAGTCCCCAATTCCATCTCACATCTCCAACATTTTTACTAATTTTTTATCTATTTGTGACAATCTTACTGGAGTCAAATACCATTTCCAAACAACTTTATAATTGTGCTCTTTAATCCTTATAGATAAAGTTCTCATAATTCTACTCTTCCAATTCACATTCCAATCTGACTCTGGTATTTCAATATTAAGATCTTTTTCCCAATTTTATCCTCATCACTCTTTGTAATTTTTCATCAGAATTTATAATCTTATAAACCCTACTAACGAGTCCCTTTAGCCCAATTTCATCTTTCATAATCCGAGATACTAAATATTCAAATTCAGTTTCACATCTATTTATCGAATAATTTTCCTTTAGTTTTTTGTCCATTTTCTATCTGTATTTTTCAAACCAACTTAACCCTAATTTTTCAATAATTTCTTTATTCCTCCTTTCATTTCCATAACTTTTATCCAATCTCTAATAATTTCTATATTTTCCTCTTTAATCACTTCATTCGTTTTATATTATTTTAATCGGCCAAATTCGAGTTGTCTCCCCCAAAAAGATTATATCCGGAATTAAAATTTTAACAAATTTGTTCCACATTTTACTTAATCCCTTTAACCAATAACTTCTACTTACACATTTTAAATTTGCTTTATCTAAAAACCACCTTGATCCAAATTTCTCTATATCCCTTAACTCTAAATCTCTCCAATAGTTATCTTCACCTTTAAGTATTTTTACCACTATCCGGATACCATACGCACAGTAATAATTAAATAATTTGGGGATTCCTAATCCACCTTCCTTTTGATTTTGATACCACATTTTCTTCACTAATCTAGGTCTTTTGCCACCGTTGCAAAATTTATCCAGTTTTTTCTGATATCCTTCAATATCTTTCTCTGTCAAATTTAGTGGTAGCATCTCGAATAAAAAGTTGAACTTGGGCAGCAACATCATCTTACACATTGCAATTCTACCAAACCAAGACAACTTTAAAATTTTATATTTATCTATCTTCTTCTCAATTTCGTTAATCACCACATCATAATTAAGTTTTTTCAATTCTTTAACCTTAAGTGAAAGCACTATACCCAAATATTTCAATGTGTTTTAATCCTTATCCCAAATTGCTCTTGCATATTCTCAGACTCATTACCATTACTATCCATCAATAATTCTGACTTTGACCAATTTACTTTCAATCCTGTCATTTCCTCAAATTCTATCAAATGCTTATATATCTTTTTCAGATCTTTCTCTACATTTTCAAAATAATTAAAGTATCATCCGCATACAAATTTATCTTATACCCTTATATCCTTCTAATTCTTCATCTTTTCTATCATTTTGTCAATATTTCCATAGCCAATAAAAATAATGTTGGGGACAGGGACATCCTTGTCTCGTACCAGCTTCTAATTTTATCTCTTCAGTTAATATTCCATTCACCTTCACTCTTGCACTGCTCTTTTGGTACAATTTTGAAATAACATGTATAAACTTATTACCAAAGCCTAAAGCCTCCACAATTACTTTAATTGTTTCCCATTGTACAGAATCAAAAGCTTTAAAAATATCCAATGATACTATACCAATTTTATCACCATTATATTCAGCTACATCTATAATATTTAATACTCTTCTAACAATATCACTCATGTATCTACCCTTCACAAAACCTACTTGATTATAACTTATATATCTATCTATAAATCTATTTAATCTATTACTTATAATAGCAGTAAATATCTTTGCATCCTGATTAATTAAAGAAATGGGCCGATAGGACTCAATCCTTTCTAAATCTTTATCTGGTTTAGGAATTAGGGATATCACCGTTCTATTCCATGACGAAGGTACTTCCCCACCATGTAATATTCCATTAAATAATTTTTGCAATCTTGGTATTATTAATTCTTTAAATTCTTTATAAAACTCAACAGGTAATCCATCCTCACCTGGAGCTTTCCCTAATTTTAATTTTTGTATTATTCCATTAATCTCATCTTGTGTTATATCTTCTTCCATCAATTCCTTATATGTTTGATCAATTTTCACCACATACTTTTCTAAATAGCTTTGCAATTTTCCCCGATTAATTGGTTTCTTTGAATATAGATTCTGAAAAAAATTTCTAACCACTTCACATTTCTCTAATTTTTTATAACATCTTATACCTCTATCATCTATCAAAACTCCAATTTCTCTCTTCTCTCTTTTATCTTTCGCCATCTTTGCCAATAATTTAGAATTTCTATTACTAAATTCAAAAAAATTCCTATTTAAAATCTCAAATTTCTTTTACTAACTCTGTATCTTCTTCTATCATTTTATTTCTTAACATATTAAGCTCCTGAAGAATTTTTTTCTTTAGTAAGCAAAATTGATTTTCCAATTCTTTAATCTGATTTTATCTCTTTCCATTTTAATTTTTATAATTTTTATATTTCCTACTTGATAATTTAATACTCTCCTCTAAACACCGCTTTCATCGCATCCCAAACAATTTCAAATTTAACCTCCCGTTATCATTTAATCTCCAACTTTCCTCCAGTTTTTAAGTATCCATTTTTATCCTTTTCATTTTATACAATTTCTCGTCATATCTCCAATAGCTTCTTTTTTCTCAAAATTAAAATCTAAGTCCACCATAACTTCTGCATGATCAGAATCTTTAAAATTCCCACATCTACCTTATCCACATTATTCAACAAATCTTTAGAAAGAAAAATATAATCAATTCTAGAATATGTATTATATATCTTAGAAAAAAGTGTATACTCTCTCAATTCCTTTAACCTCTCTCCACACATCGACCACGCCGTTTCGAAGCATCCACATATTTAAAATCCCCATTTTATTTGCTCCTCCACAGCGGGGGGGATTAGTACTATCTATTTTATCTCTGATTAAATTAAAATCCCCAGCCACAATTACTTTCCCTACACTTTCATTCTCCAAAATTTTTGTTATTTTTTCAAGAAATTCTCTTTGTTTTTCATTCGGTAAATATAAATTAACAAGTGTCACTTTTTCCTCATTAAGATTTCCAACAATTATTACATATCTTCCATCTTCATCCAAAATTACCTTATGTTTTCAAAGTACACCCTATCTGATATCAGTGTTGCAACTCCTCTAGCTTTTGAAGTTCCAAATGCTTTTCATATATTTGCATACCTTTTATATACATTCTATTTGAATCTTCAGATTTCTGATGGGTTTCTTGTAAAAATAAAATGTCTGGCAAATCCTTTTAATCTTAAGCTCCAATCTTCTTCTTTTAATCTGATTCCTGTACCCTTCACATTCCATGACATTATTTTTATAACTCCCATTTAAAATATAATTTTTTTAATCCTATCCCCGCATCTTCCTTTCTGTGCCCACCACCCGACATTAAACTACCATATTTAACATATAAACAACAATAAGAAAACAGAAAAAACAAAACAAAACAACAATAAAGTACAAACAATCTTCTTCCCCACATCCTCATCGATTTCGCCTCTATAAAGAGAATGGGGAGAGGGACGTGCCAATGCCCGGCCACTTCTTTCGGGCTGTCCATTTAAATTCATCACTAAAAAAAAAAAAGATAGCGATGACCCGCATTCAGCTTCGTATTTTCCAAGACTCTTATCTGCTTCTTCTCTTACTGTATCCTCACGACTCTTCTTCTGTTCAACCAACACAGGTGATATTTCTTTCCTCTTTAACCCTTTGAGTCTTGCCTCCAATAGCCCCTTTTTCTTCTTCTGGGATTGATGTTTCCGTATGTTCCACCCATCTGAAGCATTTGATCTTTTATCTCCATTAAATCCTCCATCTCAATCAGTCCAAGCTCCGTAAATATAATAATGCATCTATATCTGGGGTGATTGTACGCATCCTTCCTTTATAAAAAATTTCAATTGTTGTGGTGGCCTCAATTGTATTTAATTCCATTATCCTCAAAACTTTTGTGATTGGTTTTAAAAAATCTCCATGCCCTTTCTTCTCTTGATATATCCGGGAAGACTTGAATAGTCTTCCTTCAAACTCAAAGCATCTCCCAACTCTCTCACCTTGGCCATAACTTCCAACTTATCACCAAGATTTGCGAACCTGACAAGCACATTCCTGTTAGAACCATTTTGCCTTCTATATCCAATTCTAAAAACACTTGCCAGGTCTGCTATTGTGAACGTAAGTTGCGTATCCAAATCATTAATCCATTTCAGAACCCGCTGTTTCAATTTATCCTCCTTTTCTTCTGAGATTCCTCTGATAACTAAATTATATTTCCTCATCTCTTCTTCCAAAAGACAGATTCTCTTATCTTGCTGCTCATTTTTATAAAATATTTTACCAATTTGCCGATCTACTTTTACCTCGTGCACATGCATCTGCTCCATTTCATCTTTAATCATTATCATTTCCTCTTTCTGTTTTGCAAAGTTTGCATTCATCTCTTGCTTTAAATTCTGCATTTCAGATGTCAGTTTCAATGTCAAATTATCTATACGCTCTGATAGTCCTGCTATTTTTTCCCCAATTTTATTTAAAGCTGCAGCAAGTTGCTGCGTTTCTGAAAGTTGTTGAGTCATTTTGAAAAAAACCAAAAAATTTCCCAAACTAAGATTCCAAACCAATTTTACAGAGGGTCTTAGTGAAGATCAAAGGACGACTGTCTTTTAATTGAAGCGAAGCGGCTTATTTGCACTGTTATCTCTCAAGTTCAAGGATACTCCACAAAGAAACACAAAACTTCACAGCTAACATTAATCAGCGCCATTTTTCCTCCACGTCAGCAAAGCAGAAAGGAAGACAAACCAACTTAAACGAAGCAAAATCCTTTTTTTTTTTTTTTGTAATATAAACAAGCTATTAATTTGCTCTCAAGAGAAAAAAAAAATAAAGAAAAAATTAGCTCAGTAAAATCCTCTTACTGCCAAACAATCCAATAAAAAATCAGTTTCTCTTCTCTTCAATTAAATTCTTCTTGGCTGAACTTCCGGAAGGCTCAAAAAAAAAAAAATCTTCTCATTATCAAATTCAGTCCTTAATATTCAGTCCTTAATATTCATTCCTTAGCCTCAGCAATAGAAAAAATTTTTTTAACACAGAACAAGATAGTTAATTTTGGAAAAACAGAACACAGTAATTTATTCCAACTTATCTTGTCTGCCGGCTCGGTCAACCCACGCTGTAGAAACTCCTTAATTCAAGCCGTTTCAGATGACCTACCAGTTTTAAATTCAATCTGCTGGGCTGTTAACACTTTCAGTTCATGATTTATTAACTTTCATCCATAACAGTGCATTCCAAACGACATAAATTCTCATAAATCTTCATTAATAAGCCCTGTGAAGTGAAGGAAAGGTCCTTACCCCACCACGGTCATGGCCACGCCCCCGTAAGAGAAGTTTATTCTTAGTTCTTCTCCATAAGAGTTCTCCATTAGTTTTCCATAAGAGTTCTTCATTATTTCTTCTTCTTCATCAGAGGTTCATTCTTAGTTATTCAAAATGAAGATGGGGAAATATTCTTAAAAACATATATTTATTTTTAAGCAGAAATCAGCTGTTCATCCTAAAATACTCTGTCATTGCTTGTTCTTCCTCAAAAGGAACAAAAATAGTCTATTTTTAAGAATGAACCCTACTGAACCATGAATAAGTTTGCAAAACGAGTAAGGCTGCTTATGTATAGGGTTGACTGATACCTTATTATTCGGAAGAATGGCCAAAACTATTACAGAATTACAAATAATAGAGCAACGTTTTCCTTTAAATATTTATGGAAAGATATCCCATAAAAAGTGAGTCATGTAAGATTACAGATTTTTCCCTCATGCCATCACTCTGCTGAAAACCTAATTCCTGCCTAATTGTCTTATATCTAAGGATATTTACTCATGTAGTATAGTTGTATTCCTCATCCTTCTCATCTTTTCTATTACCTTCTTTTATTGGTATCATTATTAGGATTATATTACTTTATTGTTTGTATGAATACCCGAGACAAATTTCTTGTGTGTCCAATCACACTTGGCCAATAAAAAATTCTATTCTATTCTATTCTATTCTATTCTATTCTATTCTATTCTATTCTATTCTATTCTATTCTATTCTATTCTATAATGCATTTTAAACCCCAATTTTCCATGGGCTTAGTTTTATATTTTAAGTGCTAGACTTCAGCATTTTAAGTATGCAGTGCACTAGACATGGCTGTGACAAAAGAGAAGGAGTAAGAGATCTAAAAAACAAAACTTGCAAAAATATATACCCCCAAACCTGAACTAAAGCATTATTAGAAAAACCACTTCCAAATAGCGGTTTACACAAATTATAGTACTAATTTTAGCATCAAATTACTCCACTGGTTTCTAATTCATGATCAGGTAGGAATATTGGGTCAATGAACTCGAGCATTATTAGTATTCACAAATACTTAGCACCTTTCCCTATTTAATAAATTTAACAATGTCAATCTGAGGTTTGTTGATTTCGACTAGACAAGTCAAAATCAACTTGTTAAATATTTTGGTTCCAAAATAAGTATGACCGTTGATTACAAATTCAGTGTCTTGAATCTCTAATCAACACAAAGAGACACATCTTGGCACATGGCCAAGCAATTGGTTTAGTGTAAGACTGGTGTTCAACACAATCTTAGAAAGCTGATATTTTGATATTTTCTTATTGAAATACTTAAGTTGATTGAATGTAATAATTATGAACAATTTCATTAGTTTTATTTGTATTAAAATGTATGACACCCAGGTATTCATGCATTGATTTGATATATTTTTTTTAAAAAAATAAAAAACTTAAAAAAAGAGAAATGTTACTATTTATAATCAAACAATTTACATTGTTTATAACATAAAACCTGGAAGGAGAGGGTGCGAAGGGCTGAGGGATCCGAATACGTCTGTTGGATGGGAGTAGCTGAATTCTGTTCTATTGAGTAGATATAGGCTCCAAGTAAAATAATCCTTTTTATAAATTTATTTACAGTATAAATTAGCATTACCGATAACCTTATGAAAGCTTATGAAAGGGCTTGGCATTGGTCTGCAGTTTGCTTTCCCTGAAACTGCCTTGAGCAATGTTTTTTATCACAAGGATCAAGTTGCTACCACTGCAAACTTTTTAATTGCTTCTGAAGAAAATTGTGAAGTGGTTGTGGGTGAGTTTCATAATTACCTGTTTGAAAGTTTCAATCTTTCCAAACCCAGATGTGTTAGAACAGGGGTGTCAAACCCAAGGGGCGGGGGATGGATCTGGCCCATGGGGTACTTAGATCTGGCCCATGGGGCCACCCTGGAAACAGTGAAGGACTGGCCCGCTGTGCTTCTGCCAGCGAAAACAGGCTCCCAAGCTCCGTTTTCGGCTGCCACAGCCTCCTGCAACCCTCTGCCAGTGAAAATGGAGCTTGGGAGGACTTCATATGGCCCTCCCGTGCTCTGTTTTCACTGCCAGAGGGTTTCAGGAGGTCTTGGCAGCCGAAAACGGAGCTCGGGAACCTGTTTTCGCTGGCACAGGCACGTCCAACACAAGTGAAGTAGAGCTGGCCACGCCCACCCTAGCCACACCCACCCCAGCCCACTGACGTCAAACACAACCCTGATGTGGCCCTCAATGAAATCGAATCTGACACTCCTGTGTTAGAATATTATGTCTGCAATTCTTAGTACAGTTGCTGGGAATTTTAATGCAACCAGCCTGGATTGTGTCAGATTGGAATGGCTGTAGAGCAGTGTGATTTATGATAAGAAAAAAAAAAGGGGAAGAGAAAGGAGGAAGTTTAAATTACATTGTACCCGTATGGTTCTATACTATATGGCAGACTGCAGTTATATTAATATAAAAAGGAAAAAATGTGGGAATGCATTCTAATCCACTTTCACTCAGAAAAATTACTGTTTTAACTGGGGGAAATCAGATTAATTATCTATCAATTCTTTGTGAAAAAAAGGGAGCCACCATTCCAATGTTCAAATTTCTTTACAGGAAAAGTGAAAAAAAAAATATCCAAAATAAATGGTGATAATCCAGGAAATGATGATCTATAAAACAATATTTTATATACAGTAAAAACACAGCTTTCATGGGATTGTACAAAATTGTTCTTTTTCCAAAATAGTTTTTGGCCCTATACAAGAACAGTCCCAAATTCACAATCATCACAAAACTTCTTTGATTGACAGACTTGTTCATAAGGCATATGTTTTTCCCCCTCTTCATAGCTCTAAACTCTGTCATTATTTTTCAGTGGGTTATTTTCCAGAGGCAAATATTCAGAAACAAACAAACCCATAATTACCACCCTCAAACCAAATAAAAACAAATTAAAAAGCAAACATGAGGTTTGGCCTTTGATATCCATATAGTAACATAAAGTTGTTATATATTGAATTTATGCTTGATGCAATTAAAGTAAATCTCATTTAAGGACCATTGCTCTTACTGTGCAGATAGTTTATTATGTAATTTTGTTTGGTTATTTTGTCTAGTATTGATTATCTATCTACAATAAATAGTTCTAAAATTATCCCAAATAGATTTTTTCCCCTTTCAAATAGAACAATATAAAATACAAAATAGAATATTTAAGTCAATTCGTCTGAAATGGCATAGGGTCTCCTTTTTAAGCAGGGGATTGGATTAGAAGACCAAAGTCCCTTTCCAATTTTGTTATTCTCTGTTGCATGATTTGAGAGCAATCAAAGGTAAAGGTAAAGGTTCCCCTCGCACATACGTGCTAGTCATTCCAGACTCTAGGGAGGTGGTGCTCATCTCCATTTCAACGCCGAAGAGCCAGCGCTGCCCGAAGACATCTCCGTGGTCATGTGGCCAGTATGACTAAACGCCAAAGGCACACGGAACACTGTTACCTTCCCACCAAAGTGGTCCCTATTTTTCTACTTACATTTTTTACGTGCTTTTGAACTGCTAGGTTAGCAGAAGCTGGGACACGTAATGGGAGCCCACCCCATTACGCGGCACTAGGGATTCGAACCGTTGAACAGCCAACCTTTTGATCGACAAACTCAGCATCTTAGCCACTGAGCCACCACATCCCCTTGAGAGCAATAATAAGGATTAAATAGTAATGATTAAATTCTTAAGATACTTTAAACCACGTATAAAAAGTGGCGCTTTGATTTCATGGTTGTGCCTGCCATCTTGAATTTTTTGACATTCCCACTGTGGACATTCATGACTAGTTTGGAAACTTGTACCAGTTTTGGATAAGTAGATTAATTGATGGGCCCCAAAATGCACAACTATCAAAAACAGCAACAATGTCAGAAATGGGCTTTGAAATTAATCACACAAACCCTTTCCTGCAACAAATAATCCCTTGAATATTCTTTTACTGGTGGAAGGAAAAGGAGCATCACTGGAAGGGTTTACGTCTCATCATACACAAAGGCAAGCAAATACATTGGCTTCAGACAAGATATGGTATTTGTTCTATTTGTGCTCAGAAGAAACATAATTTCCTGTTAGAATCAAGAAGCTTACAATCTTTTTAAGCGATGAGTATAACTTTGATACTATGAAAACAAAGCCCCTCTGATTATAAATTAATTATTTAATTAGCAAACTGACAATAGGATAGGTCCTCTTGAGGAATATTTATACCCTCTACAACTTTCTTGCAGGTAATGAATTAGAGAAGAGCCAGCTTGGTTAATGGTTAAGGCCAGTGGTGGGATTCAAATAATTTAACAATTGGTTCTCTGCCCTGGGTGGGCGTGGCCATGGTGGGCACATCCAGAGGGTGTGACAGGCAGCACTTGGCCTCCTGCACCCCCCTGGGAGCAAAAACGGGCCATGTGGGGTGCCCCATTTTGGCCTGCCTGTAGCCTCCTGGGAGTGAAAATGGGCTGTGGGGGTGTGTGCTGCACCCCCCCGTGCCCTGTTTCGGGCCTAGGAGGCCTCTCTGAAGCCTCCTGGGAGCAAAAATAGGCCACGGGGAGCCCGCTGCACCCCACCGCACCCCATTTTGGGTCTAGTAGGCCTCCCTGCACTTACCTGGGGGCCAAAATGGGGCATGTGGGGACTCCTGGAAGGGACAGGCCCAGCCAGCAATTTAATTACTGGTTGACCTGAACAGGCCCGAACTGGCTGAATCCCACCACTGGTTAAGGCATCAGAGTAGAAATCAGGAGACCATGAGTTTTAGTCCTACCCTAGGCCTGGAGCCAGCTGTGTGAACTTGGGCCGGTCATTGTATCAGCCCTAGGAATAAGGCAATGACAAACCACTTTGAAATCTTGCCAAGAAAACCGCAGGGACTTGTCCAGGTTTTTTCCCTTTGAGTCAAAAATTGACTCAAAGGGAAAAAGAAAGAAAAGAAAAAAAAATGAATTAGGGAAGACTTAAGAAGATTTGGAGACTGGTGGACATTTTTTGGGGGGGACACTGTCAGACATTTGAGGGTTGTTGTTCTAATGTCCCTTACTTCTGCCACAAATCATGAATGGTCTTCCACATACTGGCCACATCACATCATCTGAAGGATTGTGTTAATAATAAATGCTGTTGATGAGGAATTATCAACATAACCATTTAGGGCTATTTAGAAGAAGCACAGAAGCGCAGGAATGGCATCTAATAAGAAAATACAGAAGTTATCACTTCTGCATTTTATCTGAATTTATCAGGTAAGGATTTCTAATGACTTATTCATATGATTTGGGTAGGTTCATCACATTCGTGAGCTGGGGATTATCAAAGTAACTGATAGTCTACTGTGTCGATTTCTTGAATTGCTTATTTTTCTTTTGCTTTCTTTTCTTCGTTGGATTTGAGCAATAAAACGGTGCTCTGTAGTCATTTTTTTTTAATATAAAAAACCAGAGGGACTGCAATTCTTTCTTCTGGTTGACCATGCCTTGGTTTCTGCATCGGCTGGTTCATTTGTCATCCTCTTTATGGTCACTTTAGATCAGCAACCCACCCAAGAGCTGGATTTCACAATGTTAACCACATCTTCCTTTTCTCTGTCATATTTATAGGCTTTGGGGCCTGAAAAGAAGTAAAGGAATCCTAAAAAAAGGAAAAGAAGAAAAAAAAAAGGAAGAGAAGGATTCAAAGAAATGCCTATTGTTATTAGGCTCTGAATATAGCCAATCTATCATAGATTATACAATACTGGTCCATGATATTTCAATCTACAAACTCTATTTAGTCCTTTTTATTTTATAAAGGAATATACAGTCGCATACTAAAAGAAGTTAACTACATTAAAGGCATATTTTGCTGCTCCATCAGCCTCCTTCGATGGAGTGTCAGTTGTGTTGGGACAGAATATGTCATTTGGGAAACTACTGAAAAGTGATTTTGGAGCCCCCTTCTATTGTTTTTTTTTTTGTTTTGGTCTTGTTCTGAATATTTTCGTTACATTGGTTAGTTGTACATTTCTCATTCTCTCTCTCTCCTTTTCCACATATTCCACAATAACTTACTATTTGCTTAATTGTAGGTCTTTTGTAAGTCAGGACACCTACAATAGTGGTCAAAATTGTGGAAACCTTTTGGGAAAAATGTATTTTCTAAAACTAGCTAATAACACCACTTTTGTTTTTTGGAGTAGTACCATAAAATTATATATCAATGGAAAGATAATTTAATCAAGAATGCAATGCAATCACTTTTATGAAGGATTTGCTATTAGAATAGCAGTTACATTATAAAGAAGAAAAGTGAAACACGTAGAAAAAACAAGATATTTAAAAATTATCACGTTAGTTAATACTTAGTTGGGTAATCTTTAGCATGAATTATGGCCTTACAATGTCTTCCCATGGAGTGAACCAAGTTTTATAGTTTTGCAGCTGTTATAATGTGAAACCAAGATTGAATGATTTCTTCTATTAACTGGGTTTTATTGCTGGGTGGCTTCTGACTGATGTTTCTTTAGTCGGTTCCATAGATTTTTCAATTGGGTTAAGGTCTGGGCTATTCCCAGGCCATTCCAGCAGTGAAATATGATTATCTTGAAACTCCAAAAAAAAAAGTGGTGTTATTAACCATCAAACTTCAAAAATACACTTTCCCCAAAAGGTTTCCATAATTTTGGCCACTATTGTATACATTCATTAAATGAATAAATGATGAATGAATGAGTGAATGAATGAATCATCAATCAATCCCAATTAGCATGGGCAATTCTTGGACTTGGAGTTCCAATCACTAATAAGAACCAGCGTATTGCCTTGGGAGTAAGAAATCCATTTTTAAGTCCCCCCCCCCCCAGTCAAATAACTAAATCGAGTTTGATCTGTTGACCTACTTACTCTACAGCATCATATCATGAATAAAAGGAGGATGGGGAAAATATGTATTTTAGAGTCAATGTGATAACTAAAGAAAGTATGATTCAAAAATCAAAAACATTCAGAAAAATTAAACGGCAAGAGCTTTTAACAAGAATGCTTTAAAAACATGCTTGAAACAAATCACATGATAGAAAAAATACTTACCATTAACTTCTACAGCAGCATCTATTCGACCATTAATTCCTGAAAATTCATCCTCAATGGTCTTTGGAAAGTCTTTGTCCATCTTCCGTTTAGTTTCATCGTAGCTTGAAAAAAAGGAACATAAAGAAGGAACATAAAGGAACATAAAAGGAAACATAAAAGGAACATAAAGAAGTTCTATGTATAGATGTAACGTTTTGAAAAAAGTATTACCTAAGAGTTGAATTAATTTAGCTGTCATTCTTGCAATATCACAGGGTTAAATTAAGTCTTTTTTCTAATTATATCTTTGCCTTTTTTTCTAAATATACACACTTTGAATCCAAATGGTGCACAACTTGTGACAATAGCATCTAAGTCAATGGTCATTAACATATCTCCAAGCAGAGAATTACATCAAATATGTATGTGTATATGAAGGAAATATTTACTTTTATCTTTTTTGAGTTGCATAGATCTTAATTTTATTTTCACTAATCTTATTTAGATATGTGGTGCCCTGTATTTGTCCATTCATGGCATCACCTGTCCATTTCTTTGGACATCATGTTTAATTAAAGTGGAAGATATGTATGACTTGCAAAAGGAACTAATTATATACATCAATATTTGCTTACTAGAGCCAGGCTTTTAAATGCTACTGAATGAAAATTTCATCGATTAAAATCATGTTCCTATGCTATCTTGACATATTTCCTGGCAAGAAATGAGAACAGGAAAAAGTGGATTGCCCAGTTTGTAAGTAATTAATCCAGGAGAAATCCAGTTGTCAGGACATTCGGGTTAATGTCAGGGTTCAAAATAACACTCCCAACAAAAGAGAACTCTGAGGCTTGAGTTTCCTCAAAGTTACATTTTATTAGAGATGTCATATTGGCATATCTGGGAAAACCCAAATCTGAAAGCTTCCAGGTTTTCCCCACCCAAAGGAAAGTTTAAGTCTTTGCCCAACACCCACAAGTCCATCACATGGTCCAATCAAAGCACCATCCCAACTGGAAATGCCTCCCAGTTCCAGCTTTCCAGGGCAAGTTGTCCTTGACTCTCTGAGAAAGGAATGTTATTATGACTATATATCACTCATGATATCTATCTCTCTGTCTGTCTGTCTATCTATCTATCTATCTATCTATCTATCTATCTATCTATCTATCTATCTATCTATCTATCTATCTATCTATCTATCTATCTATCTATCTATATCACTCCAGGTTCCAGGCCTGATACCAGTTTCAATTTGATTCATGAAAGAAAATCTGTATTTGACATTTATGTATCTTTCCCATTTGTAAACTGATAAAGAAAGAAGAAATTTCAAGGCATGTCAGGAAAGAAACTATCTTATCACAATGAGAAATATAAAAGTTATGTAATTAAGGGTATAGTCACACCTCTGTATTGGCTAAATAGATGCAGGGTATCTATTTTACTGGCTGAGGCAATATTCAAGTACTATGAACAAGAAAATATTTTCCCCTTTGGTCCCTCATTCAGCACCAAGGAATGGCATTTCATGATTATTTAAAACCTATTTTTATTAGAAGACAATAAACCTGTAAAATTCGTCTTCTACAAAGAAGAGGGTCTTCTTTTCATCTCTCAGGTAGACAGCTGCATCTATGTGTAGCACATTTCTAGAAAATCCAAAATCTGCAATAGACCGAGGAGGGCCCTGCATGTGGAAACCGTGGGTTGTCCAATAATGAGGACCTGGCAAAAATAAATACATAAATAAATAAAATGACCTTACATAACCTTGCACTAGTAATTTGAATTTCTAATGTTTAATGGGGTGTTACAAGGTTTCGTCTTAGGCCCTGTACTCTTCAATATCTTCATAAAATGACTTAGAAGAGGGAATAGAAGGGGAACTCACCAAATTTGCAGATGATACTAAGCTGGCAGGAATAGCTAACACCCTAGAAGATAGGCTCAAGATCCAGGTGGATCTTGACAGACTTGAACACTGGGCCCTATCTAACAAAATGAAATTCAATGTAGAGAAAAGTAAAGTCTTACATTTAGGTAAGAAAGAACAAAAGGAAACATATAAACTGGGGAAAACCAGGCTTAATAGCAGTGACTAAGTCTAGGAGACTTAGTGGACAAACAGGTAAATATGAGCCAGCAGTGTGCAGCGGCAGCTAAAAAAGCCAACACAATCCTAAATTGCATTAACAGAGAGATACAATCAAGATCAAGTGAGGTACTAATACCATTCTATAAAGCCCTAGTAAGACCATACCTAGAGTACTGTATCCAGTTTTGGTCACCACACTATAAAAAAGATGTTGAGACTCTAGAAAGAGTGCAGAGAAGAGCAACTAGGATGATTAGGGGACTGAAGACTAAAACATATGAAGAACAGTTACATGAACTAGGCATGGCTAGTCTAGTGAAGAGAAGGACCAGAGGAGACATGATAGCCATCTTCTAATACTTGAGGGGCTGTCACAGAGAGGAGGGGGTCAAGCTCTTTTCCAAAGCACCTAGAGGCCAGACAAGGAATAATGGATGGAAACTGACCAAGGAGAGATTCAACCTAGAAATATAGGAGGAACTTTCTGACAGTGAGAACAATCAACCAATGGAACAAAAGTTGCCTTCGGAAGTTGTGGGAGCTTCATCACTTGAGACTTTCAAGAAATGATTGGACTGCCATTTGTCAGAAATGGTGTAGGGACTCCTGCTTGAGCAGGGGGTTGGACTGGATGACCTATAAGGTCCCTTCCAACTTTGTTAATCTGTTAAATAGGATATCCTCAAGCACTTCCACACAGAGCTTGCTGCTTCACTGGTCTGGAATCAATTCAGACCTGTGTGATCGCCTGCCATTGTCTGGTTTTCACAATTTTTGACTCAGTCTGAACAAAACCAAAACTTTCATGGAGCTATTGCCAGATGTTAAAAATAGAGTAGCAATTGTGCCATTTGGTGTAGATGTTAGGGGCCACCTCCTCTTCTAAGCCACAGTTTTAATTTTTATAAATTTCACACTAATTAACTTCAACTAATGATGCAAAGTAGAATAATAATAATAGAATAGAATAGAATAAAAAAACAGAGTTGGAAGGGACCTTGGAGGTCTTCTAGTCCAACCCTCTGCTTAGGCAGGAAACCCTATGCCACTTTAGACAAATGGTTATCCAATCTCTTCTTAAAAACTTCCAGTGTTGGAGCATTTATGACTTCTGGAGGCAAGTTATTCCACTGATTCTAACTGTCAGGAAATTTCTTCTTAGTTCTAAGTTGCTTCTCTCCTTGATTAGTTTCCACCCATTGCTTTTTGTCCTGCCCTCAGGTGCTTTGGAGAACAGATAGACTCCCACTTCTTTGTGGCAGCCCCTGGGATATTGGACCACTGCTATCATGTCTCCACTAGTCCTTCTTTTCATTAAATTAGACATACCCAGTTCCTGCAGCAGTTCTTCATGTTTTAGCCTCCAGTTCCCTAATCATCTTTGTTGCTCTTCTCTGCACTCTTTCTAGAGTCTCCATATCTTTTTTACATCATGGTGACCAAAACTGGCTGCAGAATTCCAAGTGTGGCCTTACCAAGGCATTATAAAGTGGTACTAACACTTCAGGTGATCTTGATTCTCTCCCTCTGTTTATGCAGCTTACGTTTTGCAATGATACCTTTAATATCATCAGACCATAGCCCCTGCCTAGTCCAGCTCCTTGGGAAAGACTCGCGAAGCAGGCAAAAATATCAAATCCAGCCTAAGTGTCTGGCTGACTGTGTGGCCAAACATAATAGTAAAAGGGCATGAAAATACAGTGGGCTCTTTGGTACTCTCTGAGCTTGGCTGTATCCTTGCAGTTGTTTCATTACTGAACTCAGTAACACCATCAAAGCTTGAAAGGAGTAGGGCTTTTCTCTCGGTTTATATGCAAAAAGCTTGCTCTGTCAGGTTTGGTGGAGGTACTGTTTTCTTCTTCATAGTTCCTTGGTTAGGCTGTTGTTTACTGTTCAATTGTTTGTCTGAGTTGCTAGTTCCTTGATTGGGGTATTCTTTACTGCTTGATTAACAGCCTAGTTAACACTCTTAACACTCTAGTGCAGAGGTGTCAAACTCAATTTCATTGAGGGCTACATCAGGGTTGTGTTTGACCTGGGGGTGGGGCATGGCTGGGGTAGGTGTGGCCAGGGTGGGTGTGGCCAGCTTGATGTCCTGCAGGTTGCATGCGGCCCTCCCGGGTTCAGGTTTTGGCTGCGACGGCCTCCTGAAGCCCTCTGCTAGTGAAAACACAGCCCAGCAGGGCCGCATGTGGCCTCCTGGGCTCTATTTTCACTGGCAGAGGGTTGCAGGAGGCAGTCGCAGCTGAAAATTGAGCTTGGGAAGCTGGGCCTTTGCTGTTTGCAGGGCGGCCCTGTGGGCCAGATCTAAGCACCCACTGGGCCAGATCTGGCCTGTAGGCCTTAAGTTTGAGACCCCTGACCTAGTGTTAATCTTGGGGTTAATCTGGGTGTAGATTGCTGCAAAACAGCAGTCTTCATCATTATTGACACTTTTTCTCCAGAACCTCCTTCAAAATTATGTAGCGTTAGATCAGGGGTCTCCAACCTTGGTCCCTTTAAGACTTGTGGACTTCAACTCCCAGAGCTTTGCTGGCTGAGGGACTCTGAGAGTTGAAGTCCATAAGTCTTAAAGGGACCAAGGTTGGAGACCTCTGCGTTAGATGATTGACTAAATTGAACATAATCCATCAAGGAGATGCAATGCCTCCTGCTTGTGATGGAACAAGAGCAACTGCTGGTACAGGCCCGGTAATTATATGGGGCAGTTAATAGCAGTCTTTCAGGCAAGACTGATTTTAAGGTAAACTTGAACCTTGGTTAAAGGTTACCATTACACAAATGATGAATACGCATTTACTGAACAGTTTCCTAAGAAAACAACTCCGAATGTTTTCAAAACTGACCGACCCTTGAAAAAAAAAGCAATGCCTCTCTCAGCTATTTCGTAGGCTGCATCCACATTTGACATGAGCTGAGGGAAAGAGCTGGTAATGCTGAGTGGTTGCACGTGGCTTGTGAGTTGAGCCTGCCTTCTCCAGAAGTATCTGTTGAGAGGGACAAATATAAGGAGAAGAAAAGAGGATGTTTATTACACAGCAAACATACCCTGGGACTTTTGAGAGGACATGGTAATGAGCTTGCAAAATAACTCTATGGCAGGGGTGTCAAACTCAAGGCCCGTGGGCTGGATCCAGCCCACACAGTGCTTAGATCTGGCCCGTGAGGCCGCCCTGGAAACAGCGAATGACTGGTGCATGGTACCTCTGCCAGTGAAAACGGAGCTCGGAAGGGCTGTGTGCAGCCCTAGCCAGCTCTATTTTCGCTGGCAGAGGGTTGCAGGAGGCTGTCACAGCTGGAAACGGAGCTCAGGAGCCTGTTTTTGCTGGCAGAGCACTCAGGCCTCCACAGGTGCCCCTGACATGAGTGGCATTGAGCTGGCCATGATCCCCCCGGCCATGACCCCGCCGGTCCCACCAAGGTCAAACACAACCCTGTTGCAGCCCTCAATGAAATCAAGTTTGACACTCCTGCTGTATGGGAAGCTTGCTTATTCATAAAACAGGTGCTATGTTGAGCTTGATCAATCACAAACACACATTTACCACCTAGCTAACCAACATGCAAATTAGGGGCATCCAGAAAGAAGCCAAAAGACCAATGTGATAGATGCAACCATGCATTTCAAGTTCTGTCCCCTAACCCCCCCCCCCCCTCTTTGTACATACAGTATATGTGGCACTGAAACCAGAATTCTACTTCTGCTTTACGCACAAGCCTAGCTGGGTGAATTTGGGCCAGTCATTCTGTGTCAGCACCAGGAAGAAGGAGGCAATGGCAAACCCCTTCTAAAAATGTTACTGAGGAAACTGCATGAGGTCAACATCCACCCCTCATATCTATTAAAAATTGAGGAAAAATAAGAAGTCTGGAAAGGAAGTGTCTGGGAGGATATGGTGTTCATAAGCAATCTGTTGCCTACTCTTTATTTTGAAGGAAGTTTTAATGCTGGGAAGTTAGGATTTCTATTCACTGGTAGAAGATAAGTCCAATCAGTATTTTTGGTTGCAAAGCAGATCCCAAAATAAAATAAAAGCAAGCAAAACCAACAAAAACAAAGATGTTCTAATTCTAATTTGGTTGTATTAAGGCAGAATTTTATATCTATTGTCTTGGTTTAAAAAGAGGGGTGGGAAATTAGAGAGATGAAAAATAACAGAAAAATTCAGGTAAGAGTAATTTCCTTGCCCCTGCCCCCCCAAGACCTTTATTGAAATTCAGAGAAAAATAGGGGCTGGGATTGTTTTCTCTTTATTTTCCTAACATTGCACCAGAACCCATCCACCCACATCTCTACACACACACACACACACACACACAAAATGATCATGGTATCTTCTACAAACTGAACATTTTGCTGGACCAGAGACACCAAAGACAATAATCCATACTCTTGTACCCTCTTATTTAGACTATTGCAATTTGCCTTGTGCAGGGCTGCGCTTGAACAGGTCACAAAGCTGAAGAAGGCCTAGAACAGGGGTGTCAAACATAAGGCCCAGATCTGGCCTGCAGGGTGCCTAAATCTGGCATGTGGGGCTGGCCTGGAAATAGCAATGGAAGTCCGAAGTGCCTCCGGTAGCCAAAATAGAGCATAGAGGGGCGTGTGTGCCCCCCCCGTGGCCCGTTTTCAGCCTGGGTAGCCTCCTGCAGCACTCCACCAGTCAAAATGGACTGTTTTGGCTGGCAAAGTGCTGCAGGAGACCATCCAGGCCGTCTCCCCCCTGGCGCTTGGAGGAGCACTACAGTGCTGTCTGACCTTCAAAGAAATCCAGTTTGATACCCTTGGCATAGAATGTGTTGACCCATTTGCTGACCAGTATTTGCTGGTCAGTTGAATGACACTTGTCCTGCAGGACCCAGCCTTGACTGATAATAGACTTCTGAGCCAAGGGACTGCTGCTTACCTACAAACACCTGTTGTGTCTTGCCCGCCCTCAGAGCAGCCGGGGCCTTCTTACCTGCTCCCGAACACTGAGGAATGTATGCCTCCCGGCCCAAGTCCTGGCTCCATGCCCACACAAACTGCAGAAGAAGGAGCATCTCCCGGCCCCAGCCCTGACTCCATGCCCAGGCAAACGGAGCAGCTAGACCCCTCCCCCTCCTCCACAGCATGTGAGCCTGAGGAGGTTTATTCTAACAGCTGCTGATTGGTGTGACCCTCGCATCAGAAGGCTGGATAGGCGGAGGCAACAGAAGGAAGGGAGGGGCAGGCCTTAATGAGTGCTGAGTCATGGAGCCACACCCCATGGCCTATATAAAGGATCTGCTTTCTGGCAGTCTCTGAGTCAGGCAAAAGTCGAACTTATCTTGCTGAAGTAACTTACTGGTCTCCTGCCTGCTCTGAGGACTTTGCTAGGACTTTGGGCAGAGCTGCAGAGGCAAGCCTGATTCGGATTTCCCTGACCCGGCCGTCAGCGGAGGAGTGGGACACGACAACACCTCTGTGAATTGTCTTCTTCAGATAGAATCTATCTGCCCTAAACAATCTAGTAAGGAGAGGATTTTCCAGGATCCAGCCTGATATCGATTGGGGGCTGAGACCCAAAGAATGATATTCTCAGCAATAGCCCCCCCCTCTCTGAATCAATTTACCTGCCCAAGATAGATATGCTGATGGCCTTTTGCAAAATGGTGAAAACAATACTCTTCAGGGGGGATGTACTCTGTAACAACCGTTTTTAATTACAGTTTTTGTTAATAGCATTGACTGTTTTTTAAAGGCTTGATTTTGTATTTTATTGATGTTTTACTTAAGCTGCCTAGAACAGTGGTGGGATTCAGCTGGTTCTCGCCGGATCGCACAAACCAGTAGCGGCGACGGCGGGAGGCTCTGCCTACCTGCCCAGACGTGCGTGCATTCGCATTTGTGAACCAGTAGGTAAGGTAAGTGAGTCCCACCTCTGGCCTAGAAGTGTGAGAATAGGCAGCACAGAAAAAAATCTTTATGTGAGTCATTGTATACCCCTCTCCTTTTTCTCTATCAAAGAAGTCAGGCTTAATGGCAAAATCATTGAGTCATTCCAGAGCAGGAAGCAAAAAGAGGGAATTTCTAGATGGTGTTTTTTTTTTTCAGAACCAAGAGTTGCGTGGGAAACAATCTTGTCAAAGGGGATGTTGCCTTTATTCCCAAAAAGGGAATTTGAGCCTAAATGGCTACGTTGGGTTCATATAGCTAGAAACTGGCCTTCCTAAAAAAACCAGGAGTGTATTCCTCTTCTAGAAATAAAATGGACAATATTCTACTGTCACTGGGAACTTGGATAAAGAAAGACACTTACCTGTCTTTGAAGAAAAGTAACTCTTTCCCCAGCATTGTCACAGCATCGAATGAAAATTTGGAGTCACAAAGTTCGGGATTATATGGGGTTGGTAGTTTGGACAAAGGTTGACGTGACACCTGAGGCTTTCGGGATCCAAATTCCCTCGGCCCTAGAAGATGATAATTCTCTTTGAATTAGGAGTGAAAACTCATTGTAAGACTAATACGGTATGTAGCTGATATGTGTATTGCATACACATTCATATTTGTGGTCCTCCAAATTTAGATGGATGGATGAATGGATGGATAGGTAGGTAGGTAGATTATATAGATAGATCTATGTATGTATGTATAGATGTATAGATGGATGGATGGATGTATAGATGGATGGATGGATGGATGGATGGTTGGATAGTTGGATGGATAGATGGATAGATGGATAAATGGATAGTGCCAGGGTTCAAAGTAATACCCCTAGTGAAAAAAAACTCCAAGGCTTGGATTCCCTCAAAGTTACATTTTATTAGGAATGTCAAATTGGCACATCTGGGGAAACCCGAATCTGAAAGCTTCCAGGATTTTCCCCAGCCAAAAGAAAGTTCAAGTCCCTGCCCAACACCCACAAGTCCATCACATGGTCCAATCAGGGCATTGTCCCAACTGGAGATACCTCCCAGTTTCCAACCTCCCAGGTGCAAGACAAGATGTCCTTGACTCTCTGTGAAAGGAATGTTATTAGGACTATATATATTTCCCATGCTCTACACAATCCCTCCTCCCAATTTCCCACAGTAGTAAATGTGGCAGGTTTGAAGGCCCAATACATAAGGTGGCTTCCAATACATAAGATGGATGATAGTAGAATTTATATTAGATTATATATCAATATATCAAATCTACGGTATATGTTAATCTCTTGAATTGTCAGGAGATTGCCAAATGGATTTAGCAACTTTCTCATTTAATAGCATAAATCTGAAACAAAATTCCAGCATTTTTGCACAAGATTAGTTTTTGGGAATGTTATCATTGAAAAGAGTCCTGGACTTTGGAATTTCAGATTTTATTTGATTTCTTGAATTGGTGTCCAAAAGTTACCAATGCCTAATATTCTAATAATTGGAGTGTATTCTAATGGGAGACAATTTTACTGGAAATGTTGGGATATTTCTAGAAATGCATGTTCTACTTTAAGGTTGTAAAACTATAGTTAAATGATGGGTGGCTTTTGGGTCTGATTTGATGAATAGTTCTCATTAAAAAAAGTGCAAAATCCAGTTCCATTAAAAAGACCGAAATATATTTCAAGCCAGACCAAATCTCTTCAGTTCCAGAATGTATGGCAAAATGTATACTTGATAAGGGATATTAATTGTTAACACTATTTATAGGAAAGGGGGGAAATGAAAATAATGTTTCAACATGAGCTCTGCAGTAGTTGTAGGTAATCTGAATCCCCAGAACTGTGGTTGGGTGTCCATGGAGTTATTGAAAAGAAAGTCAAGATGGCAGCCATGATGATATGATCAAAGGTCTACCTGCGGCATACATAAAAAACAGGTAGAGTTTCAATCATACTATTCTGGCCGCCATTTTTATCTTTTAACCATACCTCTCCAATGTGTCTGGAGATCTTTGTAATATCTGGAGCCCCCTTGGATGCAACTGCTGAAAATCTTAAAAGCAGAGTTTTTCACCATTTTAAAACACAAATCATGTATGAAGGGGAAAAAAAATCAAGCTTAGACCAGAATAGAGAATCTTTCCACAAACTCCTGAAGAAATCAAGATGAAACAAAAAAGTTCTGCTCATTTTCCCAAATCACCTCACATATCGTGGCTCTCAGGTTGCCAAATGGAACCTCTTGCTTCCAAAACAATATGTCAAAAAGTAAATATATAAACCATTGCAACATGCACATGTTAAGTGAGTGCATTATGGGATTTTTAAAAGCATAATAATAATAGAAAAGGTGGGCTGGAGATGAAGTTGAAAAACTGTTCAGCATAGGGTGGTTAATAAATGCAGGTATGTGCCTGAATTTGAGCTAGGAAGTTGGTTGAACTCATCCAGTTGTGGTTTCTGAACAGCCATAATTTAGTATGGAGTCATTGGTGCTCCCAGAGCTTGGTTGCTTTCTTCCAGATGTTTCATTACCAAGCTGGGTAACATCATCAGTGCTACTGGGAAATGGGATTTGCTCTCGTTTTATATATTACTAGCTGATAACCCAGCATTGCCCAGGTATTTATTTATCCCAACCCTGTATTAGACAGGAAAAGCCATCACTCACTGTGGTGAGAATTAGAGGCCTAATTGCCCTGGCTAACAGCCTGGGAAAAATTCTACAGGAAACAGCTTTTGAGGTGATTATCTGCATTAGCAGGCACCTCCCCCGACAACTTGTCCTCTTTGCTTGAAGCTGAGGGCTTCCGTTTGTTTGTTTGTTTGTTAAGAATCAATCCTCCTTACCAGAGGGAGCCCCCTTGTGGAGTATTGTGAAGCCGTTACCATGGCAACTCCATTGTGATGTACATTAGAAGCCATTTTAAGGCACAACAGAACTTGAATAATAATAATAATAATAATAATAATAATAATAATAATAATAATAATAATAATAATAATTTAATTTTTATACCGCCCTTCTCCTGAAGGACTCAGGGCGGTGAACAGGCAAATAAAATAATACGATACATTTCAATAAAAACACTATTTAAAAAACTTATTCCAATAGCCTAAATTTAAAATACAATACAAAATATAAAATATAAAAATATAAAATAAACCCCAATAAAATCCATATTTAATATTTTAAAAAAAACCTATTAAGCCTATTAAGCCAGTCCTGCTCGAAAGAATAGATACGTTTTAATACAAAATGCAAACTATCACTGTCAAAAGTACTGTGATTTGACACTATAGATATAATTCATTCCTTTTCATTTCAGCAGCCTAGGTGTTCCAGAGCTGGAACACAGACACAGACACACACAGACAGACACCCCGCCCCCCGAAGGGTGTTAGGGTTGTCTTACCCCCACAGTATTTTTTTTTGCAGAGAGTAAGTCATCTGGGTACCAAGTTGGTTGAAACTGCTCAAGTCGTTCCAGAGTTATGCTGGATTGTGTGTGTGTGTGTGTGTGTATATATATATATATATATATATATATATATATATATATATATATATATATATATATATATATATATATATATATGTCTTTGGTTGTTCGGGTTTTCTCCCGTGCAAAATTGGAAGTGTCTTGGCGGCGTTTCAACGAGACTTCACGAAACGCCGCCAAGACACTTCCAATTTTACACGGAGAAAACCCGAACAACCAAAGACCTATATACAAACACCGTGAAAACCTCAGAAAACAAATATATATATATATTTGTTTTCTGAGATTTCAGTGTTCTATAGGTCTTTAGTTGTTCGGGTTTTCTCCGTGTAAAATTGGAAGTGTCTTGGCGACGTTTCGACGAAGTCTCATTCGACGAAGCACGAAGCTGAAGCCTGAAGATGACGAATGAGACTTCGTCGAAACGTCGCCAAGACACTTCCAATTTTACACGGGAGAAAACCCGAACAACCAAAGACCTATATACAAACACCCGTGAAAACCTCAGAAAACAAATATATATATATATATATATCCTTTTATATGTAGGTCTTTGGTCCTTTTATATATATATAGATTAGCTTGCCCTGTCAGTGTTGGTGGGAATAGGCATGGTATTTCATTGGGCTGTTGTTTACAGCACTCAGACAAACAAGCTAACAGTAAACAACAGCCCAAGGGCCCCACAGTTCAACCCTGAATTAAACATATTCTTTTCTAAAGTTTAGTATGATGACATCAGGTAATGATCAGTAAATGTTAATTAACCATAGCCAGATTAGAGAATTTATTTCAACTAATATTAATACATCCTACTTTATAAAATGGAGACAGCACTGCATAAATAAAGAAAGCAAATGTTTTGCATGAATTACTAAAAAAAAGGACTAGTTGTAAGGAAGTAAATCTTTAAATCTAAAGAATTTAAAATGTTAAGAGGGAAACTTCAAAAGAAAAAGCAATATGTGTTACCATATAATGCCTGAATCCCTTTCACATCATCCTTGGGGAGTCGGAAACCAAAAGGATGTTGATATTTGTAGGTTGGATACATCAAAGATGATGGATCGGTAGAATGGGCAAGGCCCAATGCATGACCAAATTCATGAGCAGCAACAGTAAATAAGTTGAATCCTATATAATAACAAAATACAATGTTAATATTAATAATAGCTATAGCTTTTTTGGATTTTTTGCTAATGATTGTGATAACAAGGGATCACTTGAGTTAAGTGCTAAGGGCCAAAATTCATAATTTTATTGTCCTATAATAGTTTGGTGATACAGTTTCCAGCTACAATATTCTGCAGTATATGTGTGATAAAGCAAAACGATTTGAACATGATGCCATTGTACAAACAGAGGTGGATGGTGGACTATCTAATAAATATGAAAACAGATATTTCCTGTCTTTTTGGAACAACTGAGTTAACTTTAATTAATTAATTACTTTTCATTTAGAGCTTTCCTTCCATGCTTAGCATGATTGACTACCAACAACAACAGCAATTTAAGACTTCAAATTTACAAAAGAAATGAAATTCTATGCTATTTTCACAGGATTTTCTCATTCTTTGAAAAAAAGAAACTAAGAAAGATTGTTAAGTCATTGTTACCAATAAAAAAAAAAAAGAACATTTGCAGCTCAGGGTTAAAATGAGAGGTCCTGGGTGCTCTCTAAGCTTGCATGTCATCTAGTTTGGGTCAGTGGTGGATTGCTACTGGTTCTTCCTGGTTCGGGAGAGCCAGTAGTGGAGTTGTTGATGTGACAGCGAACCAGTTTGCTCTGATCGTCATATGGGCCCTCCCGCCTGCCCCTGGGCTATACCTATCTTTATTCCTTCATTTTAAGCCCAGCTGAAAGGCGCGGCAGAGCAGATTGCAATGCCTCAGCTGTTCAGCAATTCAATGCACTTGCGTGAAGCGCAAGTTTGTCATGTGTGTGAGTGAAGCGAGCACACGTGCGCCGATCATGTGCAAAGTGCATGCATGAAGCGAACCGGTGGTAACACCAGTTAGAACCCACCACTGGTTTGGGTAACAAAATGTCTGCAAGAAAACAACCAAGCTCAGAGAGCACCAATGTTCATGCAATTTAGTTGTTTTTTCATAAAATGTAGCTCTTGAGACTTTTTATACATGAAATACAAGCCAATATGTTAAGGGGATTGCTAAACCCCATTCACCTATAAGGAATTGATAGTCCTGATCTTCCAGGGTCGGGAAGTATCTAGAAATCAAGGAAGAACTAACCTATTGAATCTACTGAAAAGCAAACTTTATTCCAGTTGAACTAAACTCTGTGCATTGCAATACATTAACAGTGGTGGGATTCAACTGGTTCGCACCACTTCAGCTGAACTGGATGTTAAATTACTGACTGGCCCCTCCCCTCCCCGCCCCTTCCAGAAGTCCCCACACACCCCATTTTGGCTCCCAGGTAAGTGCAGGGAGTCATACTAGGGCCAAAATGGGGTGCAGGGGGGTGCAGCGCAGCCCACCCGTGGCCAGTTTTTGCTCCCAGGAGGCTGCAGGGAGGCCTACTAGGCCCAAAACAGGGCACAATGGGGGCAGCACGCCCTGTGGCCCATTTTTGCTCCCAGGGGGTGCAGGAGGCTGAGTACTGCCTGTCACACATCCCTGGTCACGCCCACTATGGCCACACCCACCCAGCCAGTCATTAGGGCAGAGAACTGGTTGCTAAATTATTTGAATCCCACCACTGAATACATAGTTGTTTTCCTGTGACTTAAGGATCAAGATACATCATTTTTCAGTTCACTTATGGTCGCTTGCATATTTATTTATACAGATGATTGGTTTTGAACAAAGGGCCGTAATAGCTCAGGCTGTTAGTAGCCTGTTATTAGAACACAGTAGCCTGCAATTACTGCAGGTTCAAGCCCGGCCCGAGGTTGATTCAGCCTTCCATCCTTTATAAGGTAGGTAAAATGAGGACCCAGATTGTTGGGGGGGCAATAAGTTGACTTTGTAAATATACAAATAGAATGAGACTATTGCCTTATACACTGTAAGCCGCCCTGAGTCTTCGGAGAAGGGCGGGATATAAATGTAAATTTAAAAAAAAAATTGCCTTTTCAAAGTATTTTCAGATTAGTGTATCGTTTCATGCCTACCATTCATCCCCATCGTCCACTTCTCTGCATTGTCAAAATGAGTGTCTCCACCCAGTCCTTCCCCGGGTGCAAAAGCGTGGGCTAAGGTGCCCCGTGGCCCATCAAATGGGTAGGAGTCCCCGTGGTCTATCAGAATATAAAAACAAAACGGAACCTTAGAATAATCAAAGAATTAGAATATACTCCAAACTGCATGGCGTTTTTCTATTCTTAGTATGCTAGAATTCTATTAATGGAAGAGGTTCCATGGAACTTGGCAGTGACTGTGGAATTGCTACCAAATAAACCAGTGACTCGATACAAAGACCAAATAGCCATTTCCTTTTTAAGGCAATCCTAAATAAATTAGGATGAATTTGGCTTTAAGGTTTTTTGTTTTTTTTACCGCTAGCATTTAGTGAATCAGAACAGAAGCTTCGGCATATCATCTGAAATAGCATAGGCCCTTCCTCGTAACACACATAGTTGTGTTGAAATTTTTTGTTTGGCTCCCTGTAAAGTTAGTCCTCGACTTTCAGCTGTTTATTTAGTGACTGTTCAAAGTTAGTACGATGCTGAAAAAAGTGACTTACGACCATTTTTCACACTTACGACCTTAGTAGCATCCCCTATGGTCACGTGATCAAAATTCAGATGCTTAGCAACTGGCATGTACTTATGACGGTTGCAGTGTCCCGGGGTCACATGATCCCCTTTTGCGACCTTCTGACAAGCAAAGTCAATTGGGAGGCCCGATAGGCTTAACAACTGGGTTACTAACTTAGCAACGGATTGTGATTCACTTAACAACTGTGGCAACAAAGGTTGTAAAATGGGGCAAAACTCAACACACATCTCACTTAACAATGGAAATTTTGAGCTCAATTGTGGCCATAAGTCGAGGACTACCTGTATAGCAGAATTAATACAGGTACTCCTGGACTTACAACTTTTTGTTTAACAACAGTTTGAAGTTATAATGCTCTGGAAAAAATGGCCTACAGCCCATCCTTGAAGTTCTGACCATCTCCACGGTCATGTGATCAGAATTTGGGCACTGCAGTTGCACCATCTTGTGGTCACCTGATCATGATTCCCAACCTTCCCAGCTGGCTTCAGACAGGCAAACTGAATTTGGGAAGCTGGATTCACCTTATGATCACATGGTGATTCACTTAATGGCGGTAGTAAAAATGATCATGAAATGAAATCTGGTCACATGACTTTACAACTGCAACAGTTTGCAATGGAAATTCCAGCTCCAACTGTGGTTGTAAGTCAAGGATTATCTGTATATTTCAAAGGGCTACCAAGTAGCACTTTACAAATTGATTTAAAAGTGTGAAATTTGATAGATTCTTATCAAAATAGGAGCCAGATAAATTCCCCCCACCACCATCTTCTACTTACAGTATATTTTTCTGTATCTCTACCTCCCCTGCACCTTAGCAGCTATTGCATGGGTGTCAGACTCAAGGTCTGGGGCCTGGATCTGCCCCGCAGGGTACTTACATCTGGCCCGTGGTACTTCTGCCAGCGAAAATGGGCTCCCGAGCTCCGTTTTCAGTTGCTATGACCTCCTACAACCCTCTGCCAGTGAAAATGGAGTTCCGTTTTCACTGGCAAAGGGTTGCAAGAGGCCATGGCAGCTGAAAAGGGAGCTCAGGAACCCATTTTCGCTGGCAGAGTGCTCGAGCCACCAGAGCGCCCCTGACTGTAATGACACTGAGCTGGCCATTCCCACCCTAGCCATGCACCCCCGCCCCCCGAGGTCAAGCACAACCCTGATGCAGCCCTCAATGAAATCGAGTTTGACACCCCTGAGCTTTTGGCTAAGAAGCATAAGTGCTTTTTCCTTTCCTATTGCCAAACTGACATGTATTTACCATTCTTTAAATATCACAAGAAATAGAGCCCATCATGGTTTTTTATTTATTTTTTGCAACAGATGGAAGTGTCTCCTGATACCAACGCTACAGAGCACTGCACACCAAACAACTAGACACAAGAACAGTTTTTTCCCGAAGGCCATCACTCTGCTAAACAAATAATTCCCTCAACACTGTCAAACTATTTACTAAATCTGCACTACTATTAATCTTCTCATCGTTCCCATCACCAATCTCTTTCCACTTATGATTGTATGACTGTAACTTTGTTGCTGGCAATCCTTATGATTTATATTGATATATTGACTATCATTTGTGTTGTAAGTGTTGTAACTTGATGAACGTATCTTTTCTTTTATGTACACTGAGAGCAATTGCACCAAGACAAATTCCTTGTGTGTCCAATCATACTTGGCCAATAAAAAATTCTATTCTATCTATTCTATTCTATACCCCATATTCATCTCATCCATACTCACATGGGGATCTTCCAACCCAAAGAGGCTTATAAATTGAGTAATCGCATTATTTTGAAAATGGTGTCAGCTCTTTCCCAATATAAACTTAGCCTGTTAAGAATAAAGGCAAATATTTGCAATTCAGTATGACAGATATTACTAACACCAGTTACCTCCGTTTTCAAATGATATCATGATATCTGCTTCTCCTGTTTTTGCCTTGATGAAGCTCAAGGGGGCAGCAGCACTCCATGTTCTCAGACCCATCTCTACAGCCTTGTCAACTTCTGCCTGGGTTAGGCTAGAGGTGTATTTTTTTATTCTGTGGAGAAGAAGGCACATGTAGGAAATGACCAGGCTGAGCCTGAAGGGGTGGGGGGGTGTCAAACCAGGGGTGAGTTCTACTTACCTTTACTAACGGTTCGCATCGTGCCCACATGCGCGCTCTTCTGCACATGCGCAGAAGCTTCTGTGCATGTGCAGGTGAGTTTTGATGACATTTGGGTCAGTGGGCGGAGCCTCCTGCTGATTTTACTACCAGTTCTATAGAACTGGTCCGAACCAGGGACAACCCACCACTGGGTCAAACATGTCATCAGTCTCGAGTCCCTTTACACCCAACAAGAGACATAAGTCCAGCCCACCTTGAATTCCATTTACTCTTATCTACCACCAATTCGCTTTGACTGTTAGTAGTTCAGATTCTTGTAAAGTGCTTAAGCTTGCAATAAACCTATTCATTCGTTTGAACTGCCTGAACTCTTGTCCCAAAGATGCTTTTTTCAAGAGGCAACTGGATTTTCTTGTTTTTCTTTGAGGATTGAAGAAGCTTCTTGGATCAGAAACAAAACATCTTCAAAGAAAAACAAGATAGTCCAGTTCCCTCTTGTAAAAGCACTTTTAGGAAGACTTGGATGACTGAGACTGAGATGTTTGCCTGAACTCTTGATTTCCAGCCCTTAACAGCACACTTCTGGATGTACCTATGAAAAGATGGGAGTGAGACAGTATGCAGCCAGATAGGGAAAAAAGTTTCAGAATATGTGAAGCAGTTATAAAGCAATCGTAGCTATGTTGGTCCTTAGAGCAAAAAGCCAAAATGGATATCAAGGCATTGTTTTTATTTAGAAGTGCAAATTCTTGAGATATTCAGAATTCGTCATCAGGCGTGATGATAACAAAAGGAAAGGGCAGAGAAGAAAAAACTCTTATTTTCATCTATGGAACACAGATTTACAGGTACTCCGCGACTTACAACAGTTCGTTTAGTGATTGTTCAAAGCTATAGCAGCACTAAAAAATGTGATTTATGACTTTTTTATGACCAGGGTCACCTTTTGTGACCTTCTGACAAGCAGCAGTCAATGGGGAAGCTAGCTTCACTTAACAGCTACCATACTAACTTAACAACTGCAGTGATTCACTTAACAACTATGGCAAGAACATTCGCAAATGGGGCAAAAGGCACTTAACAATTGTTTCGTTTAGCAACAGAAATTGTGGGCTCAATTGTGGTCGTAAATTGAGGATTAACTGTATTGTTTATTTTGAAAAGAAATGGGGATGATAAAAAAAATCTATGGAAACATTATTGCATGGGAACACTCTAAAATTAATAGATGGAAAACCCCATAAACAGTAGTTTATAGTTTAAAGCCATATAATTATTTATGATAGTTTGCAGTGATAGTTTCAAGCAACCTCTAGATGGTGCTCCAGTTATTTGTGAGTTATTTGTTGAATCAGTCATTCTGATAGTGTCAGTCCGAAGAAAATTGAATGTAATGCACACTCAACTGAAACAAATACATTCAGGATGGAGTTAGTAAAGATTAAATGCTCTCATGCGGAGATCATAAATCGTAGAAACAGTCCACCTATAGGCTTGTCAATGGATCTTGAGGAACAGAAAAAAACTGTTCTTTTTTCTTTTTCAATTTTTGTCTATATTTTTTTTAAATGCAACTTCTACCAGATACAGAAATTACTGCTTTATGTGTTTATTTGGCAAGCTGGATGACATTTAATCTGGACATCTATCAGATTTAGCTCGCTTCCTCTCAAACTCTACCAGAATCACATTCAGACTTCAATGTTCCACATCCAAGAATGAATAACAGAATAACAGAGTTGGAAGGAACCTTGGAGGTCTTATTGTCCCACCCCCTACTCATGAGTGATGTTCTTAGATTCAGTTTCCATTCTAAGATAGCCATTTCTCTTTTCCTTTGGTGGGGAAATTCAACATTTGCAACATACAGCCTTTCTGGAAGATCTAAGATTGCAGAATATAAAGGTAAAGATAAAAGTTCCCCTTGCACATATGTGCTAGCCATTCCTGACTCTAGGGGGCGATGCTCATCTCCGTTTCAAAGCCGAAGAGCCAGCGCTGTCCGAAGGCGTTTCCATGGTCATGTGGCTGGCATAACTAAACACCAAAGTCGCACGGAACGTTGTTACCTTCCCACCAAAGATGGTCCCTATTTTTTCTACTTGCATTTTTTAGGTGCTTTCGAACTGCTAGGTTGGTAGAAGCAGGGACAAGTAACAGGAGCTCACCCCATTACGCGGCACTAGGGATTCAAACAGTTGAACTGCCGATCTTTCGATTGACAGGCTCAGTGTCTTAGCCACTGAGCCACCATGTCCCCTATATATTGCAGAATATACTTCCCCCCAAAACTTTTATTGAGCAGTTATCTGATCTCAGTCTTAGCTTTTATGCTGTGTTTAATTTTCATCATCTCCCACTTGTAGTTCTCATTTTTTCCTACCCATTTGATGGTGGGTTTTTTTATCCCACAAAAATCCCATCAAGAAGGAGAAGAAAGAAAATTGAACTGTATTACTTGATTTGTAGTTTGAGGAACTTTTCATCCGGAATAACTCTAAGTTGCATTTTAACTTTTAAATTTGGAAACTGAACTGCTACGTTGCATTTCACTTAACGAAAGATTTAGACTTAAGTTTAAAATTTGTTGCCACTGGAAAAGTTCAAAGTGCTGAAGGTACTTCTTTTATTTACTACATGCATATTGAGAGGGGATTCAAGGCAGGTTACATTAAATGTCATTCCACTTTATCCTCACGTTGATCCTGTGAGCCGAGTACTATTAAGGGAGAAAGCAATTTATAATTATCTAAAGACTTTCATATATAAACCAAGATTCAGAGCTAGAACATGCTGTCCAACTTTATGCATGTCTTCCCTATTCTATCTTACTGGCTTGAGCCTTTTTGGGTAGCATAAAAGCATTTTAAAATTAATATCATGTGATAAAATATAATGTGTTTTTGTATTTATTTATTTTAAAATAAATAATTTACACAATCAGCTATATTGCAATTACCAATCTAAGTAGCATACAAACAGAAAACCCAACAAAGCAATAAAAACAAAACAATGCAAACTCTATAAAAAGTCACAGCATTCTGAGTCAGCAATCTTTATATTTTTCCTACATATTATTATGTACATGATTATCCCAATAATATATATCTCTAAAATGATTACAGGTAGTTTTCACTTATCTACTGTCTAGTTAGCAACCATTTGTAGTTTTATTTAGTGACTGCTTTGCTTAACAACTGAGTTGCTAGTCTCAATTTTGGTTGCTACAGGACCACCTGTTTCTGTAAATCACACTAAATGTGGCTTTGAATCTTAATTCAGTTTGGTTTAGAACAGGGGTCTCCAACCTTGGTCCCTTTAAGACTTGTGGACTTCAACTCCCAGAGTTCCTCAGCCAGCAAAGCTTTGCTGGCTGAGGGACTCTGGGAGTTGAAGTCCACAAGTCTTAAAGGGACCAAGGTTGGAGACCCCTGGTTTAGAATATCTTGGTTTAGAATAATTTCTTTAAAGAAAACCAGTTACATCCCATTCACATCCCGTTTTGGGCAGGGATTCAAAATATAGCATGAATGTTGATATTGTAATTTTGAACATGACTTGGCCGCTATAGTTGTCACGAGAAACAAAATGTAAACATAGGGTTCAGAGATGTCTTTTATTTTATTTATTTTTATCTTGCCTTTATTATTTTTATAAATAACTCAAGGCAGCAAACATATTCAACACATTTTCTTCCTCCTATTTTCCCGACTGCAACAACTTTGTGAGGTGGGTTGGATTGAGAGACAGTAACTAGCCTGGAGTCACCCAGCTGGCTTTCATGCCTAAAGATAAGATGAGGACTTACATTCTGGTTTCTAGCCTGGTGCCTTGGCCACTAGACCAAATTAACTCTCAGCATTAGATTAACTTCAAAAGAATATATACAACACATTATGATGTTCCTGACTTCTCATAAATATCCAGATGCCATACTACAAAGCAACGTAGCTGTCAATGTGCTGTGTTATCTGAATATGAGACTTTTAAAACATCGAAAGATAGAAGGTAAGGTAAGAAAGAGGGATATTTTCATGTGAATACATCCTATTCGAAATGTCAAAGGGATGTATCTTACATCTTATAACTTGCACCTGAATATATCAGCAACTTCCTTTAAAAAACATCTCTTGGTATCCCAACGGTGCTTTTTCAAGAGGCAGCTGGATTTTCTTGGGGTTTTTTGGCAGATGTTGCACTTTTCATCCAAGAAACTTCTTCAGCTCCGACTTGGTGATGGGGAATGGAAGGATTTATATTCCTTGCAGGTACCTGGTCATTTGCATTCTTTAGAGAGTCCTTGAAGCCACTTGAAGGTTTGACTGCGTCCTCAGGGTCACTGGAGTAGTGCAAATGAGCTTCTTGGATGAGAAGCCAAACATCTTCAAAGAAAAAACAGAAAGTCCAGTTGCCTCTTGAAAAAAAAGCATCTTTGGGACAACCATGACCCAGATGACTGAGACTCTCCATAGATATCAGTTGGTATCTTTGTTAGTGAAGTCTGACACCTTATGGTCATAGCTTAGGGCCGCGGTCCCCAGCCTTTTTGGAATCAATGACTGGTTTCATGGAAGAGAATTTATCCAGGGACAGGAGGGTGGGGGATGGTTTCAATTTTGCTTGCTTGTCCGCTGCTCACCTCCAGCTGTGCTGCCCAGAAATTGGAGACCCCTGTCTTAGGAGAAATATTAAAATCCTATATGGTCTAAGTACAGACACATACCATTTCTGTAACCAATAAGTGAAAGAAAGATTTGCTCACCTCCCCAAAATCGCAAATGTTGAAATACCTCTATAATCTATAAGCGCATAGACTACTGGCAGAACACAAGGCATCTGAATTGCAGAATAACAAATAATGTAAATATTTCAAGACTGTTAATTCATTACCTATAAGTCAGTGTCCTTTTCTTCCACTTAGGTTCCCCTGGGAAAAGTCGATAGTTTGCTACATCGGGGACTCCACATCGCGGCTTCTTTATTATATCCATAGTGCTGTAGTCCAACTTCCCAGTGACCTGTAAGCCAAAGAAAGCTTGCATCTGCTGGACTTTCTTTGTCATGGAATTGCCGCCACTGATCATTTCTGCAACTTGGTGTCTTCCCTTTGGTGTGTAATATTTCTCAAGGTATTCCTAAAGGCAGAGACCTAAAGGAGTAAGTTGTCCTCTTACACGTCACAAACAAATGTATAGATTCGCATAAAATTAGGAAGCCCTCATTTAAATACTGTATAGATCCATGTCTGCTATAATGTATTCCAGAATTGATTGTATTCTTCTTTAAAAATAATCTTCAATCAGGTTACAATGAAACAACCTGAAAGTGCCATACTAAATTCCAGAGTGAAATCCTCAAACTAAATCTTGACAATTTATTTATTTATTTATTTATTTATTTATTTATTTATTTATTTATTTATTTATTTATTTATTTATTTATTTATTTTGTCACACAGTATATATATAAGCATAAGCATGAAATAATTATACAATATATAAGCATATATATGAGTATGAGTATGTAATAACTATATTAATTGGATATAACGAAAGGAAAGAATAGGACAGGGATGGTAGGCATGTTAGTGCTCTTATGCACGCCCCTTACAGACTTCTTAGGAATGGGTGAGGTCAATAATAGTAGATAATAGATAGATAGAGAGATAGAGAGATAGAGAGATAGATAGACAAAACTTACAAAATGAGATAGAAATAAAAATTCAAACCTAGATGAATAGTAGATTTGAATTGATTCCAATAGCTACTAAATTCTTTGTATAATAAAAGTCATCATCATCATCTTTATCTTCAATATAATGTTTATGTGAATTGGTGCTCTGAATATTGTCTTCAATTGTTCAGATGCTTATTGTGGCTAGGAAACTGTATAGCTCCTTATTCTCTTTGTAGAAGATGTTTTGATGCAGAGGATTATATTCTAAGAAGCCTTTAAAACAATACCTTCTATAGCAATTTAAACTGGATATATTACTGAGAAATGAAATACACATATAGGTTTTTCCCTATGTGATATAGTTAAATTAAATGACAGTTTGCTGCTTTTAAAATAATGATTCTAATCTCTGCATTTACAATCTCCATTTAGTGAGGTAGCAAATCAAACAAGCCATGGTTTGCTTAACCAAGATGTATTAAACAAATCAAGGATGCAATGGATTTGCAATATGCATTAAATTATAATCATACATCAGCCACAATGGATTGGTTTACACAACTTGCAAAACTCAACTGTATTGTGGCTCAGCATGTTACATGGCTATTTCATGATTATTAGACTGCCTTCTCTAACTTGGAATTTTCTTGATTTTCTTGCAGCTCTCAAAATTATCAATTGCCAACAGATGTTAATCTGGAAGCTGCAAGATTATTGAAATATCTATCACCACTCTGTCAAGGAGACATATGTGTCTGGTGTGTATGTGCACAAGGGAGACAGATGAAATTTGCTTTATTATATTGTGATATTAATTCTATGATTTACAATTGTAAACCAAAGCATAAAAGCTTTGCATCTTAACATGCAAATAGGAAGAGATCATCCCCCCCACTTCCTTACTAACATTTAGAGTCACACTTATTCTAAGGCAGGTTAACAATTTCCAAAATTGCTTTCTTAAAGTTTTTAACATGTTATGGAAATTATAGCTTGAGTTTCCAATCACTTGACATTTCTAATGATCCATATAGTTGCAGGTTGCATAAAGGGCATGCTTAAAATTTAAAGCAAGATTCCATTATATTTCCAGTCTGAGTCTTAAGACTCTGTTGACATTTAAAGCATGCTTTCCCCAATTGTATGGGAAAAGGAAACAACAAACCCAGATTTCTAAATGGTGACAGGGGTGCCATCATTTGGGATAGAAAGGCAGAGTTTCATTTATACAGCAGAATTAAAAAAATGTCATGTAATGAAAAAGGGTTAAAACATCTTCCCTAATTTCTTCATAGGGCAGAATCTAAAAACGACAATTTGTTTATTAAAACATTTGAACAAAACTCTGCTGCATTTAAATTAAGTCCTGTTGATACCTACACAACATATTTTCAGCATATGTTAGGTGGACGATTAGGTGACTGGAGGCTAAAACATACAAAGAACAGTTGAAGGAACTAGGTTTGTCTAGTTTAATGAAAAGAAGGACTAGGGGAGACATGATAGCGGTATTCCAATATTTCTGGGGCTGCCACAAAGAAGAGGTGGGTCAACTTATTTTCCAAAGCATCTGAAGGCAGGACAAGAAGCAATGAATGGAAATTAATAGAGGAGAGAAGCAAGCTAGAATTAAGGAGAAATGTCCTGACAGTTAGACAATTAATCAGCAGAGAACTTGCCTCCAGAAGCTGTGGGTACTCCAATGCTGGAGGTTTTTAAGAAGAGATTGGACAACTTTTTGTCTGAAATGGTATAGGATCTCCTGCTTGAGCACAGGGTTGAACTAGAAGACTTCCAAGATCCCTTCCAACTCTGTTATTCTGTTCTTTCTCAGTTATGCTAACAGTTAAGCCCAGTTCAATTGAAAAATTCAGTAGGACTTAGGCTTCCCAATGTACGCCTAGAATTGCAGCCTAAATCATTAAAGCATGCAAAGCATTACCAACCTGGGCAATGTAGAAATCACTCCAGTTGGATGTTTTTGGCAATGTGAAAAGAGCCGGGGCTGTAGCTGAGTATTTCAAAGAAAATATCAAAAGTAAAGCTGGGGAGAAGATGCAAAACAGCTCCATTTCTTCCTATATATGATATGAAGAGTGGCTTGAGAAGAGCAGGTGAAGAGATCCCATTCTCCTTTTATAGAGGAAACCTAGTTTGGAAACTAAGAGCCAAGGTGACTCATGTCTCAGATGGTAATTATACAGCTTAAAGATTTGATGAAGGGGTAACACACCGGTACTTAGATAGAGGAAAAGTTGGATTCCTTCTAACTCATGAAAAACATTGCCAAGAAAGAAACATTGTAGAATGCTACAGAAATTCAATGTGTTGGATCCAGAACAGAACATCAGTTTTATAAGCGTACTTATTGCTTCACCACATTGCAATTAAATCTACAGTCCCTTCTAAGAACCACTTCTGAATATCTGAAGACTTACTCCATATATAGCATAGAAACAGGGGTGGGATTCAGCCAGTTCAGACCGGTTCGGGTGAACCGGATGTTAATTTTAATCTGGTTCAGCAAACTGGTTTTTCCAAGGACTGTCTGACCCTGCCCACCCCAACCCACCCCTCCCAGGAGTCTCCACGCAGCCCATTTTGGACGCCAGGTAAGTGCAGGGTGCGTGCGGAGGAAAAAATGTCCTACCAATAGTCTGGAAATGGGCCTGTTTCCTGCCTCTGGAGGGCCTCTGGTGCCCGTGGGAGGCCGTTTTTTCTTTCCTGGAGGCTCTAGGAAAGCCTCTGGAGCCTGGGGAGGGCAAAAATTGGGCCTACCGGAAGTATCGGAAGTCTGGAAACGGGCCCATTTTCAGCCTCCAGAGGCACGCAAACCGAACTGGTTTTTACATCTGGTGAAGCCCACCATTGTGTATAAAGCATATTAGCTATGAAATGAGCCTTTCTCAAGTGTAATGCCACCCAACCTGATTCTAACCATTGGGTGAAAGAAACATGAGGGACATCAAGGTTAAAAAAAAAATCCTTGATAACAGTGGATTGTTTCCACAATGAAATTCAGCTACTTTTATATTGAACTATTAGAAGTGATCTGAAACCATCAAACTGTTTTACTTGTTGCGTTGATCAAAATGCTACCTACTCTTTCATCTCTAGGCAGCTTGCAATTTATGAGACAAAAATGAAAACAGTAGCACCCCTTCATAAAAACCAATAAATGGTAAGCATGACAATGAAAAACTATAAATAAATCTGGTTTCTATCAGATGATTCCAAATTTTCTCTTATAGAGGACTGTTTTCATAATCTTTTGAACCATTGTAAGAATAGAGGCTCATCCAACCTCATGGAGCAACCTTTTCCTGAGGGACAGGCCTACCATAGAGAAGGTCTTAATCAACCCCTCTGGTTTTTTTCAGGGGCATGAAGAATTTTCTCCTTCTTAGATGATATAGGCTCCATATGAAGAAGTTATTCGAGTTATTTAGATATTCTGTAGTAGTTATTTACTCTATTACTGCTAACATCTTTTTTATTGGTGCATGTGGTTTCACTAGTACAAATATTCTTTCTCTTTCAGGCATGCTCTGTCAACAACAGTCATGTTGTCACTCGATCCCATAGTTAACATCATTGGTATCTTTACTGAAACTTATCATAGTCTTTGGAAACAACTTTGATCAAAGGCAATTGGGAATGTCAGTAAGAATAGTATAATCAAATACGTGAGAAGGATCACCCTTCTTGCTTATCTCAAAGGATAGCCATTTTCTATCACTGTAATGCACACTGTGAATAGATAACAGATTAACAGAGTTGGAAGGGATCTTATAGGTCATCTAGTCCAACCCTCCGTTCAAGCAGGAGACCCTACACCATTTCTGACAAATGGCAGTCCAATCTTTTCTTGAAAGTCTCAAGTGATGAAGCTCCCACAACTTCCTAAGGGAACTTCTGTTCCACTGGTTGATTGTTCTCACTGTCAGAAAGTTCCTCCTCATTTCTAGGTTGAATCTCTCCTTGGTCAGTTTCCATCCATTATTCCTTGTCTGGCCTTCAGGTGCTATCCTGGAGTCATAGTGGACAACCAGCTAAAAATAAGCCAGCAGTGTGCGGCGGCAGCCAAAAAAAGCCAATGCAATCCTAAATTGCATTAACAGAGGGATAGAATCAAGATCAAGTGAGGTACTAATGCCACTCTATAAAGCCCTAATAAGACCACACCTAGAATACTGCATCCAGTTTTAGTCACCACACTACAAAAAATGTTGAGATGCTAGAAAAAGTACAGAGGAAAGCAACCAGGATGATTAGGGGACTGGAGACTAAAGCATATGAAGAACAGTTGCAGGAACTGGGCATGGCTAGTCTAGTGAAGAGAAGGACCAGGGGAGACATGATAACAGTCTTCCAATAGTCTATTGATTGAAGAGATACAACAATCAGTGGAAGAATGTAATCTGTTATGCTCTTTTGTGAAGTGATTGCTTAAGTGAGTTGACCTTATGGACTCACTTATGTATGCATGACAATAGAAGAAGAGAGGTATCTAAGACTACGTCAACAGGATGATCGAAAGACATCAACCACAATGAAGCCATCTGTTGTGGTGCAAGCAGATGCATAAGATAATGGACTGAAGGAAGTTTCATAATCACAGCAGATGCAACTACTGTGAAGAGGAAAGATTGCCTTTGTGCTTATTGTGCATTCTTTGTCTGATGCATGCGTCTGTTGGATGAGTCTTCTAATTGATCTACTTTCACCTATTTAGTAAGTGCTGCAAAAAGAGATATAAATGCGTTTACTTTCAAAAGACATATGAATAGTTTGACAATCCTCAAGCCTTGTGATATTCTTTCATTGGGGGCGGTATTACTTGGAACCCTGACATTACTGTTAATTATTCTAAGTGTAAGCTTTCTGGGTTATATTTTGAAAGATGTTTATGAACAACCAGTACAATTATAGCGTAGTTTGTGTATGATGTGCAAAATCACAATGAAAGCCTATTCTGGATGCCTTACAGTGTTATTGCCCTGTATCTGCTTACTAAATTACATGGTACTTTGACACATAAATCAGCATTTTTCTAAATGAATATGAACTCTTTCTGAAATATACTCATCTAAGTTTAAGTATCATGTTGGAGTGAAATAGTTTATTGCAGCTGTTAAAGGCTCTTCAAAGGCTAGTCGAGGTTTTGGGCAATTTTTGCTTCTTTCATCAACTCCAACATGAAGAAGAAAGTTGTGTCATAGTGTCGTGATATTTTACTTGTGTTGTGTTTCAATTGCCTGGGAGTCCAACTTTTCTTCTAATCTTGGAGAAGTTGGAGAAAACTTTCTGTTGCACATGCTTTTGTAGACATTTACCCTGTTTTCCCCAAAATAAGACATCCCCTGATAATAAGTCCAATCGGGCTTTGGAGCGCATGGCAATAAGGCCAAGCACTTATTTCAGGGTTCAAAAAAATATAAGACAGGGGTCTTATTTTTGGGGAAACATGGTAGTAGAATATATTGTATTTTGGCGAAAAATTAAAAATTGGTTGGAGGAAATTACCCAATTAAAAATGGAATTTAAACCAGAACTCTATTTATTAGGAATTAACCCAAAAATAGACAAATCTTTATAATAACTAATATTTCATATATTAACGGCAGCAAAGATTTCTGTCGCATATGGATGGAAACAAAACAATGTACTAGGAGAGGAAATAATAATCTGAAAAATTCTACAATGTGCAGAAATGGATAAGATGACGCTGGAAATTAAGGAAAGGGAAGAGTCAGAATACAATAAAGTGTGAAACAAACTATATGATTGGTTAGAAAAAAGAAATCAAAATAATAAATCGGAATGTCAATCTAATTGGGTTAAAACTAGGAAGTGTAAATTACTGAATAGTGTTAACCGGACAATAATGGTTCTGTAAATAGACACCAATGTAAATATAAGCACGTAGATGAACGATTAAATAAGAACAGAGAATATATATCTATGTCGATACAGTAAGCTGTAAAATAATATACGATGTAATGTTATGTTTGTTAGGTGTTTTTAATGTGTTTTTGTTTTTTGTTGTATTTTTCTTTATTTTGTTTCTAAAAGTAAAAAGTTTATTAAAAATTACTTTTAAAAAAAGAATATGTTGTATTGTAAGCATGAAAAGTCGGCTTCTTGGAACAGGACTACTGAAATAATACTGCATTACTGAATGTAGTATTGGTACAGTAAACACTTAGCAAACAGACTGCATAAACATGCTGGGATTCATCCGCTATTAGCCTGTGTTGATTCTACTTTTGGAGATCTTTTTTCAATTATCTTCTACTTGCCTCTTTGTTGTCTTGTTATCATAGGAGGCAAATTCAAGAAACAAGAACCACACAGACTTCAGCTTGAAATACAGCTTTAATGCTAGTCAGGGTAACATCACAATCTTGAAACATGTAAGAACTTCCCAAATTATATATATTTTCTGAGGTTTTCACGGGTGTTTGTATGTAGATCTTTGGTTATTCGGGTTTTCTCCCGTGTAAAATTGGAAGTGTCTTGGCGACGTTTCGACGAAGTCTCATTCGTCATCTTCAGGCTTCAGCTTCGTGCTTCTGGGAGCAATGTGTGACTGCAGCTGTTTCTTCCTTTTTAACTGCTAGTGGGGGTTTGAACTGATTGGGTGGGAGCTTGGCTGTGCTCTGATTGGATGGGGTTTTTTTGGTGCTCTGATTGGATGGGGGTGTGTCCTCTTTGGGTGGGGGCTTGGTTGTGCTCAGATTAGTCTGAGCTGCAGGGGGATTTGAGCTGGTGAGCTGCACAGCTGTTGTCCGGCTTCGTGTTCGCGGTCGTGCCACATCTTCACAGTGGGTGTCAGTCTGCTGCATGTATGGATTGGAGGGGTTTGAAATGGCCAATGTTGCAGCTGCGGTCTGGCTTCTGGTCCTTAATCGTGCTTCATGATCAGTGTGGGTTTGGGTCTGCTTTCTGGGTGGATGTGTGGTGGTGACACTTCCAATTTTATGGGAGAAAACCGAATAACCATATATATATATATATATATATATATATATATATATATATATATATATATATATATATATGTTTTCTGAGGTTTCCACGGGTGTTTGTATGTAGGTCTTTGGTTGTTGGGTTTTCTCCCGTGTAAAATTAGAGTGTCTTGGCGACGTTTCGACGAAGTCTCATTCGTCATCTTCAGGCTTCAGCTTCGTGCTTCTGGGAGCAATGTGTGACTGCAGCTGTTTCTTCCTTTTTAACTGCTAGTGGGGGTTTGAACTGATTGGGTGGGAGCTTGGCTGTGCTCTGATTGGATGGGGTTTTTTTGGTGCTCTGATTGGATGGGGGTGTGTCCTCTTTGGGTGGGGGCTTGGTTGTGCTCAGATTAGTCTGAGCTGCAGGGGGATTTGAGCTGGTGAGCTGCACAGCTGTTGTCCGGCTTCGTGTTCGCGGTCGTGCCACATCTTCACAGTGGGTGTCAGTCTGCTGCATGTATGGATTGGAGGGGTTTGAAATGGCCAATGTTGCAGCTGCGGTCTGGCTTCTGGTCCTTAATCGTGCTTCATGATCAGTGTGGGTTTGGGTCTGCTTTCTGGGTGGATGTGTGGTGGTGACACTTCCAATTTTATGCGGGAGAAAACCCGAATAACCATATATATATATATATATATATATATATATATATATATATATATATATATATATATATATATATGTTTTCTGAGGTTTTCACGGGTGTTTGTATATAGGTCTTTGATTGTTCGGGTTTTCTCCGTGTAAAATTGAGTGTCTTGGCGACGTTTCGAAGTCTCATTCGTCATCTTCAGGCTTCAACCGTGCTTCTGGGAGCTTCCCAGAAGCACGAAGCTGAAGCCTGAAGATGACGAATGAGACTTCGTCGAAACGTCGCCAAGACACTTCCAATTTTACACGGGAGAAAACCCGAACAACCAAAGACCTATATATATATATATATATATATATATATATATATATATATATATATATATATATATACACTCCCTAACACCATACTATTTGTACTTGTATGAGAGTTAGTGCTCCCATTTTATTTTCCAGTTTTGTAATTTCCAACCTCATTGCTCCTGTTAAATAACTGAGAAAAAGAAGAGATAAAGCTTCTAGGCTGGAGTTAGCTTATTATGTAATGAATGGCAGAGTTGCAGATTTAAGCCTTCCAAAGCCCTAAACGGAGTGCAATGCATGTAACACCATATCTGGAGAGAGAACAAGGAAGAAGAAGAAAGGAATGTATCTGCCAACTTTTTTTTGAGTGCCCAGTGCAAAAGACAGAAGAAGCTTGTCCATGTTTCAAGAAAACCCCTGACAGGAATTTGTTTTTTTTTACAGTAGAAAACCTAATTCTTAAGAAACAGGCACAAGTTTTAATTACAAGGTAGATGTTTTGCTATCTCTTCTCTTTTCTCATCTTCTGTTTGCAGGTTTTAGGAGCGAGGTTGGTTTAATAGTTAACACAACAAACTAGAAACTGGGACTTCTTCTAGTCCTGCCTTAGAGAGAAAGACAGCTGGGTGATTTGGGACCAGTTATACAGATTGATACATAATAGGCAATCTTTCTAGGTGTTAGATCTGATGATGGAAGAGACGGACACAGCTCTTTCAGTAACAATAGCTCTTTATTAGTAGACCAATACAACCCAACAGAGTGCTAGTCTGGCAGTGTCCTCTTTTATAGACGGCTTAACCAATGAGCTTTAAGTACTTTCCCGCCTTTTTGGAGGACCTGAGTGAAAACTATAGCACACTCCTTATATGGTACATAACACCCCTCCCCTCCTAGAATAAATTTACTTTGAACAATTATGTATATATTTACAGACGTAATCATGCAGGTAGGTGGGGCTGGTGTGAGCCCTAGTTGACCTGTGCAGTTCAGTTTGCTCCTGGGCATCGACTTGAGTGGGTGGATTAGTTGCAGTCTCTGAACCCGCCAATGGAACCTCCTGGAACATGTCGCTGGGCATGGTAGGAGCTGGAAGGCCCAACCCCTCTGGAAGTCTGCGCTGGAGTCTTGGTTCCACAGGTGAGCATTCAAGTGCACAATTGGGTTTGAGTTAGTGTTAGACATTGGATTTAACAGTTTAGAACAGTCAGGATCTGGCCACTTGTCAGATTGAGTTTGGTCTGGTGTGCGAAGTGAAGAGTTCAAAATTTGGCCTTGGAGTTGGTCCAAATACTGACACCACAATCTCCCGTCCTCTAGCTCAACCTTGTAGGAGCGAGGACCAGATATTTCCATGACTGTGCCAGGAATCCAAAGAGCACCCCTGGCATAATTGTGGGCATAGACCTTGTCCCCAATTTCATATTTCTGAATTTTTCCTGTGGAATCAGTGTGTGTGTGTGTGTGTCAGCAATATAATTTGGATGCAATCGGTCCAATTGTGATTGGATCCTCCATCTCATGAGGAGCTTTGAGGTACTTCTATTGGTGACAGCACAAGGGGTGATTTGTTGAATCAGTAAAAATGTATCAATTCAGGCCTGCCAATCCCCCAGACCCATTCTGGCCAAGGCCTCCTTCGTAAATCTCACTAATCATTCAGCCTGCCCATTACTGGCCGGATGAAATGAAGCCACCAGGGTATGTCTGATGCCCAAGTCAGCCAAAAAAGCCTTGAATGGGATGGCCATCAGTTGCTATCCAAGACTAACAACTGAGCTGAAGACTAGTTTCATCAAATTTGAGAACTCTCTCCTCTGACTCTTCCTATGGCAAACATACCAATCCTAATGGAGCATACTTTTGTTAAAGAATCCCCATTCCCTCATTCCCCCACACATAAAATGTGAAATAGTAATTCACTATAATTCAGAGTCATATGACTCTGTGTTTTATTTGCATACATAAAGAAACCTAAACACACATACAGTAGTGGTCAAAATTGTGGAAACTTTTTGAGAAAAGTGTATTTTTGAGGTTTGACACCACTTTTCTTTGGAGTTTCATGATAATCATATTTCGCTGCTGGAATGGACTGGGAATAGCCCAGACCTTAATCCAATTGAAAATCTATTGAAACTTGTTAGTCAGAGGTGACCCAGCAATAAAACCCAGTTAATAGAAGCAATCATTCAATCTTGGTTTCACATTATAACAGATGCAGAACTAAAAGACTTGGTTCATTCCATGGGAAGATGTTGTAAGGCCATAATTCATGTTAAAGGTTACCCAACTAAGTATTAATTGACATGATAATTTTTGTATATCTCATTTTTTCTATGTGTTTCACTTTTCTTCTTTATACTGTAACTGCTATTCTAATAGCAAATCCTTCAGAAAAGTTATTGCATTACATTCTTGATTAAATTATCTTTCCATTTTTAGATAATTTTATGGTAGTACTCCCCACAAAAAAGTGGTGTTATTAGCTAGTTTTAGAAAATACACTTTTCCCAAAATGTTTCCACAATTTTGGCCATTACTGTACACTGGATATAACATCCAAAGCAATGGTGAAATCCTACCGGTTCTGTCCGGTGTGCGCGAACCAGTAGCGGTGGCAGTGCATGCATGGTTCAGCAAACTGGTAGCAGCTCAAGGCTCTGCCCACCCGCCCGGATGTTATTACTTCCTGGTTTTAACCAGGAAGTAACTCTTCTGCATGAGTAGATCAAAAACCGGACATGATGATGGCATGCGTGCAAGCGGAGTGAGCGCATGCATGCAGCATGCACACTTCTGAACTGGTAGGGAAGGTAAATAGATTTCACCCCTGACCCAAAGGTATATGTTTCAATAACTGAAAACCTTATCAAGTTTATTGATAGTAGTTTTATGTGTTTCTCTCTTTGAACATTACACAATATATTCTCTCAGGACAAAAGGTTATACAGATAGTCCACAACTTACAACCATTTGTTTCATGATCATTCCAAGTTACAATAGAACTAAAACATGTGACATGTGACCATTTTTCACATAATGATTGCAGCGTCTCATGATCAGAATTTGGACTCTTGGCAACTGGCATGTATTTATGACCGTTGCAAGATCTTGGGATCATGTGATTATCTTTTGTGAACTCCTGATAAGCAAAGTCAATGGGGAAGCCAGATTCACTTAATAACCATGTTACTAAGTTAACAACCATAGTGATTCACTTAACAATTGTAGCAAGGAAGGTCATAAAATGGGACAAAACTCACTTAATACATGTCTCACTTAACAATGGAAATTTTGGGCTCAATTGTGGCTGTACGCCAATGATTACCTGCATATCTATTAAAGTGATTGTGATTATGTGATTACTTATGGCAATGTTATTAGTCCTTAAGGTGCCATAGTTCATAGCAGCAGCAAAACTAGCATGGTGGCCTTTGGAATTTATTTCAGTGGGCACCCTGTCTGATCACCATCGCTGCAGCAGTTCCATATGTGTTATATTAGCAAAATTAAAGATATACTGTGTGGGTATTCCTAAATTCTATTTTTTGGGAGGGGTCAAATCAGTTGAGCATAGCTTTTTGGAACTGAAGACTTTGAAGAAAGAGGGATTTTCTAACTTCATAGAGTGTTCCAGACTCTATGGTCCAGAGCAGAGACAACTTTGCTGGCTGAGGGACTCTGAAGTCCCTCAGGGAGTTGAAGTCCACAAGTCTTAAAGGGACCAAGGTTGGAGATCCCTGGTCCAGAGGGTGGAAATGTAAGAAAGCCTTAAATCCACTAGATGGCATAAGAGGATTGGCATAAGGTTCACAGATCCGGTTCACAGAAGACCCATCTTGTGGAAAATAACAAGATATTGTACGTCTGTGCTCTCTGAATGTAAATCTGTTGCTTTAATTCTTTTACATATTAAAGTGCTCCACCGGGCATCAGTTCCATAATAACAACTGTTCTCTATTCATGCAGGAGTGGTTGAGTTCAAAGTTCAGATCACGAAGCGATGAACGAATGGCAGAAGGTTTAAATTAGTCGCTGATGAAATTTCCTCATTCTTCAAGAGATTTGTGATCTGCTCCAAAAGGATTTCTCTAAACATGCATGAGTGGCCACAAAAATGAGAAATGAAGCAGCTTAAAGAAAAGTCAAGTGATGCACATTGATTTGACAATGCTGTGCAAACAGATGCATGGGCACAAAAACACATGTATTAGAAAAAAATGTGCTGCGGTTCTGAAGCAGCAGACAGGACGTATCAGGAGATGGAGTGAAAATAATATTATGATGTCCTTTTATAAGATGTTCCTCATTGAAAAGAGCATGCGTAGATCTGTCAAGGAGCTGAAAATGGATTGAAAGCAGACCACCAAACATTTGAGAGGTCCTACTTTCAATGCCGGGGATGCGGTGGCTCAGTGGCTAAGACACTGAGCTTCTCGATCGAAAAGTTGGCAGTTCAGCATTTCGAATCTCTAGTGCTGCCGCGTAATGGGGTGAGCTCCCGTCACTTGTCCCAGCTTCTGCCAACCTAGCAGTTCGAAAGCACGTAAAAAATGCAAGTAGAAAAATAGGGACCACTTTGGTGGGAAGGTAACAGTGTTCCGTGTGCCTTTGGCATTTAGTCATGCCGGCCACATGGCCACGGAGACATCTTCGGACAGCGCTGGCTCTTCGGCTTTGAAATGGAGATGAGCACCATCCCCTCGAATCGGGAACGACTAGCACATATGTGCGAGGGGAACTTTTACCTTTACCTTTTACTTTCAATGCCATTAAAAAAAACAACACTAATACCATGGCATCCAGTCCCATCACTTCCTGGCAGATATAATGGGAAGAAATGAAAACAGTGACAGATTTTATTTTCATGGATTCTAAAATCACTGCAGACAGTGACTGTAGCCATGAAATTACAAGACTCCTTGGGAGGAAAGCTATGACCAACCTAGACAAGCAGAGACATCACCTTGTTGACAAAGGTCTGTATAGTCAAAGCTATGGCTTCCCCAGTAGTAATGCATGGCTGTGAGAGTTGGATTATAAGGAAGGCTGATTGCCAAAGAATTGATGCTTTCGAATTGTGGTGTTGGAGAAGACTCTTGAAAGTTCCTTGGACTGCAAGGAGATCAGATCAGTTAATCCTAAAGGAAATCAACCCTGACTGTCCATTGGAAGGACAGATACTGAAGCTGAAGCTCAAATACCTTGGTGCCATGCCCCCATCAGAGCCTGTATCTGCAGGGGAAGTTGAGCCAGAGCTGTGGCCAACAGAGATGGAAAGAGTGGCTTCGTTGGCCTTGGAGGAATGTGGGGAGTAGCAGGACAAAGCAGCCCTAGGCCCCTCAGGCTTGGGACAGCTTGCCAGCAGGGAGGAACAGGGACAGGACAGCTGAGAGAGGGCAGGCTGTGGAGATGAAGAGTGACGGAGCTCAGGCAATAGAGCAAGGAACACCCCCCTCCTGTTCCCTGAGCAAGGAGAGCGGAGAGGAGGCAGGAACAGTGCAGGCCAACCCTACATCTTGAAAGAAGAGTGCCCTGCCCTTCTTCACAAGGCACATCTGGGAACTGAGACTTAAGGAGATGCTGTGTGGAGGAGTGTTTGTTGGGAACAAATGCTATATTTGTGGAGTTTTGTGTCCCATTGACAACATTTAGAGTTTCCTGGACATCTTGCATTATTCTTTGCTTCTTGGACTAATTTCCTTGTTCCTTTGCTTCCTGAAACCATTTCCTTGTTCCTTTGCTTCCTGGACTCATTGATTTATTCCTTTGCCCTGCTGGATTTCTTGCTTTGAAGCCAGTGTGATAACAGCATTTTGATGGACTACTTGCAGCCAGAGGCTGCTCTCTCTCTCTCTCTGTGTGTGTGTGTGTGTGAGTGAGCACTTTTCTCTGGGACTTGCCATAAACGTGAGAGTGTTTGGGGGAAAATTGGAGCAATAAAGGGGTGTGTTGAACTTTCAGCTGATTGTTATCTCCGTGCCTTGCCCGGATCATCAAACTTGGTCACCAAATGAGAAGAGAAGATTCACTGGAAAAACCCCTGATGTTGGGAAAGATTGAAGGCGGAAGGAGAAGGGGATGGCAGAGGATGAGATGGTTAGATAGTGTCACTGATGCAATGGGCATGACTTGGGCAGACTGAGAGAGACAGTGGAGGACAGGGGGGCTTGGCATACCATGATCCATGGGCTCATGTAGAGTGACTTAGTGACTGAACATCAAAAACTCTCAATACTTCCAATAAAATGATTTTTTTAAAAAAATGGGATGGATAAACGTGATAGAGATTTATACAAATGTGTATGCATAAAAGCAGGAGATACTATTTGGATGCAAAGTAGTAGTTATTGCCTTCCTATGCATTCATCTTTCCTGTTTTAAAAATCCACATCACATAGCAATAGCACTTAGACTTATATACTGCTTCACAGTGTTTTGCAGCCCTCTCTATGCGGTTTATAGAGTCAGCCTATTGCCCCCAACAATCTGGGTCCTCATTTTACTGACCTTGGAAGGATGGAAGGCTGAGTCAACCTTGAGCCTGGTGAGATTCGAATTGCCAAATTGCAGTCAGCTGGCAGTCAGCAAAAGTAGCCTGCAGTATTGCATTCTAACCCAGTGATTCCCAAAGTGTGAGCCGCGGCTCCCCAGGGAGCCGCGCTATCGTCATGGGGGCGCCGCGGAATATCTGCGCCCGCTGGGTCTGGCGCTGATGCGCCATTTCTGGGGCGTCTGGTGCGCATGCGCAGTTGCAGGTCGGATTTCCGGGGGAGCCGCGGGCGAAAAAGATTGGGAACCTCTGTTCTAACCATTGCACCACCTCTTATATCATGGTATCTTGCCCTGAAAAATGTGTGAAACATAATCAAAGCCTTTTTGACGATATAGTTGCAGTGGGTTTTGGCATTTAATCGTTTGATATGAAAACTTCAAGGTCTTTGACGGGGTGAGGGTCATCTATAAGGTAATGTCCATCGAGCTTGTATTTAGTGTTCTGATTCTTTTTTCCAATGTGTAAGACAGGGCATTTCCTGATTGAGATTTGGAGTTGCCAAATTTTTGACCATTCCGACACAAAGTCAAGGTCTTTTTGAAGGGTAGCCATATTGTTGGTAGTGTTAAATAGTTTAACATCATAGAGAACACAATTACTTATAATATAATGTCTTATGTACTTAGCCAAAGTAAATTATAGTGTAAAACAATGTGCAACCACAGTTTTAAACTGTTTAGAAATAGAAACAATGACTTTATGCTGATTGGATTTGCAGATCATGCCATTTGTTTATCTAGTTCACGAACAGCAAGAATTAAAAACAGATTTTCCTGACTGAAATTTGCTGATGTGCCTGTTGATCTGCTATCCGGAGCCTTCAGCCCAACTTTACTTTCGTTCAGTAATGATTTTCGAAGTGTAACTTCTGTATCTTGCATGTAATGTGAAAAACATTTTCTAATACATGGGCATCAAACTCGCCACATCACATTGCCGTCATGTGACATGGTGATGGTTTTTCCCTTCATGGAGCTGGGGTGGGCATGGCCTGCATGTGACACATCCAGTTTGACACCCTTGTTCTAATATAATCCTTTGTTGTTATTAACATTATTTTCTTATCTTATTGTACATCAACTTCAAATACATTTTAAAAGGAAATAGTTTTTTTAAAATTGCAAATCAATTTCAGAATGCATAGCATTGAATTTATTTATTTATTTATTTATTTTGTCAAATACGTATTAAATAATATATATATAATTATAAGCATGAATTGAATACATAAAATGAATACAATTAAAGGGAACATTAGGACAGGAATGGTAGGTACGCTGTGCTCTTATGCACGTCTCTTACAGACTTCTTAGGAATGGGGTGAGGTTCAACAGTAGACGGTCTTAGGTTAAAGTTTTGGGGATTTTGGGATGAGACCACAGAGTCTGGTAGTGCATTCCAGGCATTAACAACTCTGTTACTGAAGTCATATTTTCTACAATCAAGACTGGAGCGGTTCACTTTAAGTTTAAATCTATTGTGCGCTCGTGTATTGTGGTAGAAGCTGAAGTAGTCATTGACAGGTAGGACATTGTAGCAGAGGATTTTATGATCTATGCTCAGGTCATACCGAAGGCGTCGTAGTTCTAAATTTTCTAAACCCAGAATCTCAAGTCTGGTGGCATAAGGCAGAATTGGCACATATTCTCCAGCCAATGTAATTCTCTACACTTAGTGAATCTTATTTGGGAGCAAACATACAGACTATTAGTGTCCATGTCACAGAAGAAAATGCAGTCACTGTTTACAAGCAGCTAAAATTCTTTTTAAAGCTTTATATGCATTGAGTAAATATAGATATTTAAAAAGAAATCACATTTTATAACTAAAGTAGGAGTACATAACTGTTTTGCAACCATCCTGCGGACAGCAAAAAGCTAATTTTCAATATTTCTTTACTGCCATCTAGTGGTCCACTGGATCATTGCTCCCCAAATGTATTATCTGTGATATACAACAGTTCATAGTTTTAGTGTTTTAGCAGAATCATCTGTCTACTATTTTCTTGTTACAGGAGTTGTGTTTTAAGAAAATTTCTAGCAATTAAGCCAGCTGTTACTCTTCATCACACGAATCACCCTTTGAGTCTTCGGATCAAACTCCCACTGCTTGGACCCATGGAAAAAATAGAAGAAATCTAGAAGGAAAAACATTGTGTTATATAGAGAAAAATGATGGAAACGTAGAAAACTGATGGCAGAAAAACATCCATCGAGTCTGCCCTTTGAGGGTTTTTGTTTGTTTGTTTCCTTTTTAATTGATTTGTTATTATTTTAATTTTTTTTCATCGTACCCTCAGCCAGATGTTCAGGCTGGATTTGTCATATTTGTCCATCATTTTTTTTATTTTTTAAAAAAAATGTCAGATGATAGACAAGATATCAAAACAATGGCATCAGTTAAAAAAAACATGGATGGCATGAGACAGGTTTTGTAAATTTATAAACCAATAGAAGAGAATATTTATAGCTGAGGGTTGAACTGTTGAATTGACCCACTGGCACTGATGATGTTACCTAATTGGGTAATGAAATGTCTGCGAGAAAACAACCACGTTCAAAGAATACCAAGGAACCCTCCCTCCCTCCCAATTTGTAAATGCTGTAGAAAGTCTGATTGACAAAAGATTGGTAGAGGCGTTCTCTACTCTTTCAGCTGTGATGTGATTGCAAAGACGATGATAAGGCAAACTCAAAAGTGGCAAATCTTTGCAAATGTCTATGGAGATTCTCAGACATCCAGGTCATAGTTGTCCCAAAGGTGCTTTTTCAAGAGGCAACTGGACTTTCTGGTTTTTCGTGGCACAACACAGGAGAACAAACACATCAGGATTAGATTCAGCAGTCCATCTCCATTTATAAAAGGCACAGGCCACTCTTTTGAAGACAACAAAGTCCATATTTTAACATAACATAACATAACAACAGAGTTGGAAGGGACCTTGGAGGCCTTCTAGTCCAACCCCCTGCCCAGGCAGGAAACCCTACACCATCTCAGTCAGATAGTTATCCAACATTTTCTTAAAAATTTCTTAAATCTTAAAAGTTTTGGTCTCTCTTTTGGACAGAGAGGATCGCTGGTTTAAAAGAGGGATCAAAGAAGCCATCTATGTCAAAATTGAACAGGCCTCTCTCAACAGAGGGGGAGGTTTATGACATCATCTATTTCAAATCTACAACACAGTCCTTTCAACAGTTCCAAGAAGGCTCCACACCAATTTGCACCACTCAGGTGACCCTGATGACATAGAGAAACCTCCAGGTGACCTTGATGACCTGCTAAAAGAATGCAAATAACCAGCTGTCTGCAAGGAGTATAAATCCTTCCATCCCCCACCATCCAGTCAGAGCTGAAGAAGCTTCTTGAATGAGAAGCGAAACGTCTTCAAAGAAAAATCAGAAAGTCCAGTTGCCTCTTGAAAAAACACATTTGGGGCAAATTATTGCAAGTTCTATTCAAGTCTATGAAGTTAATTCAAAGCCTTTTATTTGTTTCTGGATAACATTTCTGCATTTCAGTTTTCAGTCCTTATTATTGACTATAGAAGACTACTGGATAATGCATATTATTATGCAGATTAATGAAACTGTTTAAGGTTTGTTGTTAACCAAATTTTCTTTATAAAGATAATTATAAGTGAATTATCTTGTGATACAGTATAGTTTTTCTAATGCTTTTAAGTACCACTGCCATAGGAATGTGACATACAAATAAATAATGACAGTAGACAAGTTCCTAGGTCTATGAGCAAGTCCATGATCCATATTCTAGAACCATATTAGAAAATACATTTTTTTCCTTACCATTGAGCTGGAAGGCAGCATCAATCTTCTCATCAATTTCAGGAAAATCATCGCTTATATTCCTTGGGTAATCCTCATCCATGGACCGAGTATTTTCATCATACCTGAAAAATACAATTCAAGGAGCATACTGAGTGCAAGACATACCTGGTATGAATTCAGCCCATAGTCCTAATGAAAGATAGTGAGAATAGCTGTCGGTGGAATATGTGATATGGGGAAAGATGAAATAGAATCCGATGGAGAACAATACAATACAGGTAGGCCTCGACTTACAACAGTTCATTTAGTGACCGTTCGAAGTTACAATGGCACTGAAAAAGGTAACTTATGGTCATTTTTCACACTTATGACTGTTGCAGCATCCCCATGGTCTCGTGATTTACATTCAGATGACTCACATTTATGATGGTTGCAGTGTCCCAGAGTTACATGATTCCTTTTTGCAATCTTCTTACAAGCAAAGTCAATGTGGAAACCAGATTTACTTAACAACCGTGTTCCAAATTTAACAACCGCAGTGATTCACTTAACATGCTCTCGTCACATCCCGCCTGGACTACTGCAACGCTCTCTACATGGGGCTCCCCTTGAAGGGCACCCGGAAGCTCCAACTGGTCCAGAATGCAGCTACGTGGGTGATAGAGGGAGCACCTTGAGGCTCCCATGTGACACCTCTCCTGCGCGGTTTGCACTGGCTCACGGTGGTCTTTCGGGTGCAATTCAAGGTATTGGTTACTACCTTTAAAGCGCTCCATGGCATTGGACCGGGTTATTTATGGGACCGCCTACTGCCACCAGTAGCCTCCCATCGACCTGTGCACTCCCACAGGGGGGGCCTCCTCAGGGTGCCATCGGCCAAACAATGTCGGCTGGTGACCTCCAGGGGGAGGGCCTTCTCTGTGGGGGCTCCGGCCCTCTGGAATGAGCTGCCTCCAGGGCTTCGTCAACTTCCTGACCTCTGGACTTTTCGCCACGAGCTGAAGACGCTTTTGTTCCATCGTGCAGGGCTAGCCTAAATGCAGTTTTAAATGGGGTTTTTTATCTTTATTTTAGCTTTTCTACACCATATATTGAATCAGTTTTTTATATTGTTTTTAACCTATATTATATGTATTTTTATTGGCTGTAAACCGCCCTGAGTCCTTTGGGAGAAGGGCAGTATACAAATTGAATAAATAATTGTACACTGAGAGCATATGCACCAAGAAAAATTCCTTGTGTGTCCAATCACACTTGGCCAATAAAAATTCTATTCTATTCTATTCTAAATAAATAAACAAACAAATAAACAAATATGGCAAGAAAAGTCGTAAAATAACAATTTCTCATTTAACAACATACATTTTGGGCTCCATTGTGATCACACATCGCCGACTCTCTATGCACCACTAATGACCTCCCATTCTATTTGCTGATTGTTTGGAAAGTCATATATAAATATTTATAAATATAGGAAATAAATTTCATATCCGTATTCTGTTTTTCACATCATTACATTCGGATGTAGTGTTTGTTGGTGCTTTGTGTTATGTTTAGAGAGTGTGAACATTTGCTTTAGGCAGTGGTGGGATTCAGCCAGTTCACACCACTTCAGGAGAACCGGTTGTTAATTTTCTGAGCAATTTGACAAACTGTTAGTTGGAAGAAATCATTAAGGCAGAGAACCGGTTGTTAAATTATTTGAATCCCACCACTGGCTTTAGGAGATGTTATCACATGTCAGTCCTAAAACAAGGATGCACAAAAACTTTGAGTGCGGTTGATGGTTAAGGGTATGCTAGCCTCGTTTGAAAATAATGGGTAGATTGCAACCAAAAAAGTGTCTGATGCTAAGATAAAAAAAAACTCAGTTAGGTTTGCTGTGAGCTAAAGCTAAATTTGATTTGGTTTAAATACGAACAATTAAAACATTGCTTCTAATATATATTAAATTAATATTTTTTCTTTTGTCAACTTTTGGAAAGCATCCCATGATTATACCAACCGGCACAAGGCTGTAGGTTGTGCACTTCTCTTTTATATACTATATTTTTCGGAGTATAAGACACATCTTTTCCCCCCCTAAAAGGGGGTGAAAATTTGGGTGCATCTTATACACCGAATGTAGCCTCACCCACCCACTGGCCCCTACCGTGTGGCCTCCGCCACCCAGCAATTTACTTCCTTGCAGCAAGCAGCAAAAAGAAACAGCCCATTTCAGCTTCAGCACAGCCTAATTAGCATAAGTTGATTGGATCAGCCTCCTGACTCTCAGCTGTTTTGCTCTCAGCTGTTTTGCGGGGACCTCTGCTGCTTGCTGCAAGGAAGTAAATTGCTGGAAGCAGGGTTTTTTTCTTGTGCTAATCAAGCTATGCTGAAATCGAAAATGAAAGTAAAGCAGGCTGTTTCTGTTTGCTGCAACAAGGCAAAGTTGCTGGGAGGAGAAGACAGATTTCTTTTTCTTGTTTTCTTCACCAAAAAAGATAGGTGTGTTTTATAGGCTGGAGTGTCTTATACTCTGAAAAATTCGGAATCTAAAACACAACCTGTATATAACACATATACAGGAAGTCCTCAACTTACAATAGTCCATTAAATGACCATTCAAAGCTACAACAGAGCACTGAAAAAAGTGACTCATTGTTGTGCCTCATCCTCCCTCCTCGCCTCAGCCGGGCCCCTCCCGTCTCCTCCCGGGCCTGCTATCAGATTCGGAGTCTGATAATGAAGATGAACGGCCTGCCATGCCTCCAGCCCCCAGCCCTGGCCCCATGCCCGGACAGGATGTCAGGAATGAACAAACAAACCTCACTCCTACAGCATGTGAGCAGGGAGCCAGCCACGTGCTGGAATTACCAGCAGCAGATTCAGTGGAAGAGAATTCACAGTGGGAGGATCTGAGAGGCGACGTCAGCAGAAGGAAGGGAGGGGCAGGCCTGGATAAGTGCTGAGTCATGGAGCCACACCCCACAGCCTATATAAAGGACCAGCTTGAGTCAAGCAACTTTGAGTCAAGCAAAGTCTCATTTAGTTTGCTGAAGTCACAACTTGGATTCCTGCCTGCCCTGATAAATCTGAAAAGAATTTGGCAAAGCTGCAGAGGCTTCGTGGCCACGCTTGATATGGACTTCCTAGACCCGGTCGTCGGAGGGGGAGTGGGACATGACACTCATGACCATTTTTCACATTTACAACTGTTGCAGCATTCGCCATGGTCATGTGACAAAAATTCAGACACTTCTCAACTGATTCATATTTATGACGGTTGCACTATCCCAGGGTCATATGATCCCTTTTTGTGACTTTCTGACAAGCAAAGTCAATGGGGAAGGCAGATCACTTAACAACTGTGGCAAGAAAGGTCATGAAATGGGGCAAAGTCCACTTAACAACTGTCCCCCTTAGCAACGGAAATTTGGGCTTAGTTGGGGTCATGTTGGGATATGTGTGTGTGTGTGTGTGTGATGTGTATGTGTATATGTTTAATGTATGTATTTGTATGCATATGCATGGATGTGGGGGAATACATGTGGACACAGAGACAGACACAAGCAATTAGAATCACAGAATTTGCTAAGACTTATGAAGATTTTTTAAAATGGAATTTTTCTTGCCAAACTAGGAAGGTTTTTCTAGTCTTCAGTTAGAATGTTCTTAAGTCTGTGTGTGTCTGCTGTGCATTTGAAGATCATGGATCTAAAGCAAGGGTGTCAAACTCGCGGCATCATGTGACATATCAGGATTTTTTTTTCTCTTCGCTAAACCGGGCACCATCACGTGATGCATCTGGCCCGTGGACTGCAAGTTTGACACCCCTGATCTAAAGCTTAAGATTGTTAGAAGTATAAAGTTGGTTTGTTTGATCAAGGTTTTTTTTTAACTTAATGTCCTTTAAAAATCTTATTTGCTTTACTTTTCCTTCTTTTTGAGTTTACTCCGCGTTTTCTTTTACTGTTGTTATTAAAACTTCCAATAAAAATATTTTTAAAAAAGTATTCGAAGATCGCTTTAATATTCCCCTTCTGTCTTTTTTCCCCCCGCCCTCTGGAATGAACTCCCCCCAGGACTCCGTCAACTTCCGGACCTCCGAACCTTTCGTCGCGAGCTTAAAACTCACTTATTCATCTGCGCTGGACTGGGTTAGTTTTTAAATTTATGGGTTTTTAATGGGTTTTTATCTTAAATTTTTAATCTTGGCCAATTTAATAAGTTTTTTAATTGTATTTTAATTGTATTTATATTGTATTATTGTGTATTTTTTATCTGGCTGTGAACCGCCCTGAGTCCTTCGGGAGAAGGGCGGTATAAAAATTTAAATAATAAATAAATAAAATAAATAAATACGATCCTTATTATTTTTAAAAGGGGTTCAAGAGACCTTACCTCCAGTATTGGTTACCAACAAAGAAATAGGTTTTTCTAGTATCTTTATCAAAAACAGCAGCATCGATTTTCTCAATGTTTGTTGGGAATCCCAACTTGTCAATGGGTTGGGGATAGCCAGGCTGCATTTGAAGCCTACTAATCATCCAGAATTTATTACCTGTTGAAAGACATAGGAGGAAAGAAGCCAAAAGGTTTTAAATTTAATTAAATAATCCATGTATGCATGTACGTATGTATGTATGTACGTACGTACGTATGTATCCATTTAATCAGTTTAAATCAGGGCTCTCCAACCTTGGCAACTTTAAGCCTGGTGGACTTCAACTCCCAGAATGCCCCAGCCAGCAAAGCTGGCTGGGGCATTCTGGGAGTTGAAGTCCACCAGGCTTAAAGTTGCCAAGATTGGAGAGCCTTGGTTTAAATGAATAATGGCTGCCCATCTGAAATACAAGGCTCTTTATTTTTTTCAACTTCATTTATTTTATTTAAAACATTTATATAGCCACTCATGTTTTAACCAACTCTGGGCAGCTCCCAAATTGTTTTCTTGAAGCAAAACCCAGTGTGAGTTTGACACAAGAGTCTAAAACGTCTGTAGAGATACTCAATCATTCAGATCATGGTTGTCTCAAAGGTGTTTTTTTTCAGGAGGCAACTAGACTTCCTTGTTTTTTCTTCTCAAAGCTTGAATTAGAAGTTTAGGAATGAGCAACCTCCAATACTGGAATGATATATATGACTTCTTAGATGAGAAGTGAAACGTCTTCAAAGAAAAAGCAAGAAAGTCCAGTTGCCTCCTAAAGAAAAACCACCTTTGGGACATCAAAAACAAACATTCTTCTTCATTTACAGAATCCTTTCAATGTCTTAAATCTCCTTTAGTTCCTACAGCCAGGCAAACTGTTAGCCAGCTCAGGAGGGCTATGTCAAATTCGTTTGAACATTTTGACTGTCTGGAACCCATACCACATTTCTGACATCAATACAATTAAACATGTCCAGAAATATTTTACAAGAAGAGTTCTCCACTTCTCTGAATACAACAAAATACCTTATGCCACCAGACTTGAAATCCTGGGTTTAGAAAATTTAGAACTCCGCCGCCTTCAACAGGACCTGAATTTAACTCATAGAATCATCTATTACAATGTCCTTCCTGTCGAAGACTACTTCAGCTTCAATTGCAACAATACACGAGCACACAACAGATTTAAGCTTAATGTTAACCACTTCAATCTTGAGTGCAGAAAATATGACTTCAGTAACTGAGTTGTTAATATTTGGAATATACTACCTGACTCTGTGGTCTCTTCCCAAAATCCCCAAAGCTTTAACCAACGACTATCTACTATTGACCTCACCCCGTTCCTAAGAGGTCTATAAGGGGCGTGCATAAGAGCACCAACGTGCCTACCATTCCTGTCCTAATGTTCCCTTTGATTATATCCAATTAATTAATTAATTAATTAATTAATTAATTAATTAATTAATTAATTAATACTTAATGTCAACCGCTTTAATCTAGATTGCAGAAAATATGACTTCTGTAACAGAATCATCAGTGCTTGGAATACTTTACCTGACTCTGTGGTCTCTTCCCATAATCTTAAAAACTTTATCCAAAAACTTTCTACTATTGACCTCACCCCATTCCTAAGAGGACCATAAGAGGTTTGTGCATAAGCGCACAAACGTGCCTATCGTTCCTGTCCTATTGTTTTTCTTTTCTTCTTCCTATATATATATATATATATATGCTTATACCTCCTAATATTTACTCTTATATATGTTTATATATTATATAATCTTTTTGTATGATACTTACATATATTGTTGTGACAAAATAAATAAATAAAAAATATAGTTATTACATACTCATGCTTATATATATGCTCATATATTGTATAGTTATTTCATGCTTATGCTTAAATATACTATGTGACAAAATAAAATAAAATAAAATAAAAATCTCTGCTCTCTTTCTCTTGCCAGTGGAATTTGGCTGCTGTTCTTAATCGCCTGGCTTTAAAAGGAGATGAATTCCTAGAGAACACAGAGCTCTCAAGAGCTGTTAGCAAGGCTTCCACAGGAAAATTGTGTATCAAGCTTGGTAAGATAATGGACACTGAGGAGCGGAGGACTTGCATCATGCCACCATGCCTGTCATCACGCAGATTTTTGCTCCTTCCTCACAAACTTGGCTATTAGCCTTGAAAATTCACTGCCGTCTCTGCTTCTGCCTAACATCCACCCCTTTTTTCCCTCTATTTTTCTTTTTTTTATTTACATCTTGATCCCTCTTTTCCAACAGCTGGTTGCCAGAGAAGTTGTTACCCTGTTTCCCCAAAAATAAGACATCCCCTGATAATTAGCCCAATTGGGCTTTTGAGCGCATAAGTCCCCCCGAAAATAAGCCCTCCCTGAAAATATTTAAATGTTTAGTTAGGGTTAGGGAGACAGAGCTGGAAATCAGGTAAGATGGCAAGAATAGAATAGAATAGAATAGAATAGAATAGAATAGAATAGAATAGAATAGAATAGAATAGATTTTTTTTTTTATTGGCCAAGTGTGATTGAACACACAAGGAATTTGTCTTGGTGCATATGCTCTTAGTGTACATAAAAGAAAAGATACGTTCATCAAGAATCCCGTCTTGCTCAATGCACCCCAAAATAATAAGACTTCCCTGAGAATAAGGCCAAGCGCTTATTTCGGGATTCAAAAAAATGTAAGACAGGGTCTTATTTTTGGGGAAACACGGTATTCTCTGAGACCCAAACTGAATATTTGCAGAGAACTTTTGAAATTAGTCCAGGAGCCATATTTATCACTCTAATACTGCAAGTTGCTCATTCCTAAACTTCTAATTCAAATAATACCAGGCTTAATGTCTTACCTTTAAAGAAAAAAACCTGATCGTTCATATTTTCATAAGCTGCCTGGATTCCAGTTGGCAGGAGAGGCGACAAAGTAGAAATTGGTTCCATGTCCACTTCAGAGCCAGTAGGATACACTCTCCAGATGTGCCTGCAATGAATGTGATGGTGCATTTCCTATTACTAAAAATAATTGTTTTGTGAATTAAAACAGACAGCTGGTTCTATTGTAAATCAGTTTAGAAACCAGTCTAACATAGTCAGAAGGATACAATTAGGGGCACAAGCTGAACATAACATTTTTGGTGCAATGGCTTGTATATGTCTTTTTTTTTTTTTGCATTTATATCCCGCCCTTCTCTGAAGACTCAGGGCGGCTTACACTATGTCAAGCAATAGTCTTCATCCATTTGTATATTATATACAAAGTCAACTTATTGCCCCCAACAATCTGGGTCCTCATTTTACCTACCTTATAAAGTATGGAAGGCTGAGTCAACCTTGGGCGCGGTGGGACTTGAACCTGCAGTAATTGCAAGCAACTGCTGTTAATAACAGACTGCATTAGTCTGTTGAGCCACCAGAGGTCTGTCATCCAGGTCATGGTTGTCCCAAAGATGCTTTTTTCAAGAGGCAATTGGACTTTCTGGTTTTTCTTTGAAGACATTTCACTTCTCATCCAAGAAGCTTCTTCAGCTCTGACTGGATGGTGTCTCCTTCCATTCCCCATCATCCATTCAGAGCGACGCTCAGCTCTCAAATCTGGAGCTGTCAGCTCTCCAGCCAGCAAGCTGAGTGTCTTTAACTGCTGAGCATTGTGCCCCCTTGCAAAGAATATAAATCCTTCCATTCCCCACCATCCAGTCAGAGTTGAAGAAGCTTCTTGGATGAGAAGCAAAACGTCTTCAAAGAAAAACCAGAAAGTCCAGTTGCCTCTTGGAAAAGCACCTTTGGGACAATGGCTTGTATATTTACTCAGAAGTAAGGCCCACTATATTTTCTGGAGATTCATCCTAGTAAGATTTCAGGCTTCAAGGACTAAGAAAATAAGAACCTTTTTGAGCTAGAACCCTATAGTTCTGTAATCTAGTGGTTCAGGCTAGTGGTGTGTTTCAAAATTTTTTACTACCAGTTCTGTGGGCATGGCTTGGTGGGCATGGCAGGGGAAGGATACTGTAAAATCTCCATTCCCACCCCAATCCAGGGGAAGGTTACTGCAAAATCCCCATTTCCTCCCAATCCTGGGATTTAGGAGGCAGAGAATAGATGGGGGCGGGGCCAGTCAGAATTTTTACTACCCCAAACTACTCAAAATTTCTGCTACCGGTTCTCCAGAACTGGTCAGAACCTGCTGAAACCCACCTCTGGTTCAGGCATGTATTATTTGACACAAATCCTACCTTGTTTGGTTCTCTCTAAATTCCAATTCACGTGCAATTTGGAGAAAAATAATCCTGGTGCTATTCTAAGGTTTATAGTGAGTAAATGAATCGTGAAGTATATATACAGTACTTACAGTTAATTTTTAATGGATCAAAATTGCCAACTTTCTGCAATGGAGTCAGAAAAGTGTGATGAGGCAAAACTTCTATGGAGATTCTGAGTCATCTTTTGTTCCAAAGGTGCTTTTTCCAAAGATAACTGGACTTTCTTTGTTTTTCCTTGAAGATGTTTTACTTCTCATCCAAGCTTCTTCACTTCAGAACTGAAGAAGCTTTTTGGTTGAGAACCAAAATGTCTTCAAAGAAAAACCAAAAAGAAAACACATTTTTGGGACAATGATGAGGCAACAAATGAACACAAGGTGGGGGTAGAGAATGGAACAGTTTTTATTTTCAATGTCAAGCTACTGAACCTGCGATATATATACTATGCAGCTGTTCTGTCTTTGTCCTTTTATAGTAAGCAAATCCTGTTTACCTTCCCTTAAAAAATACCACTTCTCTTCGGAAGGTAGTGATGGCATCAAAACTTAGCTTAGGATCACAAGCTTTTGGTAGCGTTGGCTTCACTGGTTCATTTGAAGGATTTTGTGACGGTCCTAAAATAATCAGATGGAATGTGATTAATCGTAACACTTATTCTCAGAGTGGAAAGGGATCTATTTGAAGAGTGTGGACAAATGAAGTGATCTATGCAATATGTGTAAGTTTTAACATAACATAACATCAGAGTTGGAAGGGACCTTGGAGGCCTTCTAGTCCAACCCCCTGCCCAGGCAGGAAACCCTACACCATCTCAGTCAGATAGTTATCCAACATTTTCTTAAAAATTTCCAGTGTTGGAGCATTCACAACTTCTGCAGGCAAGTCGTTCCACTTATTAATTGTTCTAACTGTCAGGAAATTTCTCCTTAGTTCTAAGTTGCTTCTTTCTTTGATCAGTTTCCACCCATTGCTTCTTGTTCTACCCTCAGGTGCTTTGGTGAACAGCCCGACTCCCTCTTCTTTGTGGCAGCCCCTGAGATATTGGAACACAGCTATCATGTCTTTGTTTGCTTCTAGGTGTTCGGTGATTTATCCAATTAAATAATGGCATCATTTCCAGAATGCTTTCTTGACACACAAAATATCATCATGGCTTGTTTTTGAAGCCTACATTAAGACAGAGTTATTGTTTGCAATTCTTCTGTATTGGCAAAATAATCCTACCAGGTAGATCTTGCCCTGACATACTAGGTATGTTTTCATATTGAATTAAACCATCATGTACCAAAAAAGAAGAAAATCAATCAGCCCAAAAGAGAAAAAGACCCCAGTAGTTCTCAACCAGTAATCAGTACTCAGATCAGCATAGATAAACTCTAAGGTTAACTCCAGACCAACAATCAAGTAAGCAAGACCCTAATCAAGAAACTGTCAAAGTTTCATCAGTAAACAGCCCGACCAAGGAATCTCTAAGACTGCCCCCACCTACACAGACAGTCAAGTCATCAGAATACAGACTGACAGCAAAACACACTCCTTACTGGCACTGATGATGTTACCTTGTTACGGTGATGAAACGTCTGCAAGAAAACAAGCAAGCTCAGAGAGCATCAAGGACCTTTAAATGTGATGTACTGTATATATCAGGAGTGTCAAACTGGATATCATTGAGGGCCACATCAGGGTTGTGTTTGACCTCAGAAGGCTGGGGGGCAGCAGTGAAACCCCCCTGGTACTATCCAGCTCGCCAAACCGGTAGCGCCGGTGGTGGGAGGCTCTGCCCATCTGCTAGGACGTCATTATGTCCTTTTTTAAAAAATCATCTGTGCATGCGCATAGTGCACACGCACTATGTTTGCATAGTGCACACGCACTCCCGCGGGTTCCCGTTCCTGAACTGGTAGCGAAGGTAAGTGGATTTCACCACTGCTGGGTGTGTGTGGCCGGTGTGTGTGTGTGTGGTCCTGGTGGGCATGGCCAGCTCAACATAACTCATGTTGGGAGCACCTGTGGTGGCCAAGTGCTAAGGCAGGACTTCCCTGAGACCCTCCCTCACTCTCATTATAATGTCCTCCCTCCCTCCCTCCCTTTTCTTCTTTTTCCTTCCCTCTTCATTCTTCATCCTTCTTTCTTCCCCTCTCCTTATTTTTCCTTCCTTACTCTCTTCCCATCTTTCCTTTTTTTGAATAAGCAATAATAAACTGAGTTCACACAAGATGCTACCTGTAAGTCAAAGGCAAATAAACAATATTGTGATATACCCATAGCATAGTGTATCATATTTTTCAGGGGATATTTGAAACTAATCATATTTCTGTTGCTTTTGCAAGCAATGAAATAGGCAGGTCTGGCATGTTACAGAAGAGATCCTGGAGTGATCCAAGAGATCCTGGAGCATTGCCTGCAACCTGGATCTTTTCCTTTAAGCAGCTCTTCCAAATTTGTTGCTCTAGCTATGTGAATGACCCTTAAACGACACGATGGAATTGTTGCAGCTGGTTCTCAGAAAACACTGGCATAACTACTGTGGCAAATTATAATCATGAACAAAAGTTACAAGGGGTCTCGTGGGCCATCTGACATGCTTGGGAGGTAGTCTGATGTAAGAAAGCAACATTGAACTAGGAAACTTTACTATCCATTTGCCTGAGGGTTGCATTGCCCCAGGGTCATATGAACACATTTTGCAACTTTCTGACAAGCAATTTCAATGGGGAAATCAGATTCACTTCACAACCATGTTTAGCAATTGTAGTGATTCATTCAACACCTATGGCAAGAAAGATAATAAAATGAGCCAAAACTCACTTAACTGTCTTGTTAAGCAACATAAATTTTGGACTCAACTGTGAACATAAGTCTAGGAATAGTATGTCTAGTTTAATGAAAAGAAGGACTGGGGGTGACATGATAGCAGTGTTTCAATATCTCAGGGGCTGCCACAAAAAAGAGGGAGTCAAGCTATTCTCCAAAGCACCTGAGGGCAGAACAAGAAGCAATGGGTGGAAACTAATCAAGAAGAGAAGCAACCTAGAACTAAGGAGGAATTTCCTGACAGTTAGAACAATTAATCAGTGGAACAACTTGCCTCCAGATGTTGTAAATGCTCCAACACTGGAAGTTTTTAAGAAGAGATTGGACAACCATTTGTCTGAACTAGAAGACCTTCAAGGAAGTAACCTCCAGAATTACTTCCAACTCTGTTACTCTTTTATTCAGACTATCTGTAGTCAAAAAGTCCTGGAAAAATATTGGACATGCTTTCAAACAGATTAAAGAAAGTTAG